>NC_028648.1:14331175-14585735 GCF_001406875.1 Solanum pennellii | reverse complement strand
TATATATATATATACACACACACACACACACACATCTTTCCTGTGATTTAAATTTCTTTATGTGTATATCATTTGAGTTATGTATATTCTTGATTTGAGCAAAGCCAAGGTAAGTTCATCTAATCCCCTCAAGCTTAAGTCGTTGTTTAGCTCTATAGCTCGCATACCATACATTCAATGTACTGTTGTCATTTGGCCTGCATCTTGTCATGATGCAGACGCAGGTAACAGGATCAGCACGCAGCGCTTCGTTGATTCCAGATTGAACTTCAGAGTTTGTGGTTAGACTCCTTGCATTCTACAGGACATCCTATTCATTTTTATATTAGCTTAGTTTTTAGGATGTTTTGGGGTCTGTCCCAACATCCCTCTTTAGACATTTAGTGGCTTTGTAGACTAAAGTATTTCAGTTTGGAGTTGTTTTCCGCTATTAAGACACAAGTGTTATTTTGGCCAAAGTAATGATATGACGTATTTCCTTCTAATTATGTGCTACTCTTGTTAAAGTTGAGGTTTTATCTTCCGCTAATTTGAGTAGCCAGGCCAGGGGTTCGCTTAAGGGCCATCAATGGTCTTCGAGTGCCGGTCCCGCCCAGATTGTAGGCTCGGGGCATAACAACATCGACATACTCAAATGAAGTAATGAACTTTCTTTCTACTATTGAAGTTCGCAAAAGAAAGAGCTTTTGAGATTTTGTGTATGGTGAAAGAAAGGGGGAAGAATTTTTGCATAGTGATTTCGGATTTGAGCCGTTATTATGACAAAATTAAGAATTTGGGTTAACATTCTATGTTGCTTAATTCAAAAATAATATTTTTTTAAAATATTTAATGAATGAGTTAAGAAAATTAAAGAATTTACTAAAGTTATAGATTCAGTCAAACAAAATAATTGAATTAAATATATGAAAGTTATGGCTAAGAAACTTCTCAAAGTTTGATTTTTTAAATAGGAGTACCCGAATTAGTGAATAACATTTTACTTGCATGATGGGAATGAATGGTCGGCATTCTCAACAATCCGAATACTAAAATAATAACATAATTATGAAAGTGAATGAAAAAATTGTCAAAAAAAAGAGGAAAAAGTGTATTGTTTATAATTTAATGTTATTCTAGTCAACTAGAAATATAAATGACTTCGTTAGTTATTTAGACATATAAATGCATCTAAAAGGAGAAAAAGAAATGAAAGAAATGACGTTTTTTGGGTATATAGACATACTCAAGTGAAGTAAAGTTCTTTCTTGCTACTTTTGAAGCTCTCAAAAGAAAGAGCTTTTGAGATTTTATGTGTGGCGAGTGAAAGGGGGACGACTTTATTTTTAGTGATTCGGGATTTGAAGCGTAAGTATAACAAAATTACGAATTTGGGTTAACTTTTTATGTTTCTCAATTAAACATTTATAATTTTTAAAATATATGTTTAATGCGTTTAGAAAAGTAAAGAATTTAGACTAAAGTAATTAGATTTGGTCTAACAAAATATTTGAATTAATTATGTGAAAATTATGGCTAAGACACTTCTCGAAGTTTGAATTTTTGAATCGGAGTACCAGAATTAGTAAATATAATTGTAGTTGCTGAATGGGAATGAATGTCCTGCACCCTCAATTCTCTGAATCCTAAAATAGTAACATAATTAAAAAAGTGAAAGATAAAATCATCAAAAACATGAAAAAGCGTATTGTTTTTAATTGAATGTATTTCGAGTCAACAAGCAATTTTAATGACTTTGTTAGATATATAGACATATAAATGCATCTAAAGGGAGTGAAAAAATTAAAGAAATGACCTTATTTGGTATATAGGCATACTCAACAGAAATAAAACTCTTTGTTGCTACTATTGAAGCATTCATATGAAAAAGCTTTTGAGATTTTGTGTGTGGTGAGTGAAGGGGATGGGGGGGGGGACTTTATTTTTAGTGATTCAGGATTTGAAGCGTAAGTATGACAAAACTAAGAAATTGAGTCAAATTTTATGTTGCTCAATTCAACAACAATATTTTTTGAAATATTTAATGAATGTGTTAGGAAAATTATAGAATTAAAACTAAAGTTATTACATTCGGTCAAACAAAATATTTGAAATAATTAGATGAAAGTTATGGCTAAGAAACTTCTCGAAGTTTGAATTTTTTTAAATTGGAGTACCTGAATTAGTGAATAACCTTTTACTTGCTGTATAGGGATGAATGACCGACATCCTCAACTCTCCAAATCCTAAAATAATGACATAATTATGAAAGTGAACGACAAAATCGTCAAAAAAAAGAACAAAGTATATTGTTTTAATGGAATTTCATTCGAGTCTATGTGTAGTATAAATAACTTTGTCAAGTATACAGATATATAAATGCATGAAAAAGAATGAAAGCAAATGAAAGAAATGACTTTTTATTCGATATATATACCTACTTAAGTGAAGTATAGCTCTTTCTTGCTACTATTGAAGCTCTCAAAAGAAAGAACAATTGAGATTTTATGTGTAGAGACTGAATGGGGGAGAACATTATTTATAGTGATTAAGGATTTTAATCTTAAGAATGACAAAATTTAAAATTTGGGTCAACTTTTTATGTTGCTCAATTGAACATTAGTATTTTTTTGAAAAATATATAATGAATGTGTTAAGAAAATTAAAGAATTTAGACTAAAGTTATTATATTCAGTCAAAAAAATTATTCGAATTCTTTTTAAGAAAATTACGGCTAAACACTTTTCAAAAATTTTTTAAATCTGAGTAATTGGATTAGTGAATACACTTTTACTTGCCGAATGGAAATGCATGGTCGGCATCCTAGAATCTCTAAATCCAAAAATAATAATATTATTAAGGAAGTGAATGATAAAATCTTCCAAAATATGAAGAAGTGTATTGTTTTTAAATGAATGTATTTCGAGTAATCAAGCAGTTTGAATGACATTGTTAGGTATATAGACATATAAATACATCTAAAAGGAGGGGGAAAATGAAAGAAACGACCATATTGGGTATGTATACATCTCAAGTGAAGTAAAACTCTTTATCGCTACTATTGAAGCTTTCAAAAGAAAGAGCTTCTGAGATTTTGTGAGTGGAGAGTGAAAGGGGGAAGACTTTTTGCATAGTGATTCTGGATTTGAAGCATAAGTATGATAAAATTAAGAATTTGGGTCAACATTTTATGTTGCTTAATTTAAAAATAAATTTTTTTTAATATTTAATGAATGTATTGAGAAAATAAAAGAATTTATACTTTAGTTATTAGATTCAGTCAACAAAATAATTAAATTAATTATATGAATGTTATGGCTAAGAATCATTTTTTAAAAAGGAGTACCTGAATTAGTGAATAACATTTTACTTGCCGGATGGGAATGAATGGCCTGCATCCTCAACTATCCGAATACTAAAATAATAACATAATTATGAAAGTGAATGACAAAATCATCAAAAAAGGGAAAAAGTGTATTGCTTATTATTGAATGTAATTTGACTCAAGAAGAAGTATAAATGACTTTGTTTGGTATATAGACGTATAAATGCATCAATAAGAAGGAAAAGAAATGACCTTGTTGGGTATATAAACAAACTAAAGTGAAGCAAAGCTCTTTCTTGCTACTATTGGAACTCTTCAATGAAAGAGCTTTTGAGATTTTATGTGTGGAGTGTGAAAGGGGACGACTTTATTAATAGTGATTCAGGAATTGAAGTATAAGTATGACAAAATAAGGAATTTGGATCGACTTGTTATGTTGCTCCAATCAACATAAATATTTTTAATATGTAATGAATGTGTTGGGAAAATTAATGAATTTGGACTAATGTTATTAGATTCGGTCAAAAAAAATATTTGAATTAATTATGTGAAAATTACTGCTAAGACACTTCTCCGAGTTTGAATTATTTAAATCGAAGTACCGAATTAGTGAATACACTTTTACTTGCTGGATGGGAATGTATCGCCGGCATCCTGAAATCTTTAATCTTAAAGTAATAACATAATGAAGAAAGTGGACGATTATATTGTAAAAACATGAAAAAGTTTACTGCTTTTAATTGAATGTATTTCGAGTCAACAAACAGTTTAAATGAATTTGTTTGGTACGTAGACGTATAAATGCATCTATAAGAAGGAAAAGAAATGTCCTTCTTGGGTATATAAACAAACCAAAGTTAAGGAAAGCTCTTTCTTGCAAATATTGAAGCTCTCAAAAGAAAGAACATTTGAGATTTTATGTGTGGAGAGTTAATGGGGGACAACATTTGAAGCTTAAGTATGACAAAATATAAAATTTGGGTCAACTTTTTATGTTGCTCAATTGAACATTAGTAATTTTTTGAAATATATAATGAATGTGTTAAGAAAATTAAAGAATTTAGACTAAAGTTATCATATATTCGGTCAAACCAATTATTTGAATTCTTTATGACAAATTACGCCTAAACAATTCTCATAGTTTAAATTTTTTAAATCTCAGTACTTGGATTTGTGAATACACTTTTACTTGCCGAATGGGAATGCATGGTCTGCAACCTCAAATCTCTAAATCCTAAAATAATAATATGATTAAGAAAGAGAATGATAAAATCTTCAATATGAAAAAGTTTATTGTTTTTAATTTAATGTATTTAGAGTCAACAAGCAGTTTGAATGACTTTAATAGGTATATAGACATATAAATACATCTAAAAGGAGGGGGAAAATGAAAGAAACAACCATATTGGGTATGTAGACATCTCAAGTGAAGTAAAGCTCTTTATTGCTACTATTGAAGCTTTCAAAAGAAAGAGCTTCTGAGATTTTGTGAGTGGAGAGTTAAAGGGGAAAGACTTTTTGCGTAGTGATTTAGGATTTGAACCGTAAGTATGATAAAACTAAGAATTTTGGTCAATATTTAATATTGCTTAATTTAAAAATAATATTGTTTTTTTAATATTTAATGAATGCATTGAGAAAATAAAAGAATTTATACTATTGTTATTAGATTCAGTCAACAACATAATTAAATTAATTATATGAAAGTTATGGCTAAGAAACATCTCAAAGTTTGATTATTTAACTAGGAATACCCGAATTAGTGAATAACCTTTTACTTGCCGGATGAAAATGAATGACCGGCATCCTAGACTATCCGAATCCTAAAATAATAACATAATTATGAAAGTGAATGACAAAATCATCAAAAAAAAAAAGAGAAAAAGTGTGTTGTTTATAACTGAATGTAATTTGAGTCAACAAGAAGTATAAATGACTTTGTTAGTGATATAGACATATAAATGCATCTAAAAGGAGGAAAAGGAATGAAATAAATGACTTTGTTTGTTATATAGACATACTCAAGTGAAGTAAAACTCTTTCTTGCTACTTTAGAAGCTCTCAAATGAAAGAGCTTTTGAGATTTTATGTGTGCAGGGTGAAAGGGGGACGACTTTATTTATATTGACTCAGGAATTGAAGCGTAAGTATGACAAAATTAAGAATTTTGATCGACTTTTTATGTTGCTCAAATGAACATAAATATTTTTAATATGTAATGAATGTGTTGTGAAAATTAAAGAATTTAGACTAATGTTATTAGATTCGGTCAAATAATATTTGAATTAATTATGTGAAAATTACTGCTAAGACACTTCGCCAAGTTTGAATTTTTTAAATCGAAGTAAGGAATTAGTGAATACACTTTTACTTGCTGGATGGGAATGTATCGCCGGCATCCTAAAATCTCCGAATTTTAAAATAATAACACCAATGAAGAAAGATAACGATAATATTGTAAAAAATATGAAAAAGTTTAATGATTTTAATTGAATGTATTTCGAGTCAACAAACAGTTTAAATGAATTTGTTTGGTATATACACATATAATTTCATCTAAAAGAAGGAAAAGAAATGACCTTGTTGGGTATATATATGAAGTCTGAATATTCGTTTATTAATGAAGGCAGCAAGTTATTAAATAGAGTTACAACGAAAGTAATAAGACTCCTAAACAAACTGAACTAAAGTAATCTAATTAAATAATAATTGCTGAACTAGTAAGACAATCCTAATACGACTAAACTACTAACTGGCGTCCGAAGACCAGATGTTCTAATATGCCCCCTCTAGTTAGACGATGAGTCATTAAGTCTAACTTGAACAAATTAGACTCAAAAGCAGATTTAGAAAGTGCCTTGGTGAGGGTGTCTGCTATTTGATCGGCACCATGGACATGAACAACAGGAACCCTTTTAATGTCAACATTGTGGCGAACAAAGTGAAAGTCCACAGCAGCATGCTTAACACGACTATGGAGGATAGGATTCTGGCTCAAGAATGTGGCTCCAAGATTGTCACAATAAATTGTGGGTAGCTGATGTACTGGAAAGCGCAACTCATTTAGGAGATTGGTGACCCATAAGGTTTCAGAAAGTGCATTAGCCACTACCCTGTATTCGGACTCAGTGGAGGAGCGTGAGACAGTATTTTGCTTCTTTGATGACCAACTAATCGGATTGTGACCAAGAAATAGGATGTAACCAGATGTAGAATCTCTGTCAATGATGTCCCCACCCCAATCTGCATCAGAGTACACATGTAGATTGAATTCATCAATGGGAGTAACGCGTAGGCCGAGTTGAATGGTACCCCGCAGGTATCGAAGAACATGTTTTACAGCCTTCCAGTGAAGGTTTGACGGTGGTTGCATAAATTGAGAAAGCTTGTTGACTACATAGGCTATGTCAGGTCTAGTGAAGGATAGATATTGAAGCCTACCCAAGACTCGGCGATAACGTGTAGCATCAGTCAAGTGAGTTCCATCAGACAAGGTGAGTAACTCAGATGCACTCATGGGCGTGTTAACACTGTTATAGTCGGTCATTAGCTCATCATTTAAAATATCATTCACATAATTTGGTTGGGTGAGAATTAAACCATTGGAGTTGCGTATCACTTCAACACCAAGAAAGTAGTGAAGATTACCTAAATCTTTAATAGAGAACTTAGAAGCAAGGGAAGTGATAAACTGATTGACACTTAAAGTATTGCTCCCAGTGATAATAATATCGTCGACATTGACGAGAACGAACAACGTGTCACCTGCACCATGTCAGACAAGTAGTGAGGCATCAGATTTTGTCTTAACAAAGCCTATGGATGACAGATAACCCGTGAGGGCATTGTACCACGCCCGAGGAGCCTGTTTCAAGCCATAGAATGCCTACCGTAGCCGAAATATATGCATTGGTTTGTCATCACTAGTAAGCCCCGGAGGTTTGCAATGTACACTTCCTCTTCCAGGTTGCCTTGGAGGAAGGCCTTATTGGCATCTAGCTGGCGAAGGTGCCACTTGTGATGAAGTACCACAGAGAGGACGATGTGAAATGTGGTGGGCTTAACGACTGGGATGAATGTGGCATGAAATTCAACGCCTGGCCTCTGAGTAAAGCCTTTTCCAACTAGGCGCGCTTTGTATCTGTCAATGGACCCATCATCATTTCTCTTGATCTTGAAAAGCCACTTGCATGATATAATGTTTTTGGTCGGATCAGGAGGAACAAGTTCCCAAGTCTGATTATTAATTAAAGCATCAAATTCATGTTTCATTGCATAACGCCACTCTGGATATTTTTGTGCTTGTTTGACAGTAGTGGGTGTGACAGTGGGGTTCAATTTGGCTGGGTAATCAAAAATCTTTTTTGGTTTTGTGATATTATTTTGGGATCGAATGACAGTACGTGTAGGAGGAGATGGACATTGAGGCGGTGAAGGAGAGAGTTCTAACTCGAAGGTAGGACAGGGTGGTTTAGGAGCCATATGTGTTGGTGGGTTGGTGTTTCTATGGTGATAGACAAGGAGAGGAGACAAGCTGCTTTGTGTGTTGGTTGGTATCGGCGTTTGAGATTTTGTAGGGATGTGTGGTAGTGCTAAACGCTAGGCAGTAGATATAGAAGAGGTGTTCTGGGAAGCAGGAATTATTGAAGATGAGGAAGACAGAAATTTACCTTGAGAGGGCGGAGTTGCTAATGGTGAATCTGTTGCGTCTGCCGCTGATGCATCGTCGGAGAAGGACTGCGAGTTTGAGTTTTCTCCGGACTGGGCTGGAGAAGAAGCAGATGGTGATGGAATATCTGTAATAGTTTGTGCTGCTATTTCTAATGGAGTTGGCAAATCTATAACTATGGGAAGTTTGGGTGTGGGGTCTTAAGAACTTTGCATTGTTGGTGTTGCCCATTCCAGGTGAGTTGATTTAATGGCAATGTTGGGGAACAATGTCTTAAATGGAAAAACATCCTCAACAAATCGCATATCTCGAGATAAGTAAACCTTTGCAGAAATTGGGTCAAAACACTGGTGACAGTGATGGGATAGTGAGAATCCAAGATAGACACATGGGGTAGATTTTGATTCAAGTTTATTTTTGGAGTATGGTTTTAGCCATGGATAACATAAACAATCAAAAATTCGTAGGGAGTTAGAATTAGGTGATTTTGTAAGTAATCTTTGGAATGGGGATTGATTATCGAGGTAAGAGCTTGGAAGACGATTGATGAGGTAGACAGTGTGATGGCATGCAAAAGACCAGAATTGGGGTGGGAGAGACGCCTCATGTAAGAGTGTTCTTGCAGTTTCGACAATATGGTGATGTCGCCATTCTGCAAGTGCAACTCGTTGGGGTATATTGGGAGGGGTATAGAGGTGTTGAATGCCGTGAAGTGAAAGATAGGAGTCAAGAGTTTTGTATTCACCTTTGCCATCAGTATACAATGATAAAATTCTAGTGTCAAAATGTTTTTCCATCATAGGATGAAATTTTTGAAAGATATCTTTTACTTCACGTTTCTTTGTTAGTGTGTAGAGCCAAGTGTACTACGTATATTGGTCAACAAAAATAAAATAATACAAATTTTTATCAAGAGATAAGACTGGTGATGGCCCCCATAAGTCACTGAAAATAGTCAAGTGGTTTAGAGCTACAAAATGATAATTGAGTAAAAGGATGTCGATGAGCTTTATTAGATAAACATGAATTACAATGAAAATTTTTGTCTCTCTCATGAAACGGTAGAGATAATTTATTCAAAATAAACCTAACAACTCTAGAGTGAGGATGACCAAGACGTTGGTGCCAAGTAGTGAGAGGGCTGAATGTGGAGATAATGTGAGCTAGGGGATGTGAGACAGGCCACTCATATAGTCCATTGTTAGTCTGACCGTGCACCAGTGGCTGCCGTGTTTTCAGATCCTTCACAACAAAGTTAAAAGGAAAAAATTCAATAGACTTAAGATTGTCTTGACAGAATTTAGAAACAGAGGTAAGCTTGTGTTTGATGGAAGGGGCACACAAAGTGTGAGTTAGCTTAAAAACATTATTTGATGCATTTAATTTAGTAGAACCAGTGAGAGATAGGAATGTTGTTACCATCACCCATGGAGACATCTTCGTTACCGCGGTATGGTTGTAGGTTGTGCGGCTCTGTTGTGATGTGATGGGTGGCACCTGAGTCAACTATCCAGGGATTGGTCTCCGTTGTAAGCCCAGCGGCATAGTTGGCTTTTACTTCAAAGTGATTATGAGATCTCGAGCGTAAAACATTTGCGGTGTGGTCAATTCTGTTACATAGTTGACAGCGAATAATACCGTTTGGATTTGAATTGGATTGCCTTGTGGTGGTGCGCTTGGACGCAAGTTCTGGCGCCATTTTTGAGAGTTGTTGGTTTGTCTACGGTTGTTGCGATTATTGGAGTTGAATTTGGTTAGAGTAGCAACTGCAGCAGTGATGGTACTAGATAGTTTCTTAGCATCCTCGTGGCGGAGGAAGAGTTCAATGTCTAGTAACTTTTCAAACAGTTCCTCATATGAGATAGGAGTATCGCGTGCACGAATGGCAGAAGATATTTCATGAAATTCAGGACCTAGACCATTACGTATTTTGACAATGAGTTCAGGATTGGAAACAGGAGCACCAGCAGTGGCTAAATCATCCGAAAAGGACCGAATAGTATGAATATATTCAGTAATGGAGCGAGAGTCCTTAGTGACACGAGCAAGCTGATCACGCAGACTGAAGACTCGGGTTTGAGATTTGTTCGCATTAGTGGTATGCAAGGCATCCCAAGCTTATTTAGCCGAGTCAGCGGCTGCAACAGTAGGGGCAATAGTGGGTTTGACAGAAGCCATGAGAGCATTCTAGATGAGTTGATCCTGACAGAACCAAGTTAAGAAGGCAGGATTGGGAGAGATATTCGTGCCGAGGGTAATCGTGCGACTAGGGGACGGACTGGTTCCATCGAGATGGCCAAAGAGGTTGTTGCCATACATAAGCATGGAAAATTGGGGCTTTCCAGGTGGCGAAGTTGTGACCACCACGTAGTTTGATGGGTACTTGGGATGCGGGATTGAATTGAATGATAATATTGGTGCTTGTCGTGTTATCAGCATTGACAACTCTGGGATTGTTGCCATTGTTGTTGGACATTGTTGCTGATCTGCGTGAGGAGAAAAAAAAACTGGATCGTACTCTTTAGTGCGCGAAGAGACCTGATACCATATGAAGACTAAATATTCGTTTATTAATGAATGCAGCAAGTTATTAAATAGAGTTACAACGAAAGTAATAAGACTCCTAAACGAACTAAACTAAAGTAATCTAATTAAATAATAACTGCTGAACTAGTAAGACAATCCTAATACGACTAAACTACTAACTGGTGTCCTAAGACCAGATGTTCTAATAATATTGACAAACTAAAGTGAAGCAAAACTCTTTCTTGCTACTATTGAAGCTCTTCAAAGAAAGAGCTTTTGAGATTTTGTGTGTTGAGAGTGAAAGGGGGACGACTTTATTTATAGTATTTCAGGATTTGAAGCGTAAGTATAAAAAATTAAGATTTGGATCAACATTTTATGTTGCTCAATTAAACATTAATATTTTTTCATATATATTATGAATGCGTTAAGAAAATTAATGAATCTAGACTAAAGTCATTAGATTCAATCAAAGAAAATATTAGAATCGATTATGTGAAATTTAAGGCTAAGACACTTCTCGAAGTTTGAATTTTTTAAACCGGAGTACCAAAATTAGTGAATGCACTTTTACTTGTGTGATGGGAATGTATGGTCGGCATCCTCAACTCTCCAAATCCTAAAAAAATGACATAATTAAGAAAATGAATGATAAAATCGTCAAAAAAAGGAAAAAAGGTATTGTTTTTAATTGAATCTAATTCTCGTCAACGAGTAGTATAAATGACTTTGTCAGGTATATAGATATATACATGCATCTAAAACGAGGAAAACAAATGAGAGAAATGACTTTGTTGGGTATGTAGACATACTCAAGTGAAGTAAAGTTCTTTCTTTCTACTATTGCAGCTCTCAAAAGAAAGAGCTTTTGTGATTTTATGTGTGGACAGTGAAAGGGGGAGGAATTTATTTATAGTGGTTCAGGATTTGAAGTGTAAGTATGACAAAATTAAGAATTTGGGTCCACTTTTTATGATGCTCAATTCAACATTAATATTTTTTAAAATATATAATTAATGCGTTAAGAAAATTAAAGAATTTATACTAATGTTATTAGATTCGGTCAAACAAAATATTTCAATTAATTATGTGAAAATTACGGTTTTAAATAGGAGTACCGAATTAGTGAATACACATTTACTTGCCTTATAGGAATGTAAGGCCTGCATACAGAAATCTCTAAATCCTAAAATAATAAAAGAATTAAGAAAGTGAAGTAAAGCTCTTTCTTTCTACAATTGAAGCTCTCAAGAGAACTCTTATGAGATCTTATGTGTGGAGAGTGAAAGAGGGACGACTTTATGTATAGTGATTCAGGATTGAAGCGTAAGTATGCCAAAATTAAGAATTTGGATCGACTTTTTATGTTGCTAAAATCAACATAAATATTTTTAATATGTAATGAATGTGTTGAGAAAATTAGAGAATTTAGACTATTTTTATTAGATTCGGTCAAACAAAATATTTGAATTAATTATGTGAAAATTACGGCTAAGACACTTCTCCAAATTTGAATTTTTTAAATCGAAGTACCGAATTAGTGAATACACTTTTACTTGCCGGATGGAAATGAATAGTCAGCATCCTTAAATCTTGTAATCCTAAAATAATATCATAATTAAGAAAGTGAAGGATAAAATCGTCAAAAAAAAATGAATCAGTTTAAGACTAGAATTAAGACTAGAGTTATTAGATTCAGTATAATGAATCAGTTTAACAAATTAAAGAATTAAGACTAGAGTTATTAGATTAAGTTTAAGAAAATATTTGAATTAATTATGTGAAAATTAATGTTAAGACACTCCTCGGAGTTTGAATTTTTTAAATAAGATTACCCGAATTAGTGAATACACTTTAACTTGTCGTATGGGAACAGATGGTCAACATCCTCGAATCCTAAATAATAACATAATTAAGAAAGTTAACGATTAAATCGTCAACAAAATGAAAAAGTGTATTGATTTTAATTGAATAAACTTCCAGTCAACATGCAGTAGTTATGGCACTGTTAGGAATATAGACATATAAATGCATCTAAAAGGAGGAAAAGAAATGAAAGAAGTAGACTTATAGGGAATATAGAGATACTCACGTGAAGTAAAGCTCTTTTTTGCTACTATTGAAGCTCTTAAAAGAAAGAGCTTTTGAGATTTTATGTGTCGATAATGAAAGGGGGACAACTTTATTTTTAATGATTTAGGACTTGAAGCATATGTATGATAAAATTAAGAATTTTTGTCAACTTTTTATGTTGCTCAATTCAACAATAATATTTTTTAATATTTAATGAATGTGTTAACAAATTGATGAATAAAGACTGAAGTTATTAGATTCAGTCAAAGAAAAAAGTCAAATTAATTATGTGAAAATTAGTGCTAAGACACTTCTTGAAGTTTGAATTTTTCAAATCGAAATACCTGAATTAGTGAATACGCTTTTATCTTGCCGGCTGGGAACCTATTGTCGGCATCCTCAATTCTCCGAATCATAAAATAATAAGATAATTATGAAAGTGAATGATAACATCGTCAACAAAATGAAAAAGTGTATGAATTTTAATTGTATGTTTTTCGAGTCAACAAGCCGTTTTAATAACTTTGTTAGGTATATAGACATATAAATACATCTAAAAGGAGGTAAATAAATAAAAGAAATGACTTTGGTGGGTGTATAGACATACTCAAATAAAGTTAAACTCTTTCTTTCTATTATTGAAGCTCTCAAAAGAAGAGGTTTTGAGATTTTTTAACGAACCGCAAGTACATCGTAGAAGTTAGAGCATTCTTGTGTCTCTATATGGAATATGAGACTTCAAGAAGTGTCATCAAAGCCACACGTATTATTACGCCCCAAGACCACCGCCAAGATGCGTACACGAGACCTAGGATCAAAAGTGATCCAAGCTAACCCTGCTGGCGTGATCATGAGCATACTAAAGAATATAAACTGTTGCAGAAGCTAAATCATACTAAAAATGCAAAGATGGGGAATAACCATATGCTATAACTCAGATATATGAAAACTGATGAGTTTAATACAAAGAAAATATTAACTCACTATTAAGTTGAAAGTACTTATGTGTGAAAATAGCCTCAAAACTGGACTAGAAATACTGGGACAAGACCAAGCTAAATCTAGCAAAAACTGAAACTAAATGACTGAAATAAACTCATTATTATTGTCCTCGGAGAATGAGGACTCACCACTGAATCTGCTGAACTAGAGATCAGGAAATCTGTCTATGCATGATTTGGATGCTGAGAACTAAACCTACATCACGAGAAGATGTAGCACACGTATACATCAGTACTTTAATGGTACTGAACATGTAGGATAGAACAAAGATGAAAATAA
Source organism: Solanum pennellii (assembly GCF_001406875.1). Lineage (NCBI taxonomy): Eukaryota > Viridiplantae > Streptophyta > Magnoliopsida > Solanales > Solanaceae > Solanum > Solanum pennellii. Next base: position 14,571,882 of record NC_028648.1, on the reverse strand, counting down.
ACATAACTGAACAAGCACAAAAGCAAGTATAATGATCTGAACATGATATACTAAACTTCTAAACTAACTGAATGCAATGACCAATTTATAACATACTTAAACTGAATGCTGGATATACTGATAAATGGTCAATGCAAGAGAGTCTGGCTGAACTTCTCATGACAGGAGTCTAGACCCAAGATAAGACCGGCGTCGTTGACCTCTCAGAGGTCGCAGACAAGCCTACATTCATCATCGTTTACTTCATCTAGGTGAAATTTAGTAGAAAATTTGAAATTTTTGTTTCCTAACATGCATGTAAGTTATTCTACATAAACTTATAAAAGTTCACCATCAACCATCTAACATTAAGATCATCAAATGAAAGAAATCGTACAGTGTTGCATTAAATGTATACTTGCCAAAATGGCTCCAATACAATGTCTATAGTAAAAATGGGAAAGAAACGCTAGTGGAACATACTCCACTAGCTCAATCCTATAACTCAGCTAGTATAAAATGGGCAAGCGTCCTTTAATGAATGAGGGCCTACCAAGTCCGGATGAATGCTTCACGTACGGATGGCTTCAGCGTCGACCTGTTAGCTCTAACGTCTACCTGTGCCTGCACCTAAAAATATAGAGTTGTATGGGATAAGTACACACTTGTACTAATTGTGGTATATGCAAGCACATACCAAGGACATCCATGAGTAAGAATAGCTCTTTCTTAACAACATGATATATGGAAAGTCAAGTCAGAAGACTTGCCAAATTTGGATAAGGAAAGTTAGTGGAACTGCCAAATATAGATTAGGAAAGTCAGTGGACTTGCAATATTAGATTAGGAAAGTCATGCCACGAGAGTAACATGCATCATAATACGTATCATTTTGCAAACAACACATAACATATTACATATATCATATTACATAGTTAATATAATTCTTTCATATACCATGAGACCTTGAAATCACGGACCTGACATTAGGGCTTCCCAATATAAGGTCTCAACATATGGGACCTCAACTAGGGAGCCTTCTTTAGCAAACACAGATTCTGCTTCATTCATTCATACGTACTTCATTTTCATTCTTTCATATACTAGTGCAAACACAAGTCATACGTAGGATGTAGTTTAAGACTCTCATCGGGTTCACTGTGCAATGACCATGAATAACCTAGTGTCATTACTTAAGTCTAGCTCACCTCTTGGTTATCTAATCCTAACACCTTTGGTATCGTTCATTTCATTATGTGTATTCTTTGAGGTTGGCCTCATTGTTTCTTTGGGAACTTTAACCTTAACCAACATAGATCATGTGAGCAACATGAAATCTAGTGTTTAATCCCCACACGGAAAAGAGGTGGAATCGCCGGCCAAAGCGAACCAAAACATGCTAGAGTATAGGGAATTTAACCTCCTAGATCCCTATATTGGCATTATAGGTTCAAAGAATAGGAGATATAAGGAGACCCATACCCGACATGCCGGACAATCGCATCTCATGAGAGTTACGTGAACCTCCACCCTTCTCGAAGGAAGGCATCACCGCTCAAAGCTAGCCTATCGGTGCTCAGTATAAAGTTCCATTGCTTTCAACTCATACATCATTGAAGCTGGCGTCTAGCATGAGGACATCATAGCTCATTAGATGATTTCTCATCTCATCATTAGTATTAAGTATACATTAACTTCAATACTTTCATTAGAGTGTTCATATATTCTGGTCTCTTCATTGGCTTTACACTCTCATAGGTGAGTTCGTTTTGGTAACATTTACTTAGGCTCATTTGAGATTGCTCTCATCTTTCCCATTAGCCTCTTATTATATTTTCACCTCATTCATTAACTTTACCACATTTGCTTTTCATAATTACTCACCCTTTAACGTGAATGTTCATTTCATTATATGCCAATGCACTTGGCCATTTAATGTGTTTCACACTCTTACTTATCCCTTCTAGGGTTAAATCATTTTAACACATGCATCTTAGGCTCACTTACTTTTAAATATATTCTAGACTTAGGAGTCCACAAAAATAAGCCATGAGGCTTGATTCATAGTTTGTCTAAGTGATTCATGCTTACCCATGATTATGTGGTACAAGACTTATGCATCTTGTAGATATGCCAAGGTATTGATTTCGATCTCTAGAGGCAATATTTATTTACGTATGACTTATGTGTTAGTACGGAATTGGGCAAGGGAACCCGTTTTGGAATCCCTTCAACAACACTTAATCTTAATTTATACTTGATAATTGCATTTTTCAGATTTGGGAGACCTTAGTTTGATTCCCATCAACCCCATAATATGTCTTTCTTGTCCTCCTCTCCTTTTTCATTTTAAGGCAAGGAGTTGGTGTGTTCAATCCCCCACAAGGTCATTATTTTTATTTTAATTTATCTCTTAAATTTCTCACCTATCGAAGAGGTTGTGGTTCAATCCCCACTCACCACACTTATTTTTCTCCAAACTCTCTCATCTATTCAAGAGGTTGTGGTTCAATCCCCACTCACCACATTTATTTTTCTCCTAACTCTCTTATGCATTCATCTTAGACTCTTATCATATTGTTATTATTTTCATTAGCATCATAGTAAAATGTAATTACTCACCTCATTATGTGAATGTTCATTTAATAATCTTACCATTTACACATGTTCTTACCCAATTCGGGTAACTAATACCTGACTAAGTGTTTCATGAAAATCTAAGTATATGTTATGTAAGACTTGTGCATTTAATACATGCAGCCAAGGGATCGAGCCCCAACACCTTCCTTTTATTTTTCCTTAATTTCTCTCTTTATTTTTCATTCATTGGAACTCAGAGGATTTGGGATCGAACCCCCACAACCTCATTTCCTTTTATTTTCTTTTCTTAAATTCCTCTCCTTCTTGGCCGAGACGGTGTAGGTTCGAACCCCCACAGCCCCACTTTAATTTTTCTCCTAAAATTCCCTTCATTCTTCCTAGAGGTCACGGGTTCGATTCCCACACGCCTCAACCTTTTATTTTTCATTTAACTTTTCGATAAATCTCACTGAGAGGTGGTGGGTTCAAATCCCACTCCTCTCATTTCATTTTTTTTGTACTTAAATTTCAGTCGAGGTCACTAGTTTGGTTCCCCCTTGCCATATTCTTTTTTACTTACATTATCTCTAGGACTTTTAGCATGGTGAAGTCATGGGTTTGACCCTTAATGACCTCCGTTATTTTAGTTTATGATTCATAACCTACTAAACCACTTAGCTTGACCGAAACTCATCAACATATATCAGGATATTATGTACGTTTTTCAGCATCCTTTTCATCAACATTACACGTTAGTTCTTAGGGTAATTCATGGATTATGTAGTACATCTTTGGGTGCATTTTCATGGATTCATTTAGCTAATAGTTTCCACTAGAATCATCCACATTATACTTTATATGAACATAAAGATTTATGCAAGTTTGTGCACGTGAAATACAACAATAAAACAAGTCATTTTTATGCATCAATCCGTGTTCAAGTCACGGCTACCCATTGAAGACACATACACATATTTTTGAAAAACATAGGTTATCTTTCGTACGATTCAAACACACATTCATGAACATATTCATCAAGAAAACACATTACATGCCTAATATCTACCAGCAGACATACCAACCTTCAAACATCCATAGGTACTAGTCACAGGGACATGCAATGGGGAACAACCCTAGTTTCCGGAATAGATTCATCTAATTCCTAAGGGTATCTTGGTAAAGGGACCAAGAGTAAGAGAACCCATACATTATTTTGACGTTCAAACCCTGAACTTGCTACCCAAAGACCTCCTCCAACTCACGTCCAAATGCAAGCTTCAATACCAAACTTCGACGGAAAAACCCTCTCTTTGCCTAACTTATTTGCATATGTTTTGATTATATTTGTAACGTCAATGTTCTTAAAGTGTGAAGAACTTTTAGTTTCTAGTCAGTTCATGTATTTTGGTAGAGAGAACGTGAAAAGAAAGAGATGTTTTGACGTGATTGAGAGAGAGAGTTAAACATGAAAGGTGGTTTAGGCTTAAACAAAGACTTAGTCAAACTAGGACTCTTTCAAACCTTAAAAAAATCAGATTTTTTGTTTTTCTTAAATCATCTAATAATTATTAATTATTTAAATTAATTTACCAATTTAATTAAAACAATTTAAATTTTTGCTTCCACCTAGGTTTGAACCCGGGTGGAGCAAGACTTCACTCAAAGGCCAATTTCAGCCCTCTCTCCCTAAAATACCCCTCCAACTTATTAATTAAATAATTAATTATATATTTAGGGTAAATACAATACTACCCTTATCATGGAAAAAGACCATTTTATCCCTAGACCCTCCAAACTTAAGATTTCCCCTTTTTAAATACCGTAAAGACTCATTCGTGTAAATCATCATATTGGGGAGCCTTACATGGCTGGACCCAACCTTTCCTAGCTCAACTAACTCCCCAAGTTAGTTGGATTGGCTGTCACAAGGGTTCAGAGGTCTGGTTCTACGCGTATCAATCCGTGTGAACACGGTCTAATCGTAGCCATTCTAGACACATTAAGCATTACTTAGCATATCAATTTTTTAGGGTTGTTACATTATCCCCGAATTACTCTACTAAGTATCTAGCATAATTCCAGTAAGATCATAACATAGTTACTATACACAATCAAGCAATAGCAACAACAAATGAAGAGATAAGGAAACATAGACTTAAGAGTAGGAAGTCTAACCTTAACAGCTGAAAGGATGAGGGTAGCAGGATCTCATATTGATCTAGGTCTCCCATGTAGCACCCTCAAAAAGATGATTCCTCCACAATACCTTGATTATGGCAATCTCCTTATTTCCTTAGCCGCTTGACCTGTCTGTCAAGCATCTCAATAGGTGCCTCATAATAGGACAAGTCTTCATTGACCCCCAAACCTTCAACAAGTAGAATCAATGTTGGATCACCTAGGCACATCTTTAGAATAGAGACATGAATGACTCGATGAGCAGAAGCTAGCTCCGTATGCAATGCAAACTCACAGGCCACTTTACCCACACGCTGTAGGATCTCATATGGCCCAGCATACCTCAGACTCAACTTTCTTTTCTTGCCAAACCTCATCACACCCTTCATAGGTGATATTTTCAAATAGACCTGGTCACCAACATCAAACTCTCAGGGTCGTTTTCTGTTGTCTGCATAAGACTGCTGCCGACTGTAAGCAATAGCCGACATGTCCCTAATCACTCTGAAATTCTTTGATACCTCATGAATGATCTCTGGACCAAAAATGGATGACTCTCCATCCTCGAACCACCCAACTGGAGACCTACACCTTCTGCCATACAGCGCCTCAAACAGTGCCATCCCATTGCTTGAGTGATAGCTATTATTATACGAGAACTCTATCAAGGTCAGATGGTCATCCCAGCTACCTCTGAAGTCAATCAAACATGCCCTAAACATATCCTCCAATGTCTGAATTGTGCGCTCCACCTTCCCATCAGTCTGAGGATGAAAGGCAGCACTAAGCTTCACTGTGTAGCTCTTCTGGAAGGATCTCCAGAAGTGTGAAGTGAACTGAGCTCCTCTATCAAAAATATTATACAAAGGAATCCCATGTCATCTCAATATCTCATCGACGTAGAGTCTCTCATAATCATCGGCTCTTTAAGTAGACTTCACAGTTATAAAGTGGGCAGACTTAGTCATCCTATCCACAATAACCCATATGTGGTCATGTTTTCTCCTAGTCTTCGGAAGACCAACCACGAAGTCAATATTAATGGCCTTCCATTTCCATGTCAGAATCTTAATAATGTGAGGCTTAAGATGTTCTTCCTTAACATGTTCAAAATTAGGACACCTGGCCACATATTCTACAATGTCCTTCTTCATGCCATCCAACCATAGATCTTATTAAGATCATGATGCATCTTGGTGGAACCTGGATTTATGGAATATCTGGAACAATGGACTCTACAATGATCCAGGTCCGCAAATCATCCACATCTGGTAAATGATACGCTCAAACTTACTTCTCAAATAAGAAGTAAAGCGGTCATGTCAAGTAAATAACCCAACTAGTGAGGTTGGGATCGTTCCCAAGAGGAAAATAGTTTAGACTTAACTTCAATCTATTATTACTATTGTTAAGTCAATTACTTCCTTGGAAAGTAAAAACAATAAAAGGGGGGTTTTTATTTTCTAAATGAATGAAAATAACTAACGAATTTGAAAGAGACACTTAACAGCTTCGAATGTTTGAGTTTAATCAATTAATCAAAGTAACTAGGGTTTACGTGTTCCCCACAGGTTCATAACTTGATAATTCTAACTATAACAATTCTTTCCTAGTATCTTGCATGCAAAGTGATAAGTTATGTAGTTCTAAATTCTTGGTCCCGCATCTAGAAAATCTCACTCTGCACCTTGGTCTGGCAACGTGTGTTGCTATCCTAACCCTTATCTTTACCTCATATTAAGCATCGTATTCGATATTTGACTAAGTTATTACCTAGTACAAATCAATACTAGCCTATTAGATAGTATACACTAAATCTATGTTGACAATTCTTTTCCTATTATCTACCTCCTTGGTACGACAAGTAGCATTAAGGCGAGTTCTAACGTTGGCCATCCGTTAAAAAGACTTCTAAGCGAAAGAATTATTAATACATGCAAGACACTATTCTAGAATTGTTATTTTAGTTAGGTTTTACCTCATTATTTTCCTATGGTTCCCACAACCCTAGTTATGGAGTTTAGTTACCCATAGTCATAATCATAATATTCAAATATATTATATAAGAATTCATGTACTTACTTCAATGAGAAAGATTAAAATCCGAAAGTTTGCTTGATTAATCACCAAAAATCACCAACATTCACTTGCAAGAATCTCAAAGTAATCAAGAATCTCACAAAAAGTCTAACGATAATCAGAAGCCTCACCAAACAATCCAGAGTCTAACTAATAATACAGTGTCTAGTAATAAGGTGTCTAACCTCAAAAACAAGGTTTTTCGAACTATTTATAGAAAATAAAAACCTAATTAAACTTGGATTCTATTTGCTGGAAATCTGTCAAAACGCGGCTGGGTCGACGGACCTCGCGACGGATCGTCGTGGTCACGAAGGACTGTCATGGACTCCGTCGTCCAATACTTGTGCAATTTCTTCTACTGCTTTCTTCATTACCCTCGACGGCAAGTGTGACGGATCGTCACAGGCACAACGGTCCGTCGAGGGTCTCCGTTCCATAACACTTGAACTCTTGGAATATGGGTACTGGGACTACTTCTCTGAACTTCATGACGAACCTGCAGGACGGACCGTCATGGACACGACGGACCGTCATAAGCTCCGTAACCCCACACTTGGTCAGACTTCCCCATCTTCCTTCAGCAGCTGCACTACGCTGCCACCTACGGACCGTCACAAGCTCCGTATGTGGTGTCTTCTGCATATCTTCGCTCAAAACCTCCGCATTCATCTTTGAACAGTTTTCCTGCAAATAAGGAGAAACTTATATAAACATTAGCACAAAAAGGCTTTTGGACACACTAAACTTAAGGAAAAAGTATTAATAATACCGTGAAACCACGGTATATCAACACCCTCAACTTAAATTCGTTGTTTGTCCTCAAGCGACGCACTATGACTCAATACAAAATCTTTGTACAATAGTATGCATGTTTAATCCTTTGCAATCATTTGGCTATCAATCCCGATTAATCTCATCATATTCATGCATGCTATCACTATTAGGCTTGAATTATGTGGGATCAGAGCATGACACAGACTCACCATGCACTAACACCTATCCTCTTCAATTTATCACCGAGGTGCTAACAATTCCAGTGTCCTCACATTAAAACAAAATCCTCATTTTTCACACAATGATTTCAGTTTAAGTATAAGGATTACTTTTCAACACTCGCTCTCAGAACACAATCACACTCATTCATACCTATTGCCATAAGCTTGCCCTTATTTTCACTGCCTTAAGTTCGCTATACAACCCTTAGCATCACGATAGGACTTTCTTAGCTTTTAACATAGGCTCAGGGTCAGGTAAGGTATATTTAGGTATACTTTTGTGAATTTTTGCCCTCCTTGACATATCGGCTAAACGTACCATTTTCTATCATTTTATCTCACCCAGTTTCTCATATTGTTTCACCTTGCTAATTTCTCTTCTTTCTTCATTTGTGTAAGTAACTCTCTTCTTTTCTTGCTTGTATTTCTTTTATATTTTTCTTTTTCTTTACTTTTCTTTAAACTAATTCTTGAGTCACTTTACATTTGTTCTTTCAACCCCACTTTCCAGAGCATTCTTCATAATAGCCACCCTCAACTCATGGCTTTTCCATGAGTCAAAGTATACATTACCCAAAGTTGGGTCAGGGCTATAACGAAGGTTGTTTACTGCATTAGCCACCCTCAACTTATGCTTTTGGCATAAGCTGAGGTGCACATGTCCAAGGAGGGACCAGGGCCAAAACATTATTCCCAGAAAAGATCAGTTGGGGTGAAAAAGAAAGGTGTAATTTAAGCTCCGATCATTTGGATCAAAGAAGGATAAATATCATTTGGTTTCCTTTTATTTAGGCTAAAAATGGGCTATATTGAATAAGGGCCTATGATCCTTTCCTAATTGTCTATTACAGCTTACTTTTAGCAGGACTAACCAGGCAAGTTCTAGTTCAGTACAAAAAGTGGAATATTCAAATCTTCCTCACACTCACTTGACATCTCATCACTCTACCAGATTACCAGACACCTAGTTCGAATTTTAGACTTAGGGTAATGCAATGGTGTACCTCTATGTCATGCTTAGATCCACACATTTATCAATTACTAGGCCTAGTCATGCATCATTTTCCAATTTATCAGGATATCATTTTAGCCATCATGCTCCAGAATTAAACTATGTACACAAGATATAGACATGCCGGTTCAACAGAAGTAATTAGTCTCTTGGGGAAAAAGAACACAGGCAAGAAAACCCCAAAAGAGGATAGGGAATTGGGCTACTCAGACTTCACCCTAGCACTCACTTTCCATTTACCCCACCCCTTACAAAAAAATTGCAATTGTCCCCAATGCATAAAAATTGAGATACTAGAGTGGTAGGTGAAGCAAACCTGGGGCGTAAAGCACCGACGATCAGCAAGCTGGTGGGTCCGGTTCCCCGGTACCCACGTCCATTGTAATCTGGACACCCTCGGTGGTGTCCTCAGCAACAACAGCACTATCAGCAGTGCCTCCCGCTATCTCCACAGTTCGGGAGCTAGACGCCCCAGCCGCTAACTCTCCTGCTCTCATCTGGTGCGCCTCCTCCTCAGCAAGTGAGGCTCTCCTCGCAGCCTCCATCTCACGGCGCTCCTTCTTCCGTGCTCGCGCCTCATCCTCTGCTCGACCCCTACGCCTCTTTGCATGCTCTCGAGGGGGAGGTGGTGGAATCTCTAAGGTGGCGTATAGGGCCGCCAACACTGTGTCTTCAGCAGGCTCGAAAGAAGGGTCCTCAGACTCAGGCACCCTAGACTCTAAGATCGTGTCAATATCTGCGCGAAGACTGTCGACCGCACCCTGAAGAGTCGACACATCCACTGGAGGGGCTGGCCGAGCTAGCACCCGCAACTCAAAAGCGTCCAAGCACTGGTGAACCTCAGCGATCTTCCGCTCTGTATAATGGACCAATTTCCGCTCCAAGCGCTCTTCTGCCTCGGTAATAGACCTCTGCATGCACGACTGGATATGATGCAGAAGTGTCGCCATTTGCGCCTCTAATTTTTTGACCCTAGCAAGCGGGACCAGCGCAGGTAGAGGGGCTGTGCGAGAGGAGCTCGGGGCAGTGCTGAACCCGGGATAAACTCGACCGGGGTAGTGTCAATGGACGCCACCTGCGTAGCCGTGCGGGCCTGGGCTACCGTATCAGCAAGTGGGGGCAGCTCTGGACGGGGCCCTCTGGGTGGAGCCAACTCATTGGCCTCATTTCTGATGAGGCCGACATCAACAGTGCCTAGAGGGATCTTGAGCTGATCAATGTGCAATATAGGCACACCTGCGGACCTGCAGAGAGAAAAGATCATGCACGGGAAAGGGTAAGTAGATGTGGCCTTGAAAGCCCTCTCATGCATGACTGCCTGTAGAAGCCACGCAAAATCCACCTCGAACCCGGCTATCACTGCCGCCATCAATACTGCTCGATCCCATGTAACGATATTATCAGCGGCTGTGGGGGAAAGGCAGTGGCGGACAATCAACCACAAGAACTTCGCCGTGAAAGTTAGGTTGGCCTTCTTGATGTCCCCCTTTGGCTCGGTCACCCATTCGGCACCCTCTCTATCAACTTACAGGTGCAGGGCCATCCACCTCTTGGTGGTCTCTCTTAGCGATGGCTCGCGCAGGAACTGGCCATCTTTTACAAGCTTCCATCGGTAGTCAAACTCGGCAGTGAGAGGGGTTCGAGTAGCATTAACACCCTTGCCGTATAGAAACCAGTGGATGGCAGACAGGGAAATATCGACCTAAATGCCCCATACTCGGACCTGCTCCAGTGGGGCCTGTTTGGCGGGGGCAGCCCGCCTATCAATCTGTGATCGGAGAGTCGCTACGTAGGATGCATAGAACTCTCGGACCATTTCTTCACTATAACGTCCCTACTGACGTGCTTTCATCTCCAGGCGATGTCTGGTGAAGAGATTGTGGATCTCAGGCATCGTCGGGAGACTCTCTGTAAGGACCCGCCGCTCCAATGTGAGTGTTCGAGTCATAACTCCTTTGGCATTCAGGAACTTGGCGTCGGAGTAGACTTGAAATTGCCCGTCGACACACCACCGGTTGGGCTGGTCAGTATCCGGGGTGAGGGCATGAGCTGGTGAACCTGATGTGGATTCCGAACTGTTAGCCTCATCAGACGAGGCCGACGCTGCAGCGGTGGCGGGTGCGAGAACCTCAGCAGAGCCGGAGGCTTCCTCCGACCTCGAAACTCCTAAGGAGCCAGACGCTCCTTCATCATTGGTTGCTGCCCCAGAAGGTGTGCTGGTCAGTGTGAGCTCCTCATCAGACTGGGAGGCAGTGACTACGCCGGACGCCCTCTTTTTGGGTGTGGATTTGGTGGCACGTGAAGCACGGGAAGTGGTGGAAGTGACTGGGGGCACGTACTCGGGGTAACGCTCATCATCAGAGCCAATGACTAGGCGGGCAGACGGGGCGACAGACTTCGATCACCCGCGTGCATAGACTTGATCTTGTTTGGGTGCCATAGTAGATAGTACCTATAAAGGATCAATATTAGTACGAGTAGTGGCAAACAAGACAAGCAAAACCACACAAAAAAATTAAAATAAAATGACATGTCTATAGTAACACTGACACACGACGGGCCTGGTGACGGCTCGTCTTGACGATGACGGACCGTCATGGGGTCCGTCGTGTCTTACTTGGACTATGTATATATGGAGAACCCTGAAGGAGAGTCTCTGACAAGTGTGACGGTATGTGCAGGACGGACCGTCACAGGTACGACGGTCCGTCATAGGTGTCCGTCAGAGGACACTTAAAAAAATATGGAGACCCTTAGAAGAGGGGCCTCTGACCGTCATGACGGTTATGCAGGACGAACCGTCGTGGGTATGACTGTCCGTCGTACTCGTCCGTTTGAGGACACTTAGAAAAATGGAGAGAGACCCTTAGAAACCGGGTCTCTAACAACCAGAACGATTGTGCAGGACGGACCGTCGTGCGTATGACTGTCCGTCGCATATGTCCGTTGGAGGACACTTGACTAAAATTGGGCAGTGGGGTGTTAGGGCTTTTGGAACGGACCCTACGACGGTCCGTCGTGGGTACGACAGTCCGTCATTGGGGTCTCGTTCTGTAGATCAGTGACAGAAATGGGGGTACCCCATTCATCCCCGATGACCCAATTCGAATTTGTAGTGTTTTTGACCTACATTTGTCTAACCCAAATACCTAGTAAACTAGTAATGCAAAAGCACCTATGTCTAGGGTTGTAAAGACGGCAATTTCAAAGATTTTTAACCTAGGTTAGACAGAATTTATATAAAAGAAATGAACATATCAATAAGAACTAGGCTAAAACTAATTGATAAACAAAAATGCAAGATAAATGATTAGAAATTAGAGAACATACCTGAGAATTGGAGAAAAACAAGATGGAAAAGTACTTGGTGATCAAGAAGACACCCACAGCAGCAACTCCGACTAGTAGATGATAATGATTAGGGCTTTGGAGGATTTTGGGGGAACAATGATCGGTTGATAGAGGGAGAGAGTTTGGAAGTTGAAAAGGGAGGGAAATAGGAGGAGTATTGAAGGAATGGGGGTGAAATGAGGGAATGGGGAGTTTAAATGGTAATATTTTGTAATGAACTCCAGCCGGGTCGGGTCGGGTACGCCTCATTAATGACGCGACGATTCCCCCACGACGGTCCATCTCAGTTGTGACGATCCATCGTTGGTTCTGTCGTGTGTACCCTTGTTTGAAAATAACAGAAAGACGTACCTAGCACGACGGATTCATACGACGGTCCGTCGCAGGCGCAACGGTCCGTCGCTGTATCTGTCAGTGACTGCTGCAGAGTAATTTTCTGCAGAATTTCCTGGTGATGTGCCTACAAATTTAAAACCCATTAGTATAAAAATGCTACCATTACTAAAAAGACTATAAGTATTGGGTTGCCTCCCAACAAGCTCCTGATTTAATGTCGCGGCACGACTGGGGACACTTGATTACTCAGACTTCATCAAGATGGTATGCCTCTATCACTTCATTCCCCGATGCATGATGCCCAAAATAGAGTTTTATTCGTTCTCTATTCACCTTAAACCGCACTCCTTCCTTTGCTTTTAACTCAACTGCTCCATGAGGGAATACTTGGGTAATCAAGTAAGGGCCAGTCCATTTGGACTTAAGCTTGCCCGGAAGACAAGGCGACCCAGAACTGTCTAAAAGCACTAAATCCCCAACCATAAACTCTTGTTTTTCACTTTTTTGTTAATTTTCCTTCTTCAGCTTTTCTTTGTGGGATATGGCGGATACCGATTGGAGCTCACCACTCTGCCTCATGGTCCTACAAATATTGAAGGTCGCTTCTTCATTTTTCAACCGAAATTTCATCGTCCCTTTTCCATATCAACTAAGGCTCTACCTGTAGCAAGGAATGACCTCCCAAGAATAATAGGCACTTCAAAATCGACTTCACAATCAAGAATAACAAAATCAGCCGAAAATATGAATGACTCCACTTTTACTAGCACATCATGGAGTATCCCTATAGGCCTTTTCACTGTCCGATCCGCCATAAGTAGCCGCATCGCAGTGGGTTTTGGATCACTCAAACCCAACTTCTTGTAAATCGAGAGGGGCATGAGATTTATGCTTGCACCCAAATCACATAATGCTTTTGCAAAATGTAATGACCCAACTGTACAAGGAATAGTGAACGTACCCGGATCTTCTTTCTTTTGTACGAGGGATATTGTAGCAATAGCACTACAATGCTGCAGTCTATCATCATCCTCGAAAGTGACCGATCTTTTCTTTGTGATCAGATCTTTCATAAACTTGGCATAACCGGGCATTTGTTCTAGATCTTTTACCAAAGGGACATTGATAGAAAGCTGCTTCAGCATTGTTATAAAACGCCGATATTTACCATCCTCGGTCTTTTTCACTAATCTCTGAGGGAAGGTGGTGGGGGTCTAGGCATGGGAATTACCTTCATAGGGACTTCTGCATCTTATCCATTGTTTTTCTCTGCTTAACCACTACCCTTTACCACCTTGTCATCATCCTTTCTCACAGTTTCCTCATTAGACGGCATAGGTGGGTCAATGGTTTGCTTACCACCCCGAGTAGTGATTGCCATACAGTGCGCATCATTTTTTGGATTTTGGACAGTGTTGCTAGGAAGGGTGCCCGATTGCCGTTTGTTCACTGTCGCAGATTATTGGGCCATTTGCAACTCAATCTGCTTAATCGATATTGCATGTGTATCGACTTTTTGCCCAATACTTGCTAAATCACACCTTAACTCTTTAATGTGCTCATCACTAGCATCGAACCTCCTCATCATTTTGTGCAACATATCCTCAACTCGCGCCATACTATCTCCACCATCCCTAGGAGTAACTTCACGATTTTGAGGAGGGACATAGGGCCCATTCCTATCATTTTTGTTACCGTAGTCACCCCTGTTTGAAGTTGTTGTCGCGGTTGTAGTTTCCATCTCGGACATAATGACCCTCACGGTTGTAGTTACCATAGATCCAACCTTGGTTCCCTTGACCTTGGCGCCAATTGTCCTGATTTGAGCCTCGGGCGCTCGGTCGGAAACCCCCCGTCTGCTCATTTACTGCATAGGTGTCCTCCGCATAATAGCATTCATCATTAGGAGGTGGTGGTTTAGACAAGTAGTTGAGTGCATTTATCTTTTCTGCACCCCCAGTGACATGTTTTAGTACCAACCCAAGCTCAGTTCTCATTTGAGCCATTTCTTCACGAATCTCATCTGTTGCTGGGTTGTGAGTTGACTGCACTGCGAAGGTGTTTCTCCCGGTATATGACTTCCTAGTACTCCAAGCTTTATTATTCCGGGAGATTTTCTCTAATTTTTCAGCAATCTCAGCATAAGGCCACTCCCTATAAGATCCACCTGCTATAGTGTCCAACACCACTTTATTACTATCATCATGTCCTGGATAGAAGTATTCCTTCAGTGACTCATCATCTATACGGTGATTTGGGACACTTCTCAAGAACGAGGTGAACCTATCCCAAGAACTACTAACTGACTCTCCTGGTAGTGCCACAAAGTTGTTCACTCTGTCTTTGTGGTTTAGTTTCTTGGAGACCGGATAGTAGCATGCTAAGAAAACATCCCTTAGTTGGTCCCAAGTGAAAATTGAGTTGTAAGGGAGCTCAGTGAACCATATAGCAGCCTCTCCCGTCAGTGAGAGAGGAAACACTCTAAGCCCTATTACATCCAAGTCACAGTCAGGCCTCCCTACACAGCTTTTACATACTGCCGTTTACCTTAGCTATATGGGCATGTGGATCCTCAGAAGGTAGCCCTGGAAACAAACCTCTGGCAGTGAGCATTTGCATCAGGATACTAGTTACCACAAAAGTATGGCCTGGTAGTAGAGGAGGCAAGACAAGTGTCCCATCGGAGTCTACTATGTTATCATAGCCTCTGTAGTATGCTTGGGGCCGTCGAATGGGATTTTGTCCCCTCTGTTGGTGTTCACCCGGAGCATCGGGTAACAACTGACCATGAACATCAACCGGAGCTGGGATGTTCTGGTTTGGATCATCATCATTGATTCCCAAGTTTCGATTCATGTTACGTAGTGTACGCTCTAATTCGTGATCGTAGGGAAACAAGGGTTCTCTTCCTCTCCGTGTATTTGGCATACAAGGAGGTTGGTTCTGCACAAATCAAAAACAATAAAAACAATGTAGAATCAAGAAAATATCAACTAAACTATAGTAATAAGTTCAAGTTAATCTAAAAGCTATAATCCCCGACAGCGGCGCCAAAATTTGATACGCTCAAACTTACTTCTCAAATAAGAAGTAAAGCGGTCGTGTCAAGTAAATAACCCAACTAGTGAGGTTGGGATCGTTCCCAAGAGAAAAATAGTTTAGACTTAAATTCAATCTATTATTACTATTGTTCAGTCAATTACTTTCTTGGAAAGTAAAAACAATAAAAGGGGGGTTTCTATTTTTAAATGAATGAAAATAACTAACGAAATTGAAAGAGACACTTAACAGCTTCGAATGTTTGAGTTTAATCAATTAATCAAAGTAACTAGGGTTTACGTGTTCCCCACGGGTTCATAACTTGATAATTCTAACTATAACAATTCTTTCCTAGTATCTTGCATGCAAAGTGATAAGTTATGTAGTTCTAAATCCTTGGTCCGGCATCTAGAAAATCTCACTCCGCACCTTGGTCCGGCTATGTGTGTTGCTATCCTAACCCTTATCTTTACCTTATATTAAGCATCGTATTCGATATTTGACTAAGTTATTACCCCCGTACCAGTCAATACTATCCTATTAGATAGTATACACTAAATCTATGTTGATAATTCATTTCCTATTATCTACCTCCTTGGTCCGGCAAGTAGCATTAAGGCGAGTTCTAACGTTGGCCATCGGTTAAAAAGACTTCTTAGCGAAAGAATTATTAATACATGCAAGACACTATTCTAGAATTGTTATTTTAGTTAGGTTTTACCTCATTATTTGCCTATGGTTCCCACAACCCTAGTTATGGAGTTTAGTTACCCATATTCATAATTACAATATTCAAATATATCATATAAGAATTCATGTACTTACTTCAATGAGAAAGAGTAAAATCCGAAAGTTTGCTTGATTAATCACCAAAAATCACCAACATTCACTTGCAAGAATCTCAAAGTAATCAAGAATCTCACAAACAATCTAATGATGATCAAAAGCCTCACTAAACGATCGAGAGTCTAACTAATAATACAGTGTCTAGTAATAAGGTGTCTAACCTCAAAAACGAGGTTTTTCGAACTATTTATAGAAAATAAAAACCTAATTAAACAAGGATTCTATTTGCTGTAAATCTGTCAAAACGCGGCTGGGTCGACGGACCTCGCGACGGATCGTCGTGGTCACGACGGACAATCATGAACTCCGTCATCCCATACTTGTGCAATTTCTTCTGCTGCTTTCTTCATTACCCTTGACGGCAAGTGTGATGGATCGTCACAGTCACAACGGTCTGTCGAGGGTCTCCGTTCCAAAACACTTAAACTCTTGGAATATGGGTATTGGGACTACTTCTCTGAACTTCATGACGAACCTGCAGGACGGACCATCATGGACACGAGGGACCGTTATAAGCTCCGTAACCCCACACTTGGTCAGACCTCCCCATCTTCCTTCAGCAGCTACACTACGCTGCCACCTACGGATCGTCACAAGCATGACGGACCGTCACAAGCTCCGTAGGTGGTCTCTTCTGCATTTCTTCGCTGAAAACCTCCTCATTCATCTTTGAACAGATTTCCTGCAAATAAGGAGAAACTTATATAAACATTAGCACAAAAAGGCTTTTGGACACACTAAACTTAAGGAAAAAGTATTAATAATACCGTGAAACCACGGTATATCAGTAAACACAACCTGTCCTGGTACCTAAGTATGTCTTCATCTCCCTGGGGAAGAATCTCTCCAGGAAGGCTATCTTAAACAGCTCCTATGTGACCGGAAATCCGCTCAAAGCTCGGTTCTCCTACCACATCTTGCACTAAGTCTGTGCAACATCCTTGAGGTAATAGGAAGCCTGCTCAGCATTCTCAGTACCTGTGGGCCCCATGGCCACCAAAATCTTGTGTAACTAATCCATGAACTCCTGGGGATCCTCTGAAGTCTTGGAGCTTGTAAAAATAGAAGGATTTATCTTCGTGAAGTCTCGTAGCCTGTCAATTATGCTACGTACCAGTGGGTTCTCCCTCTCAACATTCCACCATTTGACCTGGGTAGTCATGGCCTGGGCCTGCATAGTGATGGCTTGTGCCATCTGGGAAAGAGATGCCCTCACCTCCGCATCAGTCAACCCAGCTGGGCTAATCGACATAGCTACTCCTTCAGCTGGAGCCTGGGGTGGGACCTGATTGTCCCCAATAGCTGCTGCTCGTCTACTCTGACCAATGGTTCTCCTAGTATTCATTCTCTGAAAGCAACAAGGAATGATGTTTGACACGCTCATAACATCAAGAAATCAGACATTAGGAAAAGGTACGATAAGATAAGAAGAAGGGAATTTTTTTAAGAATCATGTAGTCTCTAATTCAGGATAGTGGTGCACTTCACTACCCTGACTTAAAAACTACTCAATTTGGTTGATATGATCTTATTATCCTCAGAATTTAACATAGTGCTCTGATATAAACTTTGTCACGACCGGAGTCTAGACCCC
The DNA here is from genome assembly GCF_001406875.1 of Solanum pennellii. Classification (NCBI taxonomy): domain Eukaryota; kingdom Viridiplantae; phylum Streptophyta; class Magnoliopsida; order Solanales; family Solanaceae; genus Solanum; species Solanum pennellii. Next base: position 14,553,890 of record NC_028648.1, on the reverse strand, counting down.
ATACGAGACCGACGTCGTTGACCTCGTATAGGTCGCAGACAAGCCTATATACATCATCATTACTTCATCTAGGTTAATTTTAGCAGAAAATTTGAACTTTTTGTTTCTTAATATGCATGTAAGTCATTCTACTTAAACTTATATACGTTTATCATCAACCATCTAACATTAATATCATCAAATGAAAGAAATAGAACAATGCTACGTTAAATGTATATTTGCCAAAATGGTACCAATACAATGTCTGAAATAAAAATGGGAAAGAAACGCTAGTGGAACATACTCCACTAGCTCAATAGTATAGCTAAGCTAGAATAAAATGGGCAAGCGTCCTCGAATGCATGAGGGCCTACTAAGTCCAAATGAATGCTCCACGTCCGGATAGCTTCAGCGTCTACCTGTAAGCTTTAACGTCCACCTATGCCTGCACCTAAAAATATAGAGTTGTATGGGATTAGTACGCACTTGTACTATATATGGATATATGCAAGCATTCACCAAGGACATGCATGAGTATGAATAGCTCTTTCCTAACAACATCATTTATGGAAAGTCAAGTCAATTTACTTGCTAAATTTGGATTAGAAAAGTTAGTGGTCATGCCACATTTTGATTAGGAAAGTCAGTGGACTTGCCAAATTGGATTAGGAAAGTCATGCCAAGAGAGTAACATGTATCATCATATGTATCATTTTGCAAACATCACATAACATATTACACATATCATATCACATAATTCATATCATTCTTTCATATTCCATGAGACCTTGGAATCACGGACCTGACATTAGGCCTTCCAAAAATGAGAGCTCAACATATGGGAACTCAACTAGGGATCCTTCTTTAGAAAACACAGATTCTGCTTCATTCATTAAAACATACTTCATTTTCATTCTTTCATATACTAGTGCAAACACAAGTCATAGCTAGGATGTAGTTTAAGACTCTCATCGGGTTCGTTGTGCAATGACCAAGAATAACCTAGTGTCATTACTTAAGTTTAGCTCACCTCTTGATTATCCTATCCTAACACCTTTGGTATCATTCATTTTATTATGTGTATTGTTTGAGGCTGGCCTCATTCTTTCTTTGGGAACTTTAACCTTAAACGACATAGATCATGTGAGCATCATGAAATCTAGGTTGTAATGCCCACACCTAACAGAAGTGGAATCACAGGCATAAGTGAACCAAAACATGCTTGCGTATATAGGGAATTGAACCCTGCTAAATCCCTATATTGGTTGTATAGGTTAAAATACTAGGAGATATAAGGAGACCCATACCCGGCATGCCGGATAGTCTCATCTCATGAGTGTTACGTGAACCTCCGCCCTTCCCCAAATAAGAGATCACCGCTCATAGCTAGTCTACCGGTGCTCAGTGTAAAGTTACATTACATTTAACTCACACATCATGGAAGCTTGATTCTAGCATGAGGATATCATATCTCATTAGATTGTTTCTCATCTCATCATTTGTATTAAGTATGCATTTACTTCAATACTTTCATTAGAGTGTTCATAGAGACTGGTCTCTTCATTAGCTTTACACTCTCATAGGTGAGTACGTTTTGGTAACTTTTACTTAGGATCATTTGAGATTGATCTCATCTTTCCCATTAGCCTCTTATCATATTTTCCCCTCATTCATTAATTTTAACACATTTGCATTTCATAATTACTCATCCCTTCATGTTAATGTTCATTTCATCATATGCCAATGCACTTGGCCTTTTAGTATGTTTCACACTGTTACCTAACCCTTCTAGGGTTACATCATTTATCACATGCACTTTAGTCTCACTTAATTTTAAATGTATGTTAGACTTATGAGTCCACACATACAAGCCATGAGGCTTCATTCATAGTTTGTCAAAGTTATTCATGCTTACCCAAGATTATGTGGTACAAGAATTATGCATCTTGTATATATGCCAAGGTATTGATTTCTATTTTTAGAGGCAGAATTCATTAAATATTTATTTATGTATGACTTATGTGTCAATACAGAATTGGGAAAGAGAGCCCGATTTCGAATCCCTTGAACAATACTTAATATTATTTTAAACTTAAGAATTGCATTTTTCAGATTTCGGAGACCCTAGTTCGATTCCTATCAACCCCATGATATTTTTTTCTTGTTCTCCTCTCCTTTTTCGTTTTAAGGCAAGGAGGTTGTGGGTTCAATCCACCACAAGCTCATTTTTTTTCTTTTAATTTGTCTCTTAACTCTCTCACCTATCCAAGAGGTTGTGGGTTCAATCCCCACTCAACACATTTATTTTTCTCCTTTATATTTCTCCTAACTCTCTCATCTATTCAAGAGGTTGTGGGTTCAATCCCCACTCACCACATTTATTTTTCTCCTTTATTTTTTTCCTAACTCTCTTATGCATTCATTTTAGACTCTTATCATGTTGTCATTATTTTCATTAGCATCATAGTATAATGTAATTACTCACCTCATTATGTGAATATTCATTTAATAATCTTACCATTTACACATGTTCTTACCCAATTCGGGTTACTAATACTTGACTAAGTGTTTCATGACAATCTAAGTATATGTTATGTAAGACTTATGCATTTTGCACATGCAGCCAAGGGACCCAAGTTCAATCCTTAGTGGATGCATTTTATTTCATTTTAATTTGATCCACTCATCTTGGAGACCCAAGATCCACCCCGAACGCCTTCCTTTTATTTTTCCTTAATTTCTCTCTTCATTTTTTGTTCATTCGAGCTTAGAGGATGTGGGATAGAACCCCCACAACCTCATTCCTTTTATTTTCTTTTCTTAAATTCCTTTCCTTCTTTGCCGAGAGGGTGTGTGCTAGAACCCCCACAGCCCCTTTTTTAATTTTTCTCTATAAATTCCCTCATACTACCTAGAGATCGTGGGTTGCATTCCTACACGCCTCAACCTTTTATTTTTCTTTTAACTTTTCCTTAAATCTGACAAAGAGGTGGTGGGTTCGAATCCCACTCCTCTCATTTCTTTTTTTTTACTTCATTGTTCGGTCGAGGTCACCGGTTCCATTCCCCCTTGCCCATTCTTTTTAACCTACATTATCTCTATGACTTTTAACATGGTGAGGTCACGGGTTCGATTCTCAATGACCTCACTTATTTTAATTAATTATTCATAACATACTAAACCACTTAGCTTCACTGAAACTCATCAACATATAGCTGGATGTTATATACATTTTTAAGCATCCTTTTCATCAAAATTACACGTTAGTTTTTAGGATAATTCATGGATCATGTAGTACAACATCTTTGGGTGTATTTTCATGGATTAATTTAGCTAATATTTTCCACTCAAATCAGCCACATTATACTTCGTATGAACATCATGATTTATGCAAGTTTGTGCACGTGAAATACAACGATAAAACAAGTCATTTTCATGCTATAATCCGTGTTCAAAGTCACGGCTACACATTGCACACACATAAACACATATTTTCGGAAAACATAAATTATGAATCGTACGATTCCAAACACACATTCATGAACATATTCATCACGAAAACACATTACATGACTAATATATACCAGCAGACATACCAACCTACAACCATCGATAGGAGCTAGTGACAAGGACATGCAACGGGAAACAACTCTAGTTTCCGGAATAGATTCATCTGAATCCTAAGGGTCTCTTGGGAAAGGCACCAAGAGTAAGAAAACAATACATTATTTTGACGTTCAAACCTTGAACTTTCTGCCCAAATACCTCCTCCAACTCACCTCCAAATCCAAGCTTCAACACCAAACTTCGACGGAAAAACCCTCCCTTTGCCTAACCTATTTGGATATGTTTTGATTATATTTTTAACGTGAATGTTCTTCAAGTGTGAAGAACTTTTAGTTGCTGGTAAGTTCTTGTATTTTGGCAGAGAGAATGTGAAAAGAAAGAGAATTTTTGACGTGAGAGAGAGAGAGAGAGTTAAACTTGAAAGGTGGTTTAGGCTTGGCTAATGACCTATTCAAACTAGGACTCTTTCAATCCTTTTAAACAAATATTATTTTTCCTTTTTATTAAATCATATAATTATTATTAATTAATTAAATTAATTAATCAATTTAATTAAAACAATTTAAATCATTGCTTCCACCTAGGTTCGAACCCGAGTGGAACATGACTTCACTCAAATGCCAATTTTGGCCATCTCACCCAAAAATTCCCCTTCACCTTATGAATTAAATAATTAATTACATATTTAGGGTAATAACTATATTATCCTTATCTGTGAAAAAGACCATTTTACCCCTAGACCCTCCAAACTAAATATTTTCCGTTTTTACATCTGGTAAAGACTCATTAGGGTAAATCTTACTGTTTGGATTCCTACATGGTTGGACCCAACCTTTCCTAGCTCAACTAACTCCCCAAGTTAGTTGGCTTGGCTTTCACAAGGGTTCAGAGGCCTGGTTCTACGCGCATCAATCATTGTGAACCCAGTCTAATCGTAGGCATTCTAGACACATTAAGCATTACTTAGCATATCCATTTTGAGGGTTGTTACAGAACTATGGAAGCTACTAATAACCGATAATAAAACTAGATAACATAAACGTGGAGTCCGATGTATACGCCCCATCAAGAGGACCAAATATACCCTCTAGAAGTATAAAGGCATGTTGGCGTGAACACTAAATTAATGCCCATAGAGAGGACTTCCAACCTACTTGGCTAGTAGTTCTGGGACTCATTGGGTATGCTAAACCCTAGTCTAACTCGGTATTATGCTACTCCAATTTATATATGTAGTTAACTCATTATGTTTGAATTTCGTTAAATATTCAAATAGCTCAAAACTGAACATGCAAAATGGGAATTCAACATTTGATCTGATAATGGTGCATTAAAAACGGAGGCATATATAACTTAATAACTGAAATATCTTACCTAGCATATGTAATTCAAGAACTAAAGAAATATAAAGCTAGGATTCTGAAAATCATGCGACATACTGAATAATAACTTAACAATGTGATTTCAAACATATATTTAATAATTTCATGAAGTTCTATCCATGTTCTAGAAAGCCTAGGTTTAATCATGATATGGGAATCAAGAATCATACTAAAAACTAGGAACCCAATAGGTGAAAGGAAACCACTAGTGAAATCCCATATGCCTGGTGATGAATTTCACAGAGAAATACTCAGATTTCGGGGCTGGAACTACTCGAACCTTGCTACATTCTTAAACTAGGGTAATTAACCTTTTTCTCCTTTCTTGCTTCTAATTTTCTAAGTTTTGAGTAATTATTTGACTTAGGCATGTTTTTGTTATGTTTCTATGCCTAAATTGACTAAAACTTGATTATTTAGGGTAAAAACGATGTATCTTAAGGTTTAAGCAAAGTGGGAAAAGACCAAATGAACCCTGATTTAATTGTTGTTTGACCAAACGATGACTTGGACAGACGTTTTGTCGTTCTATTGACGGTCCATCGTTTGGGTCTGTCGTTTGGGTTTGTTTGATAGTCCTTTACTAAAATGGGCATAACGTTTTACTCGGAGATCTGATTTTAGCAAGGTCGGTGTCTATGGAAAGATAATCCACTTATCTATATGTTTCTATCTCATGGGACACCTATTTTGCGCTAAGAGTTATGACCATCTGAAGTTTACCAAATTACATTTACCCCCTAACTGTCTGCTATTTCTCAGCTACGGACAGACCTACAGGACGTAGATCAAACGACGCTCCATGCTGGTCAATCGTGGTTCATATCAGAGATTGGGTAAATGGGGTATTGATCGACAGATAGAGAATACGGACCATAGGTCAGTCTGTCGTTCAACACTTGGTCAAATTTTCGAGACTGCTATTTTTTGGGGGGAGGGGGGGGTTGATCCAATCGACGGATGTGCAGGACAGATTGTGGGTCAAGATACGGTCCGTCGACTGCAACCATCGATGCACCTGTAGATTTTTATTTTCTAAAAAAAGTTGTTTTTTGGTCCATTTTGGTTACGGGGTGTTACATTATCTCCCCCATGGGAACATTCGTCCTCGAATGAAGACTAAACTAGCTGAAATAGAGGGAGAGAGCTACAATCCCTACTACTAAACATTGAGAACTGTCTTGATGACTGAATTGAGTTCGTAGAACATGCAAATACGATGAAAATGCAAGTACAAACTGAGGGAACATAATTCTAAGACTGAATTCACGCATGAATGATTGGAAAACTGAAGAGGAACTATTACCTCAAGCTGGAGTTGAATCTGAAGGAAAGAGATGAGGATACTTTGCTTTCATGGCTGCTTCAACTTCCCAAGTAAACCCTATATGGACTGACTCCTCCACAAAATCTTAACTGAAGCAACTTCTTGATTTCTCAACCTCCTAACCTGACGGTCAAGAATCTCAACTGGTACATCCTCATAGGAAAGACTATCTTTCACCGCTATACTCTGTAATGGCACTATAGATGCTGGGTCACCCACATACTTCTTCAAGAGAGAGATGTAAAAGACCGGATGTACTACTGCTAAGTATGCCGTTAACTCTAACTCATATGCCACCTTGACAATCCTTTTCAAGATCTTGTAAGGGCCTACATATCTAAGGCTCAGCTTCCCTTTCTTGCCAGATTTCATCACTCCTTTCATAGGGGAAAAGTTTCAGGAAAATCCAATCATCAACTTGGAACTCTAATTCCCTTCTCCTTACATCTGCATAATATTTCTGACGACTCTAGGCTATGTTAAGTCTATCTCTAATGAGTTACACTTTCTCCATAACATAAATGACAGAATCTATCCCTATCAAAGCTTCTTCACCTACTTCAAACAAACCAACAACAGATCTACACCTACACCCATACAAAGCCTCATAAGGGGCCATCAGATTGCTGGAATAGTAGTTACTATTGTAGGCGAATACAATCAAAAGAAGGTGATTATACCAAATACCCTTGAAATCTATCACACAATCACTCAACATATCCTCTAAGGTCTAGATGGTACGTTCTTCCTGCCCAACCGTTTGTGGATGAAATGTTGTACTAAGGTTAACTTGAGTACCAAGACCCTTCTCAAATGACATCCAGAAACGAGAGGCAAACTAAGGACCTCTATCTAAGATAATAGACAAAGGAACCCCATCCAACCTCACAATATCATTAATGTAAAGATTGGCATAGTCCTCTGTCGAATTTGTAGTCTTGACCTCTAAAGCAAGAAGACTTAGTCATCCTATCAACTATCACCCAAATGAAGTCATGATGTCTGCGAGTACGAGGTAACCCTATGATAAAATCCATATTGATCACATCCCACTTCCAAGTAGGAATATACATCTTTTCAGTCATACCTCCCGGTTTCTGATGTTCTACCTTGACTTGCTGGAAATTGGGGCACTTACTCGCGTTACATCTTAATGGCACCTAGATGTAAAGAATATATGGAGTTATAGGCTTCTGCAAGGATATGTTTTCTCAAATCACCCACAACAGGAACACACAATCTACCTTGGCAGGGAAGTACACAATCTCCCCCTTAGGAGAAAACCTCTACTCGCTGATTATGGACTACATTCTTAAGTTCAAGAAAAATTGGATCAAACTGTCTTGCTCTTCCTTAACCTCCAATACCAAAGAAGATTCTTCCCCATTTTGAACTATTACACCACTATCTGATATGCTCATAAGGTGAACTCCTAAGCGAGCAAGCTGTGAACATCCTTCACTAGCTCTTTCCTTTCTTCTTATACGTGGGCTACACTACCCATAGATGATCTACTAAGATCATCTGCTACTACATTTTCCTTACTAGAATGATAATGCACACTCACATAATCCTTAAGGAACTCAAGCCTCCTCTGGCGAAGATTCAACTCTTTATGGGTAAACACATTCTGAAGATTCTTATGATCAGTGAAAACATCTAGATGAACACCATACAAGTAGTGTCTCCAGATCTTGAGTTAAAACACCACTGCTGCAAGCTCGAGGTCATGAGTTGGATAGTTCTTCTCATGCACCTTATGATGTCTAGAAGCATAAGCTATAACCTTATCTCGCTGCATCAACACACAACCCAGGCCAACTTTTGATGCATCATAATAAATCACATAACCATCTGAACCCTTTGGAAGAGCCAATAAAGAAGATGTAGTTAATCTAGTTTTTAAATCTATGAAGTTTTTCTCACAATAATCTGACCATTTAAACTTGACCATGTTCTGAGTTAATCTAGTCAATGGTGAGGCTATGGATTAAAATCCTTCCACGAACCTTCAATAATTCCCCGCTGGGCCTTAGAAACTTCTGATATCTTTAGCAGAAGTAAGTCTAGGCCATTGTTTCACTACTTCTATTTTCTATGAATCCACTTGCATCCCTTTTCTACATACAATATGACCAAGGAAAGCAACGGATTGCAACCAGAACTCACATTTTCTAAACTTAGATAATAAGTGTCGATCCTTGAGAGTCTTTAGAGCAAATGTCTAATGACTCAAATGTTATTCCTTATTCCTTGAGTAAATGAGGATATCATTAATAAAGACGATAACGAACAAGTACAAGTTGTGTTTGAACACTCTATTAATCAAATCCATGAAAGATGCAGGAGCATGGTTAGTCCAAATTACACAACTATAAATTCATAATGACCATACCGAGTTCCGAAGGCTGTTTTAGGAATGTCGCTATCTCTGACTCTAAGATGATGATATCCCGATCTGAGGTATATCATTGAGAAATGGCTAGCACCTGAAGTTGGTCAAACAAGTCATAATCCTTCGGATGGGATACTTATTCTCGATTGTGACCATGTTCAACTATCTATAGTGAGTGCACATTCTGAGAGAACTATCTCTTTTCTGTACAAAAAATACTAGAACATCCCATGGTGAAATAATAGGTCTAGTGAAGACCTTATCTACAAGGTCTTTCAACTGCTCTTTCAATTCCTTAAGCTTTGTTGGAGCCATTTTGTAAGGAGAAACAGAAATAGGTTGGTATCTGGAAAAAAATCAATTCCAAAGTCGATTTCCCTTTCAGGAGGGACTCCGGGAAGCTCTTCTGGAAATACTTATGGAAACTCATTGACTACTGGAACTAACTCAAGAGTTAGGGTTTTGAAGCAAGAATCCTTAATCCAAACTAAATGATAGAGATAACCCTTAGAGATCATCTTTCTGGCCTTAAGGTAAAAAGGGAATCAACCCATAGGCGCTAAGCTACTACCTTTCCATTTTAAGATTGTTTCGTCTGTAAACTAAAAACGAACAATCCTAGTTCTATAATCGACTGAGGCATAACAGGATTGTAACAAATCCATGCCTAGAATGACATCGAAGTCTACCATTTCTAACTCTACAAGATCTGCTGAGGTGACTTTCTGATATACTGTGACAGGGAAATTTATGTATACCCATCTAGCTATAACTAGGTCTCCAACTGGAGTAGAGATTGGGAAAAGTTCTGAGAGAGTTTATGGTCTAACACTGAATTGGACTGCTATGTAAGGAGTTACAAAGGAAAGAGTAGCCCCTAGATCTAACAATGCAAAAATATCAAGGTCAAGATACGTAACATACCAGTAACTACATCAGGAGAACCTTTATGATCCGGGCGAACCTGGAGAGCATATAATCTGTTCTGGCGCTGACCGCCACGTGTACCAGTGAGTTACCCTGCTTATTCGGGTGACTGAACCTGGTGCTCTACCCTTCTAGTCATACATGTTCTTGGAGGATGGAACACTAGTTGACGAAGGAACTAGTGTTTAAATTTTTGCTGACTCTGCGAGCGATTTCCACTACCCGATTTCTGCTGGGAATAGTCATAGTTACCAATCTAGACTTCTTACTCTCCTTACTGTTTTCCCTAAGTTTATCACCCTCAACTTGGTGAGCTTTAGTCATAAGACTATAGATGTTCATATATCCCAGTAACATAGCATGTTTGCACTCAATTTTTACAAAATATGACACTCCATACAAGAACTTATTCATCTGAGCCCTGTAGTCAACAACCATGTGAGGAGCATACCTGGATGTTAAACTTCAGCCCATACTATTGGACTGTCATGTTACCCTACCTTAAGTTCATAAATTCCTAAGACTTTGCCTCACTCGGTTCTTTTGGGAAAACCTATCGAGAGAAGTATCACTAAAGGAATACCAAGTGATAGAATCCGCATTTGAACTCCTATTCTTCTTCCTCTGAGTGTACCAAATATGAGCAACATCCTTCCACTTGTATGATGCCAACTAAACCCGATCATTCCCAGTGACTTGCATTACCTAAAAGATTTTCATGATCTCATCCAAGAAATTATGAGGATCCTCATTAGTTTGCGATCCTAAGAACTCATGGGGATTCATTCTAAAAAAGTCATAGATCCTTGCTGCTACTGATCCACCATTTTCATTCACATGAGTATGAACCCGATTGTTCTGGTTAGTCATACTCTCAGCCAACATATGTATGGCATTCCCTAACTCAACATTTGCGACTTCTTGATCTGGGGCAGGAGGAGCTGCATTTGCATTCCTGGTGTTACCTTTACAAGGAGGCATGATGTTAAACGTAGACATCAAGTTAGAATGGAATAAGATCATACCTTACACACGATAAAGGTAACAAGAAAGTAAAGTTTTTCCTAAAAAACTTCATAACTTCTTTATCCTTATATATGGTTCACTTCACACCCATGAAAAGGACTCCACTTAATTCTACTTTTTAGACATCCTAGGACTCTTAAACTTACTACTCTAATACCATGATTTTCACGCGACAAGACCACCCCCGAGATGCGAACACGAGGCATAGGACCACAAGTGATCCCAATCTAACCCTGCTGGTATTATCATGAGTATACCAACAAATATAAACTTTTGCGGACGCTAAGTCATACTTAAAATGAAAAGATAGGGAATACCCATATGCTAAAACTCAGATATATGAATATTGATGAGTTTAATACAAAGAAAATATTAACTCACTACTAATTTGAAACTAACTATGTATGAAAATAGACTCTAAACAGGACTAGAAATAAATTGGGACAAATCCCAACTAAATCTAGCAAAAATATAAAGTAAATGACTAAAAGACTGCAATAAACTCATGACTATTGTCCTCAGAGAATAAGGATTCACGATTGAATCTACTGAAGTAGAGATTGGGAAATCGATCTATGCGTGACCTGGATTGTTATTGACAATATGAACCTACATCACGAGAAGATTTAGCGCACCTATGCATCAGTACTTGAAAGGTAGTGAAGTAAGATAGAATAAAGCTGAAATAAAACATAACTGAGCATGCACAAAAGCAAGTATAATTATCTGAACATTATATACTAAATTTCTGAGCTAACTGAATGCAATGACAAATTTATAACATGGTGAAACTGAATGTTGGATATACTAATAAATGGTCAATGCAAGAGATTCTACCTAAACTATGGGATCTACTGATAACCGATAATAAAACAACATAAGCTAAATATGTAGTCCAATGTATACGCCCCATCGAGAAGACCCAATATACCCTGCCAGAGGTATAAATACATGCTGGCGTGATCACTAAACTAGTGCCCACACTGGGGACTTACAACCTACTTTGATAGTAGTTCAGGGACTAATTGGGTACGCTAAACCCTAGTACAACTCGGTATTATGCTACTCCTATTGATTTATGTAGATAACTGATTATGTATGAATTTCTATAAATGTTTGATAACTTAAAACTAAACATGCAAAAAGAGAATGCAATATTTAATCTGATAATGATGCATTAAAAACTGAGGCATGTATAACTGAATAACTGAAATATCTTACTTAGCATGTGTAATTAAAGAACTAAAGATATACAAGGCTAGGGTTCAGAAATTCATGTGATGAACTATATAATAACTTAATAATCTGTTATGGAATATATCATGTATCTAGAATCCCTAGGTTAAATCATTATATGGGATCAAGAATCTAACTTTAAAATAGGGATCTAATAGGTGAATGGAACCCACTAGTAAAATCCATATACCTCGTGATGAAATTCACGGAGAAATATTTAGATTTCGGGGATGGAACTGATCGAACCTTGCTGCGATCTTGAACTAGTGTTCTTGACCTTTGTCTCCTTTCTTGCTTCTAATTTTCTATGTTTTGATTAATGATTTGACTTAAGTAAGTTTTTGTTATATTTCTAGGCTTAAATTGACTAAACTCTAATGATTTAGGGTCAAAACGACGTATCATAAGGTTTAAACAAAGTGGGGAAAAAATAAAAGACCCCTGAGGTAATTGTTTTCGGACCAAATGACGACCTCGACAGTCGGTCCGTCGTTTGGATCCGTTAGTTGGGTTTGTTCGATAGGCCATTACTAAAATGGGCATAAACTTTTACTCCAAGTTCTGATTTTAGAAATGTTGGCGTCTCTGGAAAGATAATTCAATTATCTATTTGTGGGTTTGTCATGGGACACCTAATTAATTTTGTGCAAAGAGTTATGACCATCTGAAGTTGATCCCAACTACATTTTCCCCCTAACTATCTGCTATTTCTCACCTACGGGTCGTGGATCAAACGACGGTCCGTGCTGGTAAATCGTGGTTCATATAAGAGAGTGTGTAAAAGGGGTGTTGATCGACGAATATAGACTATGGACCGTAGTTTGACCTACGGTCCGTAGGTCTGTCCGTCGCTCGACACTTAGTCAAATTTTCTGGACTGCGATTTTGTGTTTTTTTACCCAATCAACGTATGTGCAGGACGGATTTTGGGTTAGGCTACGGTCCATCGATTGCAACTGTCGATGCACATAGAAATTTTTCTGAAAAAAGTTGGTTTTTGGTCAGTTTTTGATATGGGGTGTTACGCATATCATTCATTTCATAATAAATATTCTAAAATGAGTATGAATTTAAAATTTTCTTCACACACGACCTTTCCATAATCAATACCCAAGCGGAAGACATTCATTTAAAATGTTAAACCTTTACGACATCTCATGGAACCATCTAAACTTTGAAGTATACAACACTTCGGACTAAGACCATGCAAGACATAAAATAAAGACTAATACATAAAGGAACATGTGGATATTGTCCTCGAATCGATGAGGAATCACAAATACTTCATCTTCAACCCTTAGAAACCAATCCATCCTCCATGGCATATCAAGACTTCCAATTCCCTATACTTCAGTCAAAAAGGGAAAAGAAGGGGTTAGCACATTAGATGCACTAAGTATTGAAACAATGCAAAAACCATGAAAAAAGGGACATTTGAGTGAGTTGTGAAGCGACCACCCATACAATCCCTTACACACACACTTAAGAGATCCTATAGACTACCTAATATAGAATTATTCTTACTTAATACATCAACGTATAGATAACCTTATTAACATCATTTAAGGTCTCACATATCATTCATTCATAGATAAAAAGGGTGAAATATGTCTACCTAGTCAAGACATCTCGTTTTCACATATCTTCCATACATGTATCAACTAATGGACACAAGTCTACCAAAATAAGACACAACATTCTTTACCTTATTCCATATACCAAGTCTACCAAAATAAGACACAACATTCTTTACTTTATTCCATATACCATATCATTCTTTAAAACACTTAGGAATGACCCTCATCATATTTAGACCATCTTATACATTACTATAACATCATCAATATAACCAGCATAGACTCATATAGACAATTAGGAATAATCATGCATCAAATCTAAGAGTACAACATAAGACATAGTCATAGTCTAACACGATCACCTAACATCAATAGAACACATACTTTCACTTAGTCACATGTATATAAATATGCTCATACTTCACATAACTCAACTAAACAAATCATCATAATAATTCAAGTAGTGCCAACAAGGCCATGATCATCATATTACATAAAGTATCGCCGACAAGGACACGCCATTTACAAGTAAAGCACATAGCACCGCCACCATAAGTGTACCATACCAATCATCATTGTAATACAAAAGCTATACATAATATTAAGAGATTTAGGGAATCATACCACCCATCACTACTTCAATCCAAAGCTAAATCATCCAATTCAACACAAATAGGCCCTTACCCATGGCCATGAACATCAATTCAATACATAAACTATAATGCTCAATGAATCTTGGTCAATTCAATATAGATTTATCAATTTAAGACCAATTAGACATCAATTAAATACAATTCTTATATCATTCGATAGCCCATAGAAAACTACACTAGATTTCATAAGCATTAAGTCAATATCAATTCAATAAGCTTAATATTCAATGGATCTAAGAATATACAATACTCAATTGATCAAATTTTAACAGCCTATAAACCATACAATCATAATCTATACATAAATAAAAAGTCCATAACAATCTACACATGAATTCATTAATATCAAAGCATGATCACATAACCCATATTTTAGTCAAGTTGAGAGATTTAAGAAGATCAAGGGCTAATGTATAATTTCATTGGAAAGAATCAATTATACATTAATAATATCATATCTTAAAGTTTGAAATATTTTCATGCAAAAACCCAAAACTTAGAGTGGAATTGGACTTTTTCATCTTTTTCAAATCTTTGAAAATCATCTTTGAAATTGAATATAAGGTGATAGCAAGCCTTAGATAAAGAACTACCATACCTTATTATAATAATCCTGTGATAATTGAAGAAGAAACTACATTGAAGATCCATCTTCAATATCTATCTTCACCTTGAGCTTTCATGGAAGTTTTTGAAGAAACTTAGGGAGGGAATGTGTTTTGATTTAGGTGATAGGGTTTAAAGGAGAGTTTTATGACTTATATACTCTTAAAATACCCATAAAAGCTGACATAACCGTACTCCAATTTTATAAGACTTGGGGTGAATTTTCCAAAAACCCCCATGTATAAACAGAAAAGCTGGCAGATTGCAGCACCATCGACGGTCCGTGGGTGAGACCACGCCCTGTCGATGGGGTTCGTTGATTTCTTATGTAGATCCTCTACCTGCAGGATACATGGCACCATCGACACCACCCATTGACGGGCCACCGTCTGTTCGACTGGCCGTCGTTTGGGGCAGTTGATTGCTACTGTCTTGCACTGTTGAGCTCCAAGCTGGGAACCTCCTTCTAGGACCCCTTATGGTTCCTACTTGGAGCCGTACCCAGACGTTAAGCCATTGATAACAAACTTCTAGGTATTAGGAACATCTACAAACAATTTAAACATCAAACAAGCCACGCAACATGCTAAAACACATCAAAACTCACAAGGACTTCTAAAGGCTATATTTCGAACGTCACCGGTTCTTGAAAGTTTGACCTCCAAACCATACAAAACTCAACATGCGGACTATAAACACTATTATAAATCACATAAGGACCTCATAAACTCAATATTCACTTATAAGCATATGAACACATATAAGGCACATAGGTGACGATTAGTCTAATGTCTTAGTCGTCCTATGACGTTTGACATCAAACTTAACCCAAATCTTGAGACACTGCCTCAAACATAATTTCAAACCATCTTATGAATTCAAGACTTCATATATCACACAGTAGAACCTAGTTCCACCTATGTTATTTTTGGAGGTGGTATATTGTCCCCCACTTGGACAACATTCATCCTCGAATGACACTTGCCACTCTCCGAACACTTCCAGGAGTAGAGACTCAAATTGAAAGCTCATGAAAATACCATACAACACATTATAAAACACACAGTCAACGAGAAACATCAATTTATCATAATCAAGAGAACCACAACACAACAAGAAAGTAGAATAAATTCTACAACTCATTATGCCATAAGACTCACATCCTTCATTACAATTAGAAAAAACTCATTTTATATTCAATATTATGCTCATATACTTAAATTATAACAATATTTTAAAAATTTTCCATCCAAGAATGAATTAGTCAATTTTTTCAAAACCTTACAGTGAACAGACATCCCTAGCGGCTTTACAGTGTGCATGCTTCACAATCTAACAATGCAACATTTAAGAAATTCCTTATAAATTCTCAAAAATTCAATCTCATATAATCATTTATACATTCTCACTATTCTTCTTCATGAAATAATTAGCAGCCTACACTAGATGCACAAGAACCATGAGGAAGATACCATGCATGAAACTCATTTTCTCATTCAACAAAATTTCAACCAAAACATGTATATCATAAGGATAATGTTTGGAATACACTTTAAACAAAAGACTCCTACATAAATCAAGTTCCTAAGAACTCTTTGTTTTAGGATTGAATAAACACATAAAGAAAGGTTAAGGGTACCTCACTCCCAACAACCATATTCTTCACCATACTCCCCACATAGGAGAAACTCCTTCTAAGGTCTACAAAACATCATACTACAAGGAACTCCCTCAAAGAACCTTAAACCTTACTAATACATTCTCTTCCAAGTCTATCTCATGAAAAATAAAGACTGTCAAAGGTCAAACTATATAACCACTACATACCCCTTACTATGAGAAACTCACATTTACTCTTTCAAATCTCGCAACCTTCATTTCTATGGTTGGATCTTAAACAACTTAAAACCATCCCAACAACCATTTCTTCAAATTATTAATATTATACCTTACCATTCTTTCCAACTACAGTACCCTTCAAAAGGTAAGTTAACCAACATAAGGTCATCAACGCCATCTTTCACACCCCATCTAACAAGTCAAATCTAATCTTTTCTCTAACTCAACCCAATCTTCATAAAGTCACACGTAAGGGACCAACACATAAGGGAAACAAGGGAAAGTCACCATATACAAAGATCTTAGTGTAACACCCCAGAAAAGACAAAAAAAAAAGTTTTCAGAAATCTACAGGTTCAATCGACGGACCGTAGTCTGACCCACGGCCCATACTGCACATCCGTCGTTTGTGACTGAAACTCTCATAAATTGCAGCCCAAAAAAAATTGACTAAGTGTCGGACGACGGACGAACCTATAGTCTTTAGGTCGAATTATGGTCCATAGTCTGTGTTCGTCAATAAAGACCCCATTTAACCACACTTTGACAAGAACCACGATTGACCGACACGATTCGTAGATGGACCGTAGGTATGACCGTAAGTGGAAATTAGCAGACAGTTAGGGGGAAAATGCAGTTGGGTCAACTTTAATTGATCATAGCTCTTTAAATAGGAATTAGGTGTCCCATGACCTATTAAATCATAGATAATTTAATTAGCTTTCCATGGCCATAAAGTTTGCTAAAATCAGACCTCCAAGTATAAATTTATGTTTGCTTAAGTAAAGGTCTGTCAAACAGACCCAACCTACAGACCCAAACGATGGACCATCAATAAAACGACAGCCCATCAGTCCAGGTCATCATTTTTCCCAAGAACAATTAATTTAATGGTTTTTTGTCTTTTTTCACTTCGTTTAAACCCTAAGATATTTTTTTATACCATAAATCATCATATTTTAGTCATGTTTAAGCGTAGAAACAAAATAAAAATTTACCTAAGTCAAATCATAAATCAAAACTAAGAAAATTAGAAGCAAGAAAGGAGAAAAATATTAAGAACCCCAGTTCAAGAACGCAACAAGGTTCCAGCAGTTCAAACCATGAAATTTGAATATTAAACCGTGAATTTCATCACCAGGTATGTGGGATTTCACTAATGGGTTCCTTTCACCCATTAGATCCCTGGTTTCCAGTCAAATTGTTGATTCCATATCATGATTAGACCTAGGGTTTCTAGAACATCAACAAAACTTCATGAATTAATTAGTATTGTGTTCCAAATTAGATTACCATGTTATTATTCAGTTTATCGCATGAATTTCTGAACCCTACCTATGTATTTCTTCAATTCTTGAATTACACACGCTAAGTCAGATATTTTAGTTACTTCTGATATAAATATCTTAATTATAAATGCATATTCACCAGATTAATTGTTGCATTCTCAGTTTGTATGTTCAGTTCTGATCTATCAAGTATTTATAGAAAGTTAGTCATAATACATTCATTGCATAATTTATTAGGAGTATAATTAATAACGAATTGGACTAGGGTTTAGTGTACCCAAATTAGTCTGAGAACTACTAGCCAAGTAGGTTTTAAGTGACCTCTGTGGGCAATCAGTTTGGTGATCACACCAGCATGCCTTTATACCTCTATTAGGGTATATTGAGTCCTCTCGGTGGGGCGTATACATCGGACTTCATTTTTAGCTCATGTGGCTTTATTATCGATTATTAGTAGATCCCATAGATCAGTCAGACTCTAATACATTGACCATATTTATAGTAAAGTTATTATTCAGTCTCAGCATCTTATAAATTTGGTCATTGCATCTAGTTAGCTCAGAATTTAGTATATCACGTTCAGATTATTATACTTGCTTTTGTGCTTGTTCAGTTATGTATTTTTTTAGTTTTACTCTATCCTACATGCTCAGTAACTTCAAGTACGAACGCATACATGCGCTACATCTTCTCATGATGTAGGTTGAGATTTTCAGCATCCAAATCACGCATAGATTGATTCAGGATCTACAGATCAAAAACTTATGTGGTAATTCCTCATTCTCCAAGAATAATAGTCATGAGTTCAATTTAGTATTTTAGTAATTTATTTTTAGGTTCTGCTGTACTCATTTGTTGGGGCTTATCCCAGCATATCTAGTCAGTTTAAAGGCAATTTTCAGACATAGTTAGTTTTAGCTTAGTATTGAGTTGATAACTTGTTTGTATTAAACTCATTGTTTTCAAATATTGCAGTTATAGAATATGGGTATTCCCCATCCTTTAAGAATAAATTATGATTTAGCTTCCGCATTAAGTTTATTATCTTTAGTATGCTCATGATCATACCAGCAGTGTTAGCTTAGGATCACTTGTTGTCCTAGGTTCCGTGTACTTGTCTCAGGGTAAGCTCAGGACGTGAAAAAACTTCGTATCATAGCACTTGGTTTAAGTATCCTAGGATTTCTTAAAAACCGCACTAAGTAGAGTCCTTGTCATGGGTGTAAACTGCACCACATCTAATGAGAGGGAGTCTACAAAGTGTTTTAGGAAAAGTTTACTTTCTTGTTATTATTATCATGCGTAAGGTATGATCTAATTATATTCTAACTTGAAATTCTACGTTTCGGATCATGCCTCCTCGTAGAGATAACACTAGGAATGTGAATGCCAGCAATGCAAACGCAGCTCCTCCGGTCCCAGATCAGGAAGTCTCTAATGCCGAGTTCAGAAATGCTACACAGATGTTGGCTCAGAGTATGACCAACCAAAACAATCGGGTTCATACTCCTATGAATGCAAATGGTGGATCAGAAGCAGTATGAGTCCATGACATTATTAGGATGAATCCGACTGAGTTCTTAGGATCACAAACTAATGTGGATCCTCAGAAATTCTTGGATGAGATTAAGAAGAATTTTAGGTAATGCAAGTCATCGGGAATCATTTGGTTGAGTTGACATCATACCAGTTGAAGGATCTTTGTCATATCTCATACACTCAGTGGAATGAAAATAGGGGTACAGATGCACCTCCTATTACTTGGGATTTCTTTAGTGAAATCTTTCTGGAAACGTTTTTCCTAATAAAGTTGAGAGAAGCAAAGGCTAAGGAATTCATGAACTTAAAGAAGGGAAACATCACAATCCAAGAGTATAGGCTAATGTTTAACCAACTCTCCAGGCATGCTCCTCACGTGGTTGCTGACACCAGGACTCAAATGAATAAGTTCTTGTATAGATTGACAAATTATGTGAAAAGTGAGTGTAGAAATGTTATGTTACTTGGAGATATCAACATCTCTAGGCTTATGACTAATGATCATCAAATTGAGGGTGATAAGCTTAGGGAACAGGATAAGAAGAATAATAAGGCTAGGATTGGGAACTATGAATATTCTCAGAAGAAATTGAGTAGTGGAAATCTCTCGCAGATAGAGCAACAGTTTTCAACTCCATCCCCTTCGTCAGCTAGTGTTCCATCCTCCAAGAACAGAAATGACCAGAAGGATGGAGCACCAGGCTCTAAGTCTCAGGGATGTTTTTCAGGCACCAAGCCTTACCCGACTTACCCTAAGTATGGTAAGACGAATCCTAGCGAGTGTCTCGAAGGAAAGGAAGGATTTTTTGGGAGCGGTCACTCTGGTCATAGGTTGAGGGATTATCCTCCTAGACAAGGTCAAGAAAGTGGTAATGGTAGAACTCAGTCAACAACTTCATCAGCACCAGCAAGTCACCCGATTCAGTAAGGCAACTCATCTAGTACAGGTGGCGGTAAGTGCCAGAACAGGTTGTATACTTTTCAGGCTTGCCAGGATGAGGAAGGTTCTCCTGATCTAGTAACTTGTACGTTACTAGCCTTTGACCTTAATGTTTATGCATTGTTAGATCCAGGGGTTACTCTTTCCTTTGTAACTCCTTACATAGCAGTCCAATTCAGTGTTAGTCCAGAAACTCTCTCAGAACCTTTCTCAGTCTCTACCCCAGTCGGTCACCAGTTATAGCTAGACGGGTAAACATAAATTTCCTTGTCACAATCTCTCAGAAAGTCACCTCAGCATATCTTGTAGAGTTAGAAATGGTAGACTTTGATGTCATTCTAGGCATGGATTGGTTAAGTTCCTATTATTCCTTAGAGGATTGTAGAAGTTGGATTGTTCGTTTTCAGTTTCCAGACAAACAAATCTTAGAATGGAAGGGTAGTACCTTAGCGTCTGTGAGTTGATTGATTCTTACCTTAAGGCCAAAAAGATTATATCTAAGGGTTATCTCTATCATCTAGTTCGGGTTAAGGATTGTAGCTCTAAAAACCCCACTCTTAAGTAAGTTCCATTATTCTGTGAGTTTTAAGAAGTATTTCCAGAAGATCTTCTCGTAGTCCCTCCTAAAAGAGAAATAAACTTTGGAATTGATCTCCTTCCAGATACCCACCCTATATTTGTTCCTCCTAACATAATGGCTCCAGCAGAGCTTAAGGAATTTAAAGAGTAGTTGAAAGACCTTCTAGATAAGGGCTTCATCAAACATAGTATTTCACCATGGGGTGCACCAATGTTTTTTGTATGAAGAAAGATGGTTCTCTTAGAATTTTCATTGACTATAGACAGTTGAACAAGGTCACAATCAAGAATAAGTATCCCATCCCCAAGATTAATGACTTGTTTGACCAACTTCAGGGTACTAGTCACTTCTCAAAGATAGACCTCAGATCGGGTTATCATCACCTTAAATTCAGAGATAGTGACATTTTGAAAACAGCCATCAAAACTCGGTATGGTCATTATGAATTTTTAGTTATGTTGTTTTGACTAACCAATTCTCCTACAGCTTTCATGGATTTGAGGAATAGAGTGTTCAAATAGTACTTGGACTTGTTCATTATCGTCTTTATTAATGATATACTCATTTAATCTAGGAATAAAGAATAACATGCGAGTCGTTTGAGATTTTTTCAACTGACTCTCAAAGATCGATAATTATTCGCTAAGTTTAGCAAATGTGAGTTTTGGTTGCAAACTGTTTCCATCCTTGGTCACACTGTATCTAGCGAAGGGGTCCGAGTGGATTTACAGAAGATAGAAGCAGTGAGACAATGATCCAGATCTACCTCTCCTATAGATATAAGAATTTTATTATGTTTAGCGGGTTATTACATCAGGTTTGGGGAAGGATTTTCATCCATTGCCTCACCATTGACTAGGTTGACTCAGATGGTCAAGTTCCAATGGTCAGATGATTGTGAGAAAAACTTTGCAGAATTGAAAACTAGATTGACTATAGCTCCTGTCTTTACTCTACCAGAGGGTTCAGATGGTTATGTGATCTATGTGATTCATCCATAGTAGGCCTAGGTTGTGTGTTGATGAAGCGAGGTAAGGTGATATCTTATGCCTCTAGATAAATTAAGGTTCATGTGAAGAACTATCCAACTCATGACCTCGAGCTTGCAGAAGTGGTGTTTCCACTCAAGATCTGGAGATACTACTTTTATGGTGTTCACGTAGATGTGTTCACTGACCATAAGAGCTTTCAGTCTGTGTTCACTCAGAAAGAGTTGAATCTTTGCAAAAGGAGGCCTGTGTTCCTTAAGGATTATGATATGAGTGTGCATTATCATCTTGGTAAGGCCACTGTAGTAGCGAATTCTATTAGAAGATTATCTATGGGTAGTGTAGCCCAGGTTGAGGAAGAAAGGAAGGCGCTAGTGTAGGATGTTCACAAGCTTTCTCGCTTAGGAGTTCACCTTGTGAGAATATCTGACAATGTTGTAATAGTTCAGAATGGAGCAGAATCTTCTTTGGTAGTGGAAGTTAAGTAAAAGCAAGACAGTGATCCAATCTTGCTTGACTTAAGAATGCAGTCCACAATCAGATAGTGGAGGTTTTCTCCCAGGGGAGAGATGGTGTATTTAGCTACCAGGGTAGATTGTGTGTTCCTGATGTGGGTGAGTTGAGAAAGCATACCCTTGCAGAAGCCCATAAATCCAGATATTCTATTCACCATGGTGCCACTAAGATGTACCGTGATGTGAAAGAAGTCTATTGGTTGAACGGCATGAAGAGGGATATAGCAGATATTGTGAGTAAGTGTCCCAATTT
This sequence comes from Solanum pennellii, assembly GCF_001406875.1. NCBI lineage: Eukaryota > Viridiplantae > Streptophyta > Magnoliopsida > Solanales > Solanaceae > Solanum > Solanum pennellii. Next base: position 14,531,271 of record NC_028648.1, on the reverse strand, counting down.
CAAGCAAGTCAGGGTTAAACATAAGAAATAAAGAGGTATGACTCAAGAGATCGATATTCCATCTTGGATGTGGGAAGTAATCACTATGGATTTCATCACAGGGTTACCTCGTACTCGTAGACAACATAACTCAATTTGGATGCTATGATAGAATGACTAAGTCTTACGCTTTTTAGCGATCAAGACTACAGATTCGGCAGAGGATTATGCCAAGCTTTACATTAATGAAATTTTGAGGTTGCTTTGGGTTCCTTTGTCTATCATCTCTTATAGAGGTCCTCAGTTTACCTCTCAATTCCAGAAGTCATTTCAGAATGGACTTGATACTCAAGTTAACCTTAGCACAACATTTCATTCACGTACGGATGGACAGGCAGAGTGTACCATTGATATCTTAGAGGATATGTTTAGAGCTTGTGTGATCGGTTTCAAGGGTAGTTGGGATGATCAACTTCCTCTGATTTAGTTTGCCTACAACAACAGCTACAATTCCAGCATTCAGATGTCCCCTTATGAAGATTTGTATGGGCGTAGATGTAGATCTCCTGTTGGTTGGTTTTAAGTAGGTGAAACAGCTTCGATAGGTACAGATTTAGCCCGTTATGCTATGTAGAAAGTGCAACTCATTAGATATAGACTTAAGACAGCCCAAAGTCTTCAGAAATCGTATGTAGATGTGAAAAGAAGGGAACTAGAGCTCCAAGTTAATGATTGGGTTTTCATTTCAAATGGGCTATGATAGATCTTTGAAATTGGAAAGATGGTCAGTCGTTTTCCTGAAAGTGTCACCTATGAAAGGGGTGATGAGATTTGGCGAGAAACGGAAGCTCAGTCATAGATATGTAGGCCCTTACAAGATCTTGAAAAGGGTTGGTAAGGTGTAATATAAGTTAGATGTGCCAGTAGAATCAGCAACAGTGCAACTGGTATTCCACATCTCACTCTTGAAGAATTGTATGGGTGATATAGCCTCAGTAGTGCCATTAGAGAGTGTGTCAGTTAAAGATAGTCTTTCTTATGAGGATGTACTAGTTGACATTTTTCACCATCAGTGTTAGAATCTTAAGAAATAGAGAAGTCACTTCAGTCAAGGTTTTGTGGAGGTCAGTCTGTAGAGGAGCTACTTGGGAAGCAGAAGCAGCGATTAAAGACAAGTATCCTCACCTCTTTCCTTCCGATTGTACTCCAATTTGAGGTAATTGTTCTTCTTCAATGTTTCAGTCATTCATGCGTGAATTCAGTCTTAGAATCATGTTCCCTCAGCTTGTACATGCATTTCAGCATATTTGCATGTTCTCGGAACTCAGTTCAGTCAGAAACTCAGTTCTGAGTGTTTAGTAGTAGGGATTGCAACTCTCTCCCTCTATTCTAGCTAATTTAGTCTTTATTTGAGAACGATTGTTCCCAAGGGTGAGATAATGTAACACCCCTGTCTATAACAGACTAGAAATCAGCATTTTAGAAATCGGCACGTGCAATTGACGATTAACATCGATGGACCGTAGCCTATCCCACGGCCCATACTGCACATCCATCATTTTTGAATGAAACTCTCCCAGAACGCAACCCAGAAAATTTTAATATGAGTCAAACGACTAACAGACTTACAGTCCGTAGGTCAGACTATGGTCCATAGTCTGTGTCTGTCAATCAATACCCCATTAACCCACTCTCTCACAAGTACCAAGATTGACCAGCATGGTCCGTAGATGGACCTACTGACCGTAGATATGACCATAGGTAGAAATTAGCAGACAGTTAGGGGAAAAATACAGTTGGGTCAACTTCAACTAATCATAACTCTTAGAATAAATTTAATTAAATGTCCTATGACAGATGAAATGATAGATAATTTAATTATCTTTCCATATCCACCAAGTTTGATAAAATCAGACCTCCGAATAAAAAATTATGCCCGTTTTAGTAAAGGCTTGTCGAACATACCAAACCTACGGACCCAAATGACGGACGGTCGATTGAACGACAGACAGTTGATTGAACGATGGACAGTCGATTGAATGACGACCCATCAGTCCAGGTCGTCGTTTGGTCCGACATAAATTAACTCAGGGGTCATTTGATCTTTTCCCACTTCGTTTAAACCCTAAGATACATCGATTTGACCCTAAATCATCATATTTTAGTCAGTTTAAGCCTAGAAACATAACAAAAACTTACCTAAGTCAAATCATTAATCAAAACTCATAAAATTAGAAGCAAGAAAGGAGAAAAAGGTTTTAAAAAACCCTATTTCAAGAATGCAACAAGGTTCCAGCAGTTCTAGCCCCATAATCTAAATATTTCTCCGTTAATGTCTTCACCGGGCATGTGGGACTTCTCTAATGGGTTATTTTCACCCATTAGATCCCTAGTTTTCAATGAGAATCTTGATTCCATATCATTATTAGACCTAGGGACTCTAGAACTTCAAGAATTAATTATTTATATGTTCCAAATTAGATTTCCATGTCATTATTCTGTTTATCGCATGAGTATCAGAACCCTAGCTATGTGATTCTTAAGTTCTTGAATCACATATGCTAGGTCTAATATTTCAGTTACTTCAGATATGCATGCCTTAGTTATTAATGCATAATTACCATATTAATAGTTGCATTCTCAGTTTGTATGTTTAGTTTTGAGATATCCAGTATTTATAGAAAGTCAGTCATAATCCGTTAATTACATAATTCATTGAGAGTAGAATTAATACAGAGTTGGACAAGGGTTTATCCTACCCAAATTAGTCCCAGAACTATGAGACAAGTAGGTTGTAAGTCCCCTCTGTGGGCAATTAGTTTAGTGATCATGCTAGCTTGCCTTTATACCTCTGGCAGGGTATATTGGGTCCTCTCGATACGGCGTATACATCAGACTTCACATTTAGCTTATGTGGTTTTATTATCGGTTATTAGTAGCTCCCACAGATTATTCTTACTCTAATGTATTGACCATATTTACAGTTCAGTTATCATTCAGTCTCAGCATGTTATAAATAATATCATTGAATCTAGTTAGCTCAAAATTCAGTATATCACGTTTAGATTATTATAGTTGCTTTTGTGTCTATCCTACATGCTCAGTACCTTCAAGTACTGACGCATACATGCGCAACATCTCCTCGTGATGTAGGTTCAGGTTCTCAACATCCAAATCACACATACATCGATTCCTGATCTCCAGTTTAGTAGATTTAGTGGTGAATCCTTATTCTACGAGGACAATATTCATGAGTTCATTTCAGTTTTTTAGTAATTTAGTTTCAGTTTTTTCTAGACTTAGCTGGGACTTGTCTAATAATTTCTAGTCAATTTAGAGTCTATTTTCAGACATAGTTTCAGCTTAGTATTGAGTTAATAACTTCTTTGTATTAAGCTCATTGTTATCAAATATCTCAGTTATAAAATATGGGTATTCCCCATCTTTTAAAAATAAATTATGTTTTAGTTTCCGCATTCAATTTATTATCTTTAATATGCTCGTGATCATGCTAGGAGGGCTATCTTGGGATCACTTGTGGTGCTAGGTTCTGTGTCCGCGTATCGGGCGTAGCTCGGGGCGTGCCACTTAAGCACGATTAGATGAATTAAGAAGTTAAACGTTTCCTAGCACCTAATAGCCTCATATTCATAATGTGGTGTGCTTCACTTTATGATCAAGACTCTACTAGATGTTGTTCATGAGACGACTAAGACACTCCCAAACCTTATCCTCTGATACAAACTTTATAACGACCCGCAAGTACTCCCTAGAAGTTAGAGCATCATTGTGTCGCCACAAGACAAAGGAGACTTCAAGAAGTCTCATCAAAGACACTGTATCATTCATTCCATAACAAACATTCTAAAATGAGTAAGAATTTAAAACATTCTTCAAACACGAAGAACTCTTTCCATAATCAATACGCTAACAGAAGACTTTCATTTAAAACGTTAAACCTTTACAACATATCAAGGAACCATCTAAACTTAGGAGTATACAACACTTGGTACTAAGCCCATAGAAGACATAAAACAAAGACTAATACATAAATGAATATGTGGATATTGTTATCGAATCGATAAAGATTCACCAATATTTCATCTTCAACCCTTAGAAACCTATCCATAGTCCATGGCATATCCAGACTTCCGATTCCCTATACTTTAGTCTAAAAGCTAACAGAAGGGGTTAGCACATTAGATACACTAAGTATGGAAGTCATGCAAAAACCATGAAAAAGGGACATTTAGTAAATAACATGTTTTCATGAATAATGATTAAAACATAATACTATAAGCATAAGAACAACATTTAACATCTTAGAAACACATAAGCAATTATTCACATTTTTAGGAAAATGTTACAGTGAGTTATACTGTACATTGAAGTCCTTGAACTTTATCTTAGACACTTCCTAGAATGTGATTCCCTCACTAAAAGATATCCTAAGACTTACTTAAGTAAGGCAAAGAGTGACCGTCCATATACCCTCTCTAGTCACACCTAAATGATCCTTAATACCACTTATAATGAGATAAACACCGAGCACATAAACATGAGATCCTCCTACCAAAGGTGATTCTAAGGTTCACTTGAGTGAGTTGTGAATCGACCGCCTATACAATCCCTTACACAAACACATAAGAGATCCTATAGACTACCTAAGATAGAATCATTCTCACTCAATACATCAACACATAGATAATATGGCATTCTCCTTCCAAAGGCTATCAAAAGACTTACTTAAGTAAATCAAGAATATAACCTCCATGATTGACCTCGATTACTTAAATAATCCTTAAGAATACCTAAAACTTAGATCATGTCTACATAATCAACCATCGTCCCTAACTAGAGTCATTGTTAAGACTTATCTTGGTAAGATACGAACCATTCCCATGACCCCTTCACACCTTAACTAGACAACCCTTAACTACTCTAGATAAGTACTTATTCATTTAACATGCTTCTTTAACTTAAGTAATTACATTCATTAGTTCATTTAAGAATCATTTATTGCAAAAGGAAATTCAAGTAGTGGTCTTGGATAACACCTAGGGACTCTCACTACAGCTTTAAAGACTATCGTCTAATGTCTAGATAGTGTCCTATACAACTACCTAAACTTCATAGAACTTATCTAATGCTAGTAGGTATCCCATATGATGAGAATAGGCAATAACCGACATAGACCATGATAGCTTGACATGGAATCTGATGTTCTAACCTACTCCGATGAAGGTGTTCTACTTGACATGGGTAGAACTAGGACACATCCCATGTAGGCACATGGTTAAGGAATATGAAGGGCTTTTATGCACTCTAGTCTCATTCTCAAGTAGAGATACATTGTACTCTAGTCTCCTTCTCAAGTAGAGCTACTTCTCATGACATAATCACTCGGTGCTAGCCTTTGTTCTCATACAGTAATTGACATTAAAGGTGCATTAAAATAGGTTCCTATCTAGTTCATAACGCAATCACATTCACACTACCAAAGATGTCTACTATGGCTACCTTATAATGGCGACATATATATCTCATTATGACTTTCCTAAGGATGATATAATGTCGTTCCAGCCAAGCAACCCTAAATCCACCATCCTTTACATTAAGGATACCACTACGGCTCCCGACTTCAAGTTCATAAAATAACCTTACCACTAGGTTTAAGGTTCCACATACATGACCTTATTAACATGATTTAAGGTCACACATATCATTCATTCATAGATAACAAGGGTTCACTATGCCTACCTAGTTAAGACATCTCGTATTCACATTGAATCCATACATGTATCAAGTAATGTACATAAGTCTACCCACAAGTCTACCAAAACAAGACACAACATTCTTTAGTTTACTCCATATACCATATCATTCTTTGAATCACTTAGGAATGACCTGTATCATCTTCATGTCATCCTATACATTACTATAACATCATCAATATAACTATCATAGACTCATATAGTCAATTAGGAATAATCATCCATCAAATCTAAGACTACACAGATAAGACATAGTTTGAGTCTAACACGATAACCTAACATCAATAGAACACATACTTTTACTTAATAATATATTGATAGATATTCTCATACTTCACATAACTCAACTACACAAAACATTATAATACTTCAAATAGTGCCGAAAAGGCCATGACCATCATATTGCATAAAGTAACGCTGACAAGACCACATCATTTGCAAGTAAAGTACATAGAACCGCCACCATAAGTGGACCATACCAATCATCATTGTAATAAAAAGCTATACATAATATTAAGAGAGTTAGGGAAGCATACCACCCATTCGATCTCACCACTTCAATCCAAAGGTAAATCCTCCAATTCAATACCAATAGGCCCATAAACTAAATTCTCAATCAATATTTGTAAATTCTATATAGATTTATCAATGTAAGACAATTTAGACATTATTTGAATACAATTCTCACATTATTCAATAGCCCATAGAAAACTACACTAGAATTCCTAAGGATTAAGTTAATATCAATTCAATAAGCTTAATATTCAATGGATCTAGTAATATAAAATAATCAATTGATCAAATTGAAATAGCATATAAACCATACAATCATAATCGATACATAAACCAAAAGCCCATAAAAATCTACACATGAATTCATTAATATTAAAGCATGCACACATAACCCATATTTTAGTCAAATTGAGAGATTTGAGAATACCAATTGTTAATGGAGAATTTTATTGGAAAATAACAATTATACATCAATAATATCATATCTTAATGTTTGAAAAGGTTTCATGCAAGAACCCAAGACTTAGAGTAGAAATTGGACTTTTTTCTTCTTTTTCAAATCTTTGAAAATCATCTTTGAAATTGACTATAAGGTGATAGCAAGACATAGGAATAACTGTCATACCTTATTAGAATAATCCGATGATAATTGAAGAAGAAACTCTATTGAATATCCACCTTCAAGCTCTATCTTCACCTTGATCTCTCATGAAGGTTTTTGAAGAAACTTTGGGAGGGAATGGGTTTTGATTTAGGTGCTAGGGTTCAAATGAGATTTTTATGACTTATATACTCCTAAAATACCTATAAGCACCTAAAATAACCGTCCTACAATTTTATAAGACTTGGGGTGAATTTCCCAAAAAAACCAAGTCTTAACAGAAAAGTTGGCAGATTGCAGCACCATCGACGGTCCGTGGGTTAGACCACGCCGCGTCAATGGGGTTCATTGGTTGCTTCTGCAGCTCCTCCAACTGCAGAATACATGTATACATCAACTCCACCCATCGATGGGCAATCGTCTGGTCGACTGTCCATCGTTTAGGGCAGTCGATTGCCACTGCCTTGCAGTGTTGAGCTCCAAGTTGGGTTCCTCCTTCTAGGGACCCTTGTGGATCCTACGTGAAGTCGTACCCAAACTTTAAACCTATGAACATGCACTTCTAGGTAATTGAAACATCTACAAATAAGCTCAACATCAAACAAGCCACGCAACATGCTAAAACATATCAAGACTCACAAGGATATCTAAAGGCAATCTTTTGAACGTCACCGGACGTTCTTGAATGTTTGACCTCCAAACCTTACCAAACTCAACATTATGACTCTAAACACTATTATAAATCATATAAGGACCTCATACAATCATTACGCACTCATAAGCACATGAAAACTTTCACGCCCCGTGCTATCCCCAACATGCGGACACGGAACATAGAACCACAAGTGATCCAAAGCTAACCCTGTTGGCATGATCATGAGCATACTAAAGATAATAAACTGATGTGGAAGCTAAATCATAATTAAATCTTAAAAGATGGGGAATACCCATATTCTATAACTGAGATTTTTTAAAACAATGAGTTTTATACAAAGGAAATAGTAACTCAATTCTAAGCTGAATCTAACTACGTCTGAAATAAGCCTCTAAACTCGACTAGAAATACTCGGACAAGCCCCTAACTAAATCTAGCAAAAACTGAAACTAAATGACTAAAGACTGAAATGACACTCATGACTATTGTCCTCGGAGAATGAGGAGTCACCATTGAATCTGCTGAACTGGAGATCGGAAATCGATCAATGTGTTATCTGATTCTGAGAACCTGAACCTACATCACGAGAAGATACATCGCACGTATGCGTTAGTACTTAAAAGGTACTGAACATGTAGGATAGAGCAAAACTGAAATAAAACATAACTGAACAAGCATAATAGCAAGTATAATAATCTGACACGATAAAATGGATTCTGAGATAACAGGATGCAATGACAAATTTATAACATGCTGAAACTGAAAACTGAATATACTAATAAATGGTCAATATAGAGAGTCTAACTGATATGTGGGAGCTACTAATAACTGATAATAAAACTACATTAGCTAAATGTGGAGTCTGATGTATACGCCCCATTAGAGGACCCAATATACCCTGCAAGAGGTATAAAGGCATGATGGTGTGATCACTAAACTGATTTCCCACAAAGGGGACTTACAACCTATTTGGCTAGTAGTACTGGGACTTATGGGTACGCTAAATCCTAGTCTGATTCGGTATCATGCTACTCCTAATAAATTTTGTTAATTTGCTGATTATGGCTAAGTTTCCTGTAAATATTGGATAGCTCGAAACTGAACATGCAAATTGAGAATGCAACAATTAATCTGGTAATTATGCATTTATAACTGAGGCATGTATATTTGAAGTTTCTGAAATATCTAACCTAGTATGTGTAATTCAAGAACTAAAGAAATACAATGCTAGGGTTCTGAAATTCATGCAATAAACTGAATAATAAAATGATAATCTAATGTGGAACATATAACTAATATTTTCATGAAGTTCTCTTGAAAATCTAGAAACCCTAGATCTAATCATGATATGGGAATCAAGAATCTGACTGAAAACTAGGGACCCAATGGGTGAAAGGAATCCACTAGTAAAATCACACATACCTGGTGATAAAATCCATGGAAATATACATAAGTTTTGGGGCTGGAACTTCTGGAGCTTGTGGTGTTCTTGAACTAGGGTTCCTGTGCTTTTTCTCCTCTCTTGCTTCACATTCTAGGTTTTGATTTAATGATTTGACTTGGATATGTTTCAATTATGTTTCTAGACTTAAACATACTTAAATTTGATGATTTGGGGTCAAAACGACGTAAGTTAGGGTTTCAATAGAGTGGGTAAGGTTAAAATGACCCCTGGGAAAGTTGCTATAGGACCAAACGACAGCCAGGATTGACGGTCCGTCGTGTGACCGACGCCCCATCGTTGGTTCCATCGACTTGGCCTGTTCGATAGGTCTTTACTAAAATTGGCATAAATTTTTACTCGTAGGTCTGATTTTAGGCAAGGTTTGTGGCTATGGAAAGATAATTCAATTATATATCTTTGGGTAAGTATTAGGACACCTAATTCATTTTGTGCTAGGAGTTATAACCATTTAAAGTTGACCTAACTGAATTTCCCCTTAAATGTCTGCAAATTTTCCACCTACGGACCGTGCTGGTCATCCGTAGCTCTTGTCACAGAGTAGTTTAACGGAGTATTGATCGACGGTGACGGACTACAAACCGTCGTCTGACTACGGACCATAAACGCGTCCGTCGTCCAAGATTTAACCAATTTTTCTGGGCTGAAATTTTTGGGAGTTTCTGATCCCATCGAGATTGTGCAAGATGGACCGTGGGTCAGGCTACGGTCCGTCGATGCCATCGTAGGTTGCACCTGTAGATTTTTTTTTGTAAAGTTGGTTTATGGTCTGTTTTGGCTACGGGCTGTTACATTATTCCCCCTTGGAAACATCCTCTTCGAATAAAGACTAAACTAGCTAAAATAGAGGGAGAGAGCTTCAAACCCTACTACTAACAACTGAGAAATGAGTTTCTGACTTAATTGAGTTCCGATAACATGCAAATACGTTGAAAATGCAAGTACAAATTGAGGTAACATGATTCTAATACTGAATTCACGCATGAATGATTGGAAAACTGAAGAGGAACTATTACCTCAAGCTGGAGTGCAATCGGAAGGAAAGGGTGAGGATACATGGCTTTCATGGCTGATTCTGCTTCCCAAGTAGCTCCCTCTACGGACTGACTCCTCCACAAAACCTTAACTGAAGCGACTTCTTTGTGTCTCAACATTCTGATCGGATGGTAAAGAATCTCGATTGGTACATCTTCATAAGAAAGACTATCTTTCACAACCACACTCTCTAATGGCACTACAGAGGCTAGATAACCCACACAATAATTTTTCTGGTAACTCTAACTCATATGTCACCTTGCCAACCCTTTTCAAGATTTTGTAAGGGCCTACATATCTAGGACTGAGCATTCCTTTCTGTCCAAATCTTATCACCCCTCTCATAGGTGAGACCTTCAAAAAAAACCCAATCATGAACTTGGAAATCTAGTTCCCTTCACCTTATATCTGCATAAGATTTCTAACGACTTTGGGTTGTCTTAAGTCTATCTCTAATTACTTGCACTTTCTCCATAGCATAAAGGACTGAATTTGGCCCTATCAAAGCTGTTTCACCTACTTCAAACCAACCAACATTAGATTTACATCTACGCCCATATAAAGCCTCATAAGGGGCCATCTGAATGCTGGAATGGTAGCAAAGGTGATCATGCCAGCTACCTTTGAGATAGATCACACAAGCTCTCAACATATCCTCTAAGGTCTGAATGGTATACTTTGCCTACCCATCCGTCTGTGCATGAAATGCTGTACTAAGGTTAACTTGAGAACCAAGACCTTTCTGAAATGACTTCCAGAAATGAGAGGTAAATTGAGGACCTTTATTTGAAATGATAGACAAAGGAACCCCATGAAACCTCACAATTTCATTAATGTAGAGCTTGGCATAGTCCTCTGTCGAATCTGTAGTCTTGATCGCCAAAAAGCGAGAAGACTTAGTCATCTTATCAACTTTCATCCAAATTGAGTCATGTTGTCTACGAGTACGAGGTAACCATGTGATGAAATCCATATTTATCACATCCCACTTCAAAGTAGGAATATTAATCTCTAGAGTCATACCCCCTGGTTTCTGATGTTCTACCGTGACTTGCTGGAAATTGGGGACCTACTCACAAAGTATTATATATCCCTCTTCGTGTCATTCCACCAATAGACTTCCCGCAGATCGCGGTACATTTTAGTGGCCCCTGGATGAATAAAATATCTAGAGTTATGGGCTTCTGCAAGAATATGTTGTCTCAACTCGCCCACATCAGGAACACACAATCTACCATGGTAGCGAAGTACACCATCTCCCCCTTGGGAAAAAACCTCCACTCTCTGATTATGGACTACGCCCTTATGTTCAAGAAAGATTGGATCACTGTCTTGCTTTTCCTTAACCTCCACTACCAAATACGATTCTGCACCATTCTGAAGTGTTACACCATTGTCTGATATGCTCATAAGGCGAGTTCCTAAGCAAACAAGCCTGTGAACATCCTTCACTAGCTCCTTCCTTTCTTTCTCAACATGGGCTACACTACCCATAGATAATCTACTAAAAGCATCTTCTACTACATTCTCCTTACCAACATAGTAATGGACACTCATATCATAATCCTTAAGTAACTCAAGCCATCTTCTCTGGCGAAGATTTAACTTTTTCTTGGTGAACACATACTGAAGGTTCTTATGGTCAGTGAACACCATAAAAGTAGTGTCTCCAGATCTTGAGTGCAAACACCAGTGCTGCAAGCTCGAGGTTATGAGTTGGATAGTTCTTCACATGAACCTTAATTTATCTAGAGGAATAAGTTATCACTTTACCTCGCTGCATCAACAAACAACATAGGCCAACTATGTATGCATCACACAGATCACATAACCATCTGAACCCTCTGGTAGAGTCAAGACAGGAGTTGTAGTCAATCTAGTTTTCAATTCTGCAAAGTTTTTCTCACAATCATCTGACCATTGGAACTTGACCATCTTCTGAGTTAACCTAGTCAATGGTGAGGCTATGGATTAAAATACTTCCACAAACCTTCTGTAATAAGATGCTAAAGCTAAGAAACTTCTAATATCTGTTGAAGAGGTAGGTTTGGGCCATTGTTTCACTGCTTCTATCTTCTGTGAATCCATATGGATCCCTTTGCTAGATATACTGTGACCAAGGAAAGCAAAGGATTGCAACCAGAACTCATATTTACTAAACTTAGCGAATAACTGGATATCCTTGAGAGTCTGCAGAACAACTCTCAAATGACTTGTATGTTCTTCCTCACTCCTAGAATAAATGAGGATTTCATCAATAAAGACGATAACGAACAAGTCCAAGTCTGTTTGAACACTCTGTTCCTCAAATCCATGAAAGTTGCAGGATCATTAGTTAGTCCAAACGACAGAACTACAAATACATAACGACCATACCGAGTTCTAAATGTTGTTTTCGGAATGTCACTATCTCTGACTCTAAGCTGACGATAACCCGATTTGAGGTCTATCATTGAGAAATGGCTAGAACCCTGAAGTTGGTCAAACAAGTCATTAACCCTAGGGATGGGATAATTATTCTTGATTGTGACCTTTTGCAACTGTGTATAGTCAATGCACATTCTGAGAGAACCATCTTTCAGGCCTTAAGGTAATAAATAAATTGACCCATAGGCGCTAAGCTACTACCTTTAAATTCTACAATTGGTTCATCTAGAAATTGAAAACGAACAATCCTAGTTCTACAAACGACTAAGGCATAACATGAGTGTAACCAATCCATGCCTAGAATTACATCGAAGTCTACCATTTCTAAATCTACTAGATCTGCTGAGGTGACTTTCTGAGATACTGTGACAGGTTAATTTATGTATACCCGTGTAGCTATAACTGGGTCACCGACTAGAGTAGAGACTGAGAATGTTTCTGAGAGAGTTTCTGGACTAACACTGAATCAGACTACTAAACTGAGTTACCAAAGACAAACTCATGTTTGTTGTCTTTCCACTAAGTGAACCATATGTGAGTCACATCCTTGAGTTTGTAGGATGCCAATCTCACCTATCACTATGAGTTAATGACATCACACCAAATATTTTCTTGACCTAATTAATGATCTTCTGTATGTCCTTACCAACTTGCGACCCTAAAAACTTAGGCGGATTCATCCTAACAGAATCAAAAAATCTGCATTGTTCTGGTTGGTCATACTCTGAGCCAAAAGCTGAATTGACGTTCTGAAACTCTGTATTTAAACTTCCTTATCTGGAACTAGAGGAATTGTGTTAGCATTGCGTGCATTAGCATTCCATGCCTAAGCTCTACGAGAAGGCATGAACTTAAGCGCTCAACATCGAGTTAGAATGGAATTAGATCATACCTTACGCACGAAGGAGTAATAAGAAGGGGATGTTTTTTCAAAAATACTTCATAGCCTCCCTCTCATTAGATGTGGTGCACTTCACACCAATGAAAAATACTCTACTTAGTGCGGCCTTTCAGACATCCTAGAACTCTTAAACCTAGTGCTTTAACACCATGTTTTGTCACGCCCCGAGATACCCCTGAGACTAGGACACGGAACTTAGAACCAAAACTAATACCAAGCCAACCCTGCTGGCATGCTCATGAGCATACTAAAAATAATAAACTGATGCGAAAGCCAAATCATAATTATATCTGAAAATATGCGGATTACCCATATTTTATTACTGAGATATTTGAAAACAATGAGTTTAATAAAAAGGAATTATTAACTCATACTAAGTTTAATCTAACTATGTTTGAAATAATCCTCTAAATTTGACTTTAAATACCGGGACAAGCTGCTAGCTAAATCTAACAAAAACAGAAACTAAATGACTAAAGACTTAAATAACTCTCATGATTGTTGTCCTCGGAGAATGAGGACTCACCACTTTATCTACTGAACTGGAGATCGGATCTATATGTGATCTGGATGCTGAGAACCTGAATCAACATCATGAGAAGATGTAGCGCACATTTGCGTCAATACTTGAAAGGTACTGAGCATGTAGGATAGAGTACAACTAAAATAAACATAAGTGAACAAGCATAATAGCAAGTATAATAATCTGACATGATAAAGTTATTTCTTGCTACTATTGAATCTATGAAAATAAAGAGCTTTTGAGATTTTATGTGTGGAGAGTTAAAGGGGGAAGACTTTATTTATAGAGATTCAGGATTTGAAGAGTATGTATGAAAAAGTTATGAATTTGGATCAACTTTCTATATTGCTCAATTAAACATTAATATTTTTAAAAATATATAATGCATGCCTTAATAAAATTAAAGAATATGGACAAAATTTATTTGATTCGTTCAAACGAAATAATCGAATTAATTATGTGAAAATTACAGCTAAGACACTTCCCAAAGTTTGAATTTTTTAATTCGAAGTACCCAAATTAATAAATACACTTTTGCTTGTAAGATGTGAATGAATGGCAGGCATCCTCAAATCTCCAAATCCTAAAATAATAACATAATTAAGAAAGTGAACCATAAAATCGTCAATAAAATGAAAAAATGTATTGTTTTAAATTGAAAGTATTTGAGTCAACAAGCAGTTTTAATGATTTTGTTAGGTATACATACATATAAATGCATCTAAAAGGAGGAAAATAATTTAAAGAAATTGCTTTGTTGGATATATAGACCTATTGAACTGAAGTAAAGCTCTTTCTTGTGATTATTGAATCTCTCAATAGAAAGAGCTCTTGAGATTTGTGCGTGGAGAGTTAGGGGGGGGGGGAATTTATTTATATTTATTATGGATTTGAAACGTAAGTGTGAAAAACTCGGAATTTGGGTCAACATTTTATGTTTCTCAATTCAACATTAATAATTATATAAATATTTAATAAGTTGGTTAAGACAAAAAAGAATTTAGACTAAAATAATAAGATTCGGTCAAACAAAATATTTGAATTAATTATATGTAAGTTATGGCTAAGAAACTTCTTAAAGATTAAATTTTTTAATTGGAGTGCCCAAATTATTGAATACCATTTTACTTTCCAGATGGGAATGAATGGCCGGCATCTTGAACTTTCTGATTCCTAAAATATTAGCATATTTAGTAAAATGAACGACAAAATCGTCAAAAGAAGGAAAAAGTGTATTGTTTTTAATTGACTGTAGTTCAAGTCAACAAGTAGTATAAATCACTTTGTAAGGTATGAAAACATATAAATGCACCTTAAAGGTGGAGAAGAAATGATTTTGTAGGGTATATAGACATACTCAAGTGAAGTAAAAGTTATTTCTAGCTACTATTGAAGCTATGAAAAGAAAGAGATTTTGAAATTTTATGTGTGGAGAGTGAAAGGGGGACGACTTTATTTATAGTGATTCAGGGTTTGAAGCGTAAGTATGACAAAATTAAGAATTTAGGTCAACCTTTTATTTTGAACATAATATTTTTTTTTAATATGTAATGAATATGTTTAGAAAATAAAAGAATTTACACTAATGTTATAAATTTCTGTCTAAAAAAATATTCAAATTAATTTTGTGAAAATTACTGATAAGACACTTCTCGAAGATTGAATTTTGTAAACCGGAGTACCACAATTTTTTAATACACTTTTACTTGCTGGATTTGAATATATGGTCAGCATCCTCAAATCTACGAATCGTAAAATAATAACATAATTAAGAAAGTGAACGATAAAATCATCAATAAAATGTAAAGGTTTATTTATTTTAATTGAATATATTTCGAGTCAACAAGAAGTTTTATGAATTTGTTAGGTATATAGACATACAAATGCGTCTATAAGGAGGAAAAGAAATGAAAGAAGTCATATTGTTGGGTATATTGACATACTCAAGGGAAGTAAAGCTCTTTCTTGCTACTATTGAAGCTCTCATAAGAAAGAGCATTTAGAGCATTTGAGATTTTGTGTTTTGAGAGTGAAAGGGGGGGGGAGGTGATTTGTTGATAGGTACTCTGGATTTAAAGTGTAAGTATGACAAAAGTAGAATTTGTCTCTACATGATATGTGGCTCAATTCAACATTAATATTTTTTTA
The DNA here is from genome assembly GCF_001406875.1 of Solanum pennellii. NCBI lineage: Eukaryota > Viridiplantae > Streptophyta > Magnoliopsida > Solanales > Solanaceae > Solanum > Solanum pennellii. The sequence continues at coordinate 14,515,253 of NC_028648.1, read as the reverse complement.
AATATTTAACAAGTGCATTAACAAAATTTAAGAATTCAGACTAAAGTTATTATATCCCGTCAAACAAAATATTAGAAATAATTATATGAATGTTATGGCTAAGAAACATCTCGAAGTTTTAATTTTTTAGATAGGAGTACCCGAATTGATGAATAGCCTTTTACTTGTCGGATGGGAATGAATGGTCGGCATCCTCAACTCTCCGAATCATAAAATACTAACATAACAATGAAAATGAATGATAAAATCGTCCAAAAAAAAAAAGGAAAAGGTGTATTTTGTTTAATTGAGTGTAATTCGAGTCATCAAGCAGTATAAATGACTTTGTTAGGTATATAGACTTATTAATGCATCTAAACAGAGGAAAAGCAATGAAAGAATTGACTTTGTTGGGTGTATTGAAAAACTTAAGTGAAGTAAAGCTTTCTTTTTATTCTACTACTGAAGCACTCAAAAGAACGAGCTTTTGAGATTTTGTGTGTGGAGAATGAAAGGGGGACAAATTTATTTATAGTGATTCAGGATTTGAAGCGTATGTATGACAAATTTATGAATTTGATCAACTTTTTATGTTGCAAACTTCAACATTAATATTGTTTTAAAATATATAATGAATATTTTTAGAAAATAAAAGAATTTAGACTAAAGTTATAAGATTCGGTAAAACAAAATATTTGAATTAATTGTATGAAAGTTATGGCTAAGAAACTTCTTGAAGTTTGAATTTTTTAAATTGGAGTACCTGAATTAGTGAATACCCTTTTACTTTCCGGATGGTAATGAATGGCCGGCATCCTCAACTTTCGGATTCCTAAAATATTAACATAATTATGAAAGTGAACGACAAAATCGTCAAAAGAAAGAAAAGTGTTTTTGTTTTTAATTAACTGTAGTTCATGTCAACAAGCAGTATAAATGACTTTGTTATGTATGAAGATATATAAATGCATCTTAAAGGAGGAAAATAAATAACTTTGTTGGGTATATAGACATACTCAATAGAAGTTAAACTTTTTCTTGATAATGTTGAAGCGATGAAAAGAAGGATTTTTGAGATTTTATGTGTGGAGAGTGAAAAGGGAAAGACTTTATTTATAGTGATTCTGGATTTGTAGCGTATGTATGATAAAATTAAGAACTTAGGTCAACTTTTTATGTTGCTCAATTCAACATTAATATTTATAAAAATATATAATGTATGCCTTAAGAAAATTAAAGAATTTAGACTTAAGTTTTTAGATTCGGTCAAACCCAAATATTCAAATTGATTTTTTAAAAATTGCGGCTAAGACACTTCTCAAAGTTTGAATTTTGTAAATCAGAGTACCCGAATTGATGAATACACTTTTAGTTGCCGAGTGAGAAAGAATGGCAGGCATCCTCAAATCTCGGAATCCTAAAATAATAACATAATTAAGAAAGTGAATCATAAAATCGTCAACAAAATGAAACAAGATATTGTTTTAAATCGAAGGTATTTCGAGTCAATAAGCAGTTTTGATGACTTTATTAGGTATATACATACATATAAATGCATCTAAAAGGTGGAAAATAAATGAAATAAATGGCTTTGTTTGATATATATACATATTTAAGTGATGTAAAGCTCTTTATTGCTACTATTGAAGCTCTCAAAAGAAAGAGTTCTTGAGATTTTGTGCGTGGAGAATGAAAGGGGTGGGGGCGGGGATCTATTTATATTGATTATGGATTTGAAACGTAATTATGAAAAATTAGGAATTTGGGTCAATATTTTTTGTTTATAAATTCAACATTAATAATTATTAAATATTTAATAAGTTCGTTAAGAAAAATAAAGAATTTAGACTAAAATTATTCGATTCAGTCAAACAAAATATCTGAATTAATTATACGTAAGTTATGGCTAAGGAACTTCTTGAAGTTTTAATTTTTTAAATTGGAGTACCCCTATTAGTGAATACCCTTTTACTTTCCTGATGGAAATGAATAGCCAGCATCCTAAACTTTCCGATTGCTAAAATATTAAAATAATTATGAAAGTGAACGACAAAATCGTCAAAAGAAGGAAAAGTGTATTGTTTTTAATTGACTGTAGTTCAAGTCAACAAGTAGTATAAAAAACTTTGCTAGGTATGAAGACATATAAATGCATCTGAAAAGAGGAAAAGAAATGATTTTGTTGGGTATATAGACATACTCAAATAAAGTAAAGTTATTTTCTTGCTACTATTGAAGCTATGAAAATAAAGAGCTTTTGTGATTATATGTGTGGAGAGTGAAAGGAGGACGACTTTATTTATAGTGATTCGGGATTTGAAGAGTATGTATAAACAAGTTATGAATTTGGATCAACTTTCTATCTTGCTCAATTCAACATTAATATTTTTAAAAATATAAAATGCATGCCTTAATAAAATTAGAGAATTAAGAGTGAAGTTATTAGATTCGGTCAAACGAAATAATCAAATTAATTATGTGAAAATTACAGCTAAGACACTTCTTGAAGATTGAATTTTTTAATGCGAAGTACCCAAATTAATTAATACACTTTTACTTGTCATGTTAGAATGAATTGAAGGCATCCTCAAATATCCAAATCCTAAAATAATAACATAATTAAGAGAGTGAACCATAAAATCGTCAACAAAATGAAAAAAATGTATTATTTTAAATTGAAGGTATTTGAGTCAACAAGCAGTTTTAACGACTTTGTTAGGTATACATACATATAAATGCATCTAAAAGGAGGAAAATAAATTAAAGAAATGTCTTTGTTGGATCTAGACATATTCAAGTGAAGTAAAGCTATTTCTTGTGATTATTGAATCTCTCAAAAGAAAGAGCTCTTGAGATTTTGTGCGTGGAGAGTTAGGGGGGGGGGGATTTATTTATATTGATTATGAATTTGAAACGTTAGTGTGAAAAATTAGGAATTTGGGTCAACATTTAATGTTTCTCAATTTAACATTAATAATTATTTAAATATTTAATAAGTTAGTTAAGAAAAACAAAGAATTTAGACTAAAATTATTCGATTTAGTCAAACAAAATATTTGAATTAATTACATGTAATTTATGGCTAAGAAACTTCTTGAAGTTTGAATTTTTTAAAGTGGAGTACCCAAATTAGTGAATACCCTTTTACTTTTCGGATGGGTATGAATGGCTGGCATCCTCAACTTTTCCATTCCGAAAATATTAGCAACATTATGAAAGTGAACGACAAAATCGTCAAAAGAAGAAAAAAGTGTATTGTTTTTAATTGACTATAGTTCAAGTCAACAAGCAGTATAAATGACTTTGTTAGGTATGAAGACATATAAATGCATCTTAAAGGAGGAAAAGAAATGATTTTGTTGGGTATATAGTCATAATCAAGTGAAGTAAAGTTATGTCTAGCTACTATTGAAGCTATGAAAAGAAAGAGATTTTGAAATATGTGTGGAGACTGAAACGGGGACGACTTTATTTATAATGATTCTGGATTTAAAGCGTAAGTATGATAAAAATTAAGAATTTAGGTCAACTTTTTTATTTTGAACAATTCAACATTAATATTTTTAAAAATATATAATGAATATGTTTAGTCAATTAAAGAATTTAGACTAAAGTTATTTGATTCGGTCTAAAAAATTATTCTAAATTAATTTTGTGAAAATTATGGCTAAGACACTTCTCGAAGTTTTAATATTGTAAAACGGAGTATCACAATTTGTGAATACACTTTTACTTGTTCGATTTGAATATATGGATGGCATCCTCAAATCTCTGAATCCTAAAATAATGACATAACTAAGAAAGTGAACGATAAAATCGTCAACAAATGAAAAGGTTTATTTATTTTAATTGAATATATTTCGAGTCAACAAGCAGTTTTAATGAATTTGATAGCTATATAGACATATAAATGCATCTTAAAGGAGGAAAAGAAATGAAAGAAGTCACATTGTTGGGTATATAGACATACTCAAGGGAAGTAAAGCTCTTTCTTGCTACTATTGAAGCTCTCAAAAGAAAGAGCTTTTGAGATTTTGTATTTGGAGAGTGAAGGGGGGGGGGATTTGTTGATAGGTATTCTGGATTTGAAGCGTAAGTATGAAAAAAATAAGAATTTGTCTCTACATGTTGTGTCGCTAAATTAAACATTAATATATTTTTTTATATTTAACAAGTGCAATAACAAAATTATAGAATTTAGACTAAACTTACTATATTCGGTCAAACAAAATACTAGAATTAATTATTTGAATTTTATAGCTAAGAAACTTCTCGAAAATTGAATTTTTAGATAAGTGTACCCGAATTAGTGAATAGCCTTTTACTTGCCCGATGGGAATGAAATGGTCGGCATGCTCAACTCTCCGAATCATAAAATAATAACATAACAATGAAATTGAATGATAAAATCATTTTTAAAAAAAGAAGGAAAAAGTGTATTGTGTTTAATTGAGTGTAATTCGAGTCATCAAGCAGTATAAATGACTTTGTTACGTATATAGACTTATTAATGCATCTAAACGGAGGAAAAGAAATGAAAGAATTGACTTTGTTGGGTGTATTGACAAACTTAAGTGAAGTAAAGCTATTTTTTTATTCTACTACTGAAGCACTCAAACGAACGAGCTTTTGAGATTTTGTGTTTGGAGAATGAATGGGGAACAACTTTATTTATCGTTATTCAGGATTCGTAGCGTATGCATGAAAAATTTATGAATTTGATCAACTTTTTATGTTGCAAACTTTAACATTAATATTTTTGTAAATATATAATGAATATGTTTAGAAAATAAAAGAATTTAAACTAAAGTTATAAGATTCGGTAAAACAAAATATTTGAATTAATTATATGAAAGTTATGGCTAAGAAACTTCTTGATGTTTGAATTTTTTAAATTGGAGTACCTGAATTAGTGAATACCCTTTTACTTTCTGGATGGTAATGAATGGCCGGCATCCTCAACTTTCCGATTCCTAAAATATTAACATAATTACTAAAGTGAACGACAAAATCGTCAAAAGAACGAAAAATGTATTGTTTTTTATTAACTATAGTTCATGTCAACAAGCAGTATAAATGACTTTGTTATGTATGAATATGTATAAATGATTCTTCAAGGAGGAAAAGACATAACTTTGTTGGGTATATAGATATACTCAAGTGAAGTAAAACTCTTTCTTGCTACAATTGAAGCAATGAAAAGAAGGAGTTTTGAGATTTTATGTGTGGAGAGTTAAAGGAGGACGACTTTATTAACAGTTATTCAGGATTTTAAGCGTAAGTATGACAAAATTAAGAATTTAGGTCATCTTTTTATGTTGCACAATTCAACATTAATATTTATAAAAATATAAAATGTCTTTCTTAAGAAAAAAAAAGAATTTAGACAGATGTAATTAGATTCGGTCAAAACCAAATATTCAAATTGATTTTGTGAAAATTGCGGCTAAGACACTTCTTGAAGTTTGAATTTTGTAAAAAAGAGTACCCGAATTACTGAATACACTTTTACTTGTCGGATGAGAAAGAATGGCAGGCATCCTCATATCTCTGAATCCTAAAATAATAACATAATTAAGAAGGTGAACCATTAAATTGTCAACAGAATGAAAAAAATGTATTGTTTTATATCGAAGGTATTTTGAGTCAACAAGCAGTTTTAATGACTTTGTTAGGTATGCATACATATAAATGCATCTAAAAGGAGGAAAATAAATTAAAGAAATGGCTTTGTTAGATATATAGACATATTAAAGTGAAGTAAAGTTTTTTCATGTTATTATTGAATCTCTCAAAAGAAAGAGCTCTTGAGATTTTGTGCGTGGAGAGTTAAGAGGGGGGGGGGGGATTTATTTATATTGATTATGGATTTGAAACGTAATTGTGGAAATTAGGAATTTGGATCAACATTTTATGTTTCTAAATTTAACATTAATAATTATTTAAATATTTAATTAGTTCGTTCAGAAAAATAAAGAATTTAGACTAAAATTATTAGATTTGGTCAAACAAAATATTTGAATTAATTATATGTAAGTTATGGTTAAGAAACTTCTTGAAGTTTGATTTTTTTAAATTGGAGTACCCGAATTAGTGAATACCCTTTTACTTTCCGGATGGGAATGAATGACCGGCATCCTCAACTTTTCGATTCCTAAAATATTAGCATAATTATGAAAGCGAACGACAAATCATCAAAAGAAAGAAAAAGTATATTGTTTTTAATTGACTTTATAAATGACTTTGTTAGGTATAAAGACATATAAATGCATCTTCAAGGATGAAAAGAAGTGATTTTGTTTGGTATATAGACATATTCAAGTGAACTAAAGTTATTTCTAGCTACTATTGAACCTATGAAAAGAAAGAGCTTTTGAAATTTTATTTGTAGAGAGTGAAAGGGGGACGACTTTATTAATAGTGATTCTGCATTTGAAGCGTAAGTATGACAAAATTAAGAATGTGGGTCAACTTTTTATTTTGACCCGTTCAACATTTATATTTTGTAAAAATATATAATGAATTTGTTTAGAAAATAAAAGAATTTAGACTAAAGTTATTAGATTCGGTCTAAAAAATTATTTAAATTAATTTTGTGAAAATTATGGCTAAGACACTTCTCGAAGTTTGAATTTTGTAAATCGGAGTACCACAATTTGTGAATACACTTTTACTTACTGGATTTGAATATATGGCTGGCATCCTCAAATCTCCGAATCCTAAAAGAATAACATAATTATGAAAGTGAACGATAAAATCATCATTAAAATGAAAAAGTTTATTTATTTTAATAGAATATATTTTGAGTCAAAAGACATATAAATGCATCTAAAATGAGGAAAAGAAATGAAAAAAGTCACATAAGTGGGTATATTGACATACTAAAGGGAAGTAAAGCTCTTTCTTGCTACTATTGAAGCTCTCAAAAGAAAGAGCTTTTGAGATTTTGTGTTTGGAGAGTGAAAGAGGGGGGGGGGGGATTTGTTGATAGGTATTTTGGATTTAAAGCGTAAGTATGACAAAATTAAGAATTTGTCTCTACATGTTATGTGGCTCAATTAAACATTAATATTTTTTCAAATATTTAACAAGTGCATTAACAAAATTAAAGAATTCAGACTAAAGTTATTATATTTGGTCAAACAAAATATTAGAATTAATTATATGAATGTTATAGCTAAGAAACTTCTCGAAAATTGAACTTTTTAGATAGGTGTACCCGAATTAGTGAATAGCCTTTTACTTGCCGGATGGGAATGAAATGGTCGGCATGCTCAACTCTCCGAATCATAAAATAATAACATAACTATGAAAGTGAATGATAAAATCGTAAAAAAAAAAAGAAGGAAAAAGTTATTATGTTTAATTGAGTGTAATTCGAGTCATCAAGCAGTATAAATGACTTTGTTAGGTATATAGACTTATTAATGCATATAAACGGAGGAAAAGAAATGAAAGAATTGACTTTTTTGGGTGTATTGACATACATAAATGAAGTAAAGCTATTTTTTTATTCTACTACTGAAGCACTCAAAAGAAAGAGTTTTTTAGATTTTGTGTGTGGAGAATGATAGGGGGACAACTTTATTTATAGTGATTCAGAATTTTAAGCGTATATATGACAAAGTTATGAATTTGATCAACTTTTTATGTTGCACACTTCAACATTAATATTTTTTTCAATATATAATGAATATGTTTAGAAAATAAAAGAATTTAGAGTAAAGTTATAAGATTCGGTCAAACAAAATATTTGAATTAATTATATGATAGTTATGGCAAAGAATCTTCTTGAAGATTGAATTTTTTAAATTGGAGTACCTGAATTAGTGAATACCCTTTTATTTTCCGGATGGTAATGAATGGCGGGCATCCTCAACTTTCTGATTCCTAAAATATTAACATAATTATGAAATTGAACGACAAAATCGTCAAAAGAACGAAAAATGTATTGTTTTTAATTAACTGTAGTTCATGTCAACATGCAGTATAAATGACTTTTTTATGTATGGAGATATATAAATGCATCTTAAAGGAGGCAAAGAAATAACTTTGTTGGGTATATAGACATACTTAAGTGAAGTGAAAATCTTTCTTGCTACTATTGAAGCGATGAAAAGAAGGAGTTTGAGATTTTATGTGTGGAGAGTGAAAGGGGGACGACTTTATTTACAATGATTCTGGATTTGAAGCGTAAGTATGACAAAATTAAGAATTTAGGTCATCTTTTTATGTTGCACAATTCAACTTAATTTTTTTTAAATATATAATAAATGTGTTTAATAAATAAAAGAATTTAGAGTAAAGTTATTAGATTTGGTCAAAACGAAATATTCAAATTTATTTTGTGAAAATTGCGGCTAGGACACTATTTTAAGTTTGAATTTTGTAAATCAGAGTACTAGAATAAGTGAATACACTTTTACTTGTTGGATTTGAATGTATGGCCAGCATCCTCAAATCTTCGAATCCTAAAACAATGACATAATTAAGAAAGTGAATTATGAAATTGTCAACAAATTGATAAAGTGAATTGATTTTTATTGAATATATTTCGAGTCAACAAGCAGTTTTAATGACTTTGTTAGGTACATAGACATATAAATGCATCTCAAAGGAGGAAAAGAAATGAAAGAAGTCACCTTGTTTGGTATATAGAGATACTCAAGGGAAGTAAACCTCCTTCTTTCTACTATTGAAGCAGTCAAAAGAAAGAGCTTTTGAGGTTTTGTGTGTGGAGAGTGAAAGTTGGAGGAATTTATTGATAGTGATTAAGGATTTGAAAGCGTAAATATGACTAAAATAAGAATTTGCTCAACATTTTATGTTGCTCAATTCAACGTCAATATTTTTAAATATTTAATAAATGCGTTAACAATATAAAGGAATTTAGACTAAAGTTATTAGATTTTGTCAAACAAAATATTAGAATTAAATATATGAATGTTATAGCTAAGAAACTTCTCGAAGTTTGAATTTTTTAGATTGGAGTACCCGAATTAGTGAATAGCCTTTTACTTGCCAGAGGGGAATGAATGGACGGCATGCTCAACTCTCCGAATCCTAAAATAATAACATAATTTTTAAAGTGAATGATTAATTTGTCAAAAAAAAAAGGAGAAAGTGTATTGTTTTTAATTGAATGTAATTCTAGTCATCAAGCAATATAAATGACTTTAATAGGTATATAGACATATAAATGCTTCTAAAAGGACGAAAAGAAATGAAAGAATTAACTTTGTTGGGTGTATTGACATACTCAAGTGAAGTAAAACTCTTTCTTTCACTATTGAAGTTCTCCAAAGAAAGAGCTTTTGTGATTTTGTGTATGGAGAATGAAAAGGCGACAACTTTATTCATAATGATTCAGGATTTGAAGCATATGTATTAGTTAGTTATGAATTTAGGTCAACTTTTTATGTTTCTCAATTCAACATTAATATTTTTAAAAATATTTAATGTATTCCTTAAGAAAATTAAAGAATATAGACTAAAGTTATTAGATTGGGTCAAACAAAATATTCGAATTAATAATGTGAAAATTAAAGTTAAGACACTTCTCGAAGCTTGAATTTTTTAATTTGGAGTACCCGAATTAATGAATACACTTTCTCTTGCCGGATGATAATGAATGGCCGGCATACTCAAATCTCCAAATCCTAAAACAGTAACATAATTAATAAAGTGAACCATAAAATAGTCAACAAAATGAAAAAAAATGTATTATTTTTAGTTGAATGTATTTCGAGTGAACAAGAAGTTTTAATGACTTTGTCAAGTACACAGACATATAAATGCATCTAAAAGGAGGAAAATAAATTAATGAAATGACTTTATTGGGTATATAAATCTATTCAAGTGAAGTAAAATTCTTTCTTACTACTATTGAACATCTCAAAAGAAAGAGCTCTTGAGATTTTTTGCGTGGAGAGTGAAGGGGGGAGGGGAATTTATTTATATTGATTATGGATTTGAAACGTAAGTGTGAAAAATTAGGAATTTGGGTGAACATTTAATGTTTCTCAATTCAACATTAATAACTATTTAAATATTTAATAAGTTCGTTAAGAAAAATAATTAATTTAGACTAAAATTATTAGATTCAGTCAAACAAAATATTTAAATTAATTATATGTAAGTTATGGCTAAGAAACTTCTTTAAGTTTGAATTTTTTAAATTGGAGTACCCGGATTAGTGAATACCCTTTTACATTCAGGATGGGAATGAATGGTCGGCATCCTCAACTTTCTGATTCCTAAAACTTAACATAATTATGAAAGTGAACGACAAAATTGTCAAAACAAGGAAAATATCTATAGGTTTTGATTGATTCTAGTTAAAGTCAACAAGCATTATAAATTACTTTGTCAGGTAAGAAGACATATAAATGCATCTTAAAGGAGGAAAATAAATGATATTATTGGGTATATTGAAATACTCAAGTGAAGTAAAGCTATTTCTTGCTACTTTGAAGCTATGAAAAGAAAGAGCTTTTGAGATTTTATGTGTGGACAGTGAAAGGGGGACGACATTATTTATAGTGATTCTTGATTTGAAGCGTAAATATGACAAAATTAAGAATTTAGGTCAACTTTTTATGTTGCACAATTCAACATTAATATTTTTTAAAATATATAATGAATATATTTTGAAAATAAAAGAATTTAGACTAAAGATATTAGATTCGGTCAAAAAAATTATTTGAAATAATTTTGTGAAAATTACGGCTAAGACACTTCTCGAAGTTTGAATTTTGTAAATCGGAGTACAAGAATTAGTTAATTCACTTTTACATGAAGGATTTGAATATATGGTCGGCATCCTCAATCTCCGAATACTAAGATAATAAAATAATTATGAAATTGCACTAAAACCGTCAACAAAATGAAAAAGTTTATTGATTTTATTTGAATATATTTCGAGTCAACAAGCAATTTTAATTTTTTTTGTTAGGTCTATAGACATATAAATTCATTAAAAGGAGGAAAAGAAATGAAACAATTTACCTTGTTGGGTATATTGACATACTCAAGTGAAGTAAAGCGCTTTCTTGCTACTATTGAAGGTCTCAAAAGAAAGAGCTTTTGAGATTTTGTACGTGGATGGTGAAAAGGGGAGTAATTTATTGATAGGTATTCTGGATTTGAAGCGTAAATATGAAAAAATTAAGAATTTGGAACAACATTTTATATGGCTTAATTCATCATTAATATTTTTTACAATATTTAATAAATGCGTTAACAAAAATAAAAATTTAGACTAAAGTTGTTAGATTCGGTCAAACAAAATATTAGAATTAATGTTATAGCTAATAAACTTCTCGAAGTTCAGATTGTTTAGATTGGAGTGCCCAAATCAGTGAATAGCCTTTTACTAGCCAAATGGGAAAGAAAAGCCAGCATGATCAACACTCCGAATCCTAAAATAATAACATAAATATTAAAGTGAATGATAAAATCGACAAAAAAGGAAAAAATGTGTTGTTTTTAATTGAATGTAATTTCAGTCATCAAGCAGTATAAATGACTTTGTTAGGTATATAGACATATAAGTGCATCTAAAAGTAGGAAAAGAAATGAAAGAATTGAATTTGTTGGGTGTATATACATGCTCAAGTTAAGTAAAGTTTTTTCTTTCTATTATTGAAACTCTCAAAAGAAATAGTTTTTGAGATTTTGTTTGTGGAGAATGCTAGGGCGACAACTTTATTTATAGTGATTCAGGATTTGAAGCGTATGTATGAAAAAGTTATGAATTTGGGTCAACTTTTTATGTTGTTCAATTCAACAAGAATATTTTTAAAAATATATTATGTATTTCTTAAGAAAATTAAATAATTTAGACTAAAGTTTCTAGATTCGGTCAAACAAAATAATTGAATTAATTATGTGAAAATAAGGGATAAGACCCTTCTCGATGTTTGAATTTTATAATTCCAAATATCCGAATTAATGAATACACTTTTACTTGGCGGATGAGAATGAATGGCAGGCATCGTTAAAACTCTGAATCCTAAAATAATAACATAATTAAGAAAGTGAACCATAAAATCGTCAACAAAATGAAAAAATTTATTGTTTTAAATTGAATGTATGTCGAGTCAACAAGCAGTTTTAATGACTTTGTTAGGTATACATACATATAACTGCATCTAAAAGGAGGAAAATAAATTAAAGAAATGGCTTTGTTAGATATATAGACATATTCAGTTGAAGTAAAGCTCTTTCTTGCTACTATTGAAGCTCTCAAAAGAAAGAGCTCTTGAGATTTTGTGCGTGGACAGTGAAAGTTGGTGGGGGGGGGGGGGGTTTATATTTATTTATTATGGATTTGAAACGCAAGTATGAAAAAAATTGGAATTTTGGTCAACATTTTATGCTTCTCAATTCAACATAAATAATTTTACATATTTAATAAATTCGTTAACAAAAATAAGGAATTTAGACAAATTACTAGTTTCGGTCAATTAAAATATTTGAATTAATTATATGTAAGTTATGGCTATGAAACTTCTTGAAGTTTGAATTTTTTAAATTGGAGTACCCGAAGTAGTGAATACCCTTTTACTTTCTAGATGGAAATGAATGGCCGGCATCCTCAACTTTCCGATTCCTAAATATTAACATAATTATGAAAGTGAATGACAAAAACCGTCAAAACAAGGAAAGAGTGTATTGTTTTTAAGTGACTGTAGTTCAAGTCAACAAGCAGTATAAATGACTTTGTTAGGTATGAAGACATATAAATGCATCTTAAAGAAGGAAAAAAATAATTTTTTTGGTTATATAGACATACTAAAGTTAAGTAAAGTTATTTCTTGCTACTATTGGAGTTATGAAAATAAAGAGCTTTTGAGATTTGATGTCTTGAGAGTAAAATGGGGACGAATTTATGTTGGCTATTAAGCATTTTAATATTATATTTTATTAAAATAGCTCTTCTATTTGTGACTTGATGCTACCTATTCATTTTTGACTTAACAGTGCCTAATTATCATTTCTTATTGGTCATATTAATGCCAATTATTTTTTGGCTTTACTTGCGGACAACATAAGCCATATAACGTTAGAATGTACGTTGTGGTTTTTTTGCACGTTGTGGCATTAGTTGCCCTTCACTTTATCTTCTTCTTAATTCCTCCAATATACCTTGTAACATATGTAACTTCTAAGACCATTATCTTTACTATTTACTACACCATCATCTTTCAATTCATTGCTACGAAGACTTCTCGTAGTATAAATAGTGATGGTCTTCATTTGGTTAGTAACACACAAATACAAGAATATATAGAGTGCATAAAGTGTTAGTACAAAAAAAAACTTCTTATTAGTCAAAAGGAGGTGTTCTTTTTTGTGGGGATTTGAACTCAACTCTTGTGAAGAGTTATTGAGTTATATTTTGTGAAGTATGTTGTATCCTGGAGGGGAAAAGTCAAAGAGAACTACTGCTGGACCGGTGAAAACATTTGCTGCAGTGGAGAACGAGATATGCGCGCCTCAGCCAGAAGATATTTTATTTCTTCATTTCATTTTCAGTTGTAATCTTGTATTTTTATTATCTTGTATGTTTTTTACTTACAATTTTAAGGAGAATCAAACATGGCTACAATTGGAAAAAAATAGTGGTTGTCAAGATGAGAGACCTTAACAAGCCAATTCGGTTCAATGATTGAAAATAATACTGTGATAAAATCTGGTGATGCTATATTTCATTAAAATAATTTTCCTTTTGATACTAAAAATAGTGAGGGTCAAAGGATTGAACAAAATATCTTTTCACTACCTAATTCTTCTACTTCAATTTTGAAAAATAAAGATGTTACTGATTTTGAGTTAAGAATAAGTAAAAGAGCTAGAGTAGAAAAAGATTTTGGTCCTGATTTTTATGTGTTCAATGTTGAAAATGACCCTTTAACTTTGAAAGAAGCATTATCTTCACACGATTCTATTTTTTTGAAAGAGGCTATAAATGATGAAATGAAATCTCTAATTTCTGATAAAACTTGAAAGTTAGTTGGTTTACCACCGAGTTGTAAAACAATTGGTTGCAAATGGGTCTTAAGGAAAAATTGAAACTGGATGGTTCTATTGATAAATACAAGGCTAGGCTAGTTCAAAAAGGTTTTAAAAAACTAGAAGTCCTAGAAGTTTCTTATACCTTTTCTCCGGTAACAAGAATGACATCCATTAGACTTTTAGTTGCTATGACTGCATTTTTTGATCTGCAAATTCATCAAATGTATGTAAAAATTGTTCTTTTAAATGGAGACCTAGATGAAGAAATTTATATGGATCAACCCGAGTGTCTTATTGAAGCAGGTCAAGAAAACAAAGTATGTAAACTTACTAAATCCCTATATGACTTGAAACAGGCACCAAAGCAATGACATGAAAAGTTTGATTCCTGCATGATTGAAAATGGTTTTAAAACAAATGAGTGTGATAAGTGTATATATTATAAGTCTTGGAATAATTCACATATTATTATTTGCCTATATGTTGATGATTTGTTGATCTTTGGCTCTAACATGAATGTTATTGATGAAGCTAAAAATGTTCTTGGACGCCATTTTCATATGAAAAATCTTGCCTGGAAAATTTTATTCTTGGAATAAAAATAACGGGAACATGTGAGGTAATTTTCCTTGACCAGATACATTATGTTGAGAAAATTTTGAAAAAATATAACTTTCATGATTTCCAGCATGCTGCTACTCCTTTTGATTCAAGTGTTCACTTATTACCTGTTGAAATTAAAATGATGTAATAAATCAAAAGGAATATGCTAGTATAATCGGAAGTTTGAGATATGTGACTAATTGCACTAGGCCTGATGTTGCACGTGCAGTAGGAGTTCTTGGCAGGTTTACAAGGAAGCTAGGTAATGAACATTGGCATGCTACAACAAGAGTTATGAGATATTCAATTGGAACGAAAAATTGTGGTTTGTTCTATAAAAAAATATCCTGCTGTACTTGAAAGCTTTTGTGATGCATATTGGAACACTTTGTCAGGTGATTCCTGTTCTACCACAGGTTATATCTTTACTTTAGGTGGTGGTGCTTTTTGTTGGAGATCGCAAAAGCAAACTATAATTGCTAACTCTACCATGGAGTCTGAACTAATTTCTTTAGCTTCAGCTAGTGAGGAAGCGAATTGGTTAACAGATTTATTGTTTCAAATTCGTAATTTTGAAAAACCAATTCCTCCTATATTACTTCATTGTGATAACACCGCTGCAATTGGTAGAGTTCAAAACTGTTATTACAACGATAAATCCAGACCTATAAGGAGGAAACACAGTAATGTAAGATCCTATTGACAAATGTTACTATTAATATTGATTATGTCAAATCTTGTGATTATATTGTTCCTCTTGCAAAAGCCTTAACAAGAGAAAAGGTCTGGAGCACATCGAGGGGGATGGGATTGAAGCCTAAAAATCTTTGAGTCATACATGAGGAAACCCAACCTGGTGACTAGAGATCCTATAACCAGATTAAAAGGGAAAATCTTATCATATGATGACTTGATGTGAAAAATTCCCTCCCTATGATGTGAGTGCGTTGTTTCCTGTAGTTTGTGAAGGTTGAGTATAAAACTTTTAATGAATATTTGTAGCCCGTATGGGTGGAGTGTTAATCTTACAGGAGCACAGTTGATAGATTTCACCTATGTGATGTGTGAAAGTAGGTCGCTTCCTATGAGAATGAGGCTTATTCTCAAATACACTCATGAAATCAGTATAGCACATGACCATAATGTGCTGGCTTTGAAGCTCATGTCAACACCATGATTATTATGTGTGAACAGTTATATTTTATTTCCCTTTAAGCAGTCATAGTTCAAGTCTGAGACCACTAAAACTCTAGAGTAAAAATTATTGTTTCACTAAGTGAAAGTTCAATGCAGAGCACACCTTCATTATGCAGGGTAGTCTTCGTTCAGCTGATGAACTCTCTTAACAAATATTAAAATTAGTGGGGGAGTGTTGGTTAATAAGCATTTTAATATTATATTTTATTAAAATAGCTCTTCTATTTGTGACTTGATGCTACCTATTCATTTGTGACTTAATAGTGCTAATTACCATTTCTTATTGGTCATGTTAATGCCAATTATTTTTTGGCTTTATTGGAAGACAACATAAGCCATATAACATTTCAATGAACGTTGTGGTTCTTTTGCACGTTGTGGCATTAGTTGCCCTTCCCTTTATTTTCTTCTTAAATCCTCCATTATTCCTTACAACATATGTAATATCTAAGGCCATTCTCTTCACCATTTATTACATCATTATCTTCCTATTCATTGCTAGGAAGACTTCTTGTACTATATAGTGATGGTCTTCATTTGGTTAGTAACACACAAATATAAGAAAATATAGAGTGCATAAAGTGTTAGTACAAAAAGAGAGTTCTTATTAGTTGAAGGGAGGTGTTTTTTTTGTGGAGCTTTGAACTCAACTCTTGTCCAGAGTAGTTGAGTTATATTTTGTGAAGGCTGTTGTATCCTGGAGGGCACAAGTCAAAGAGAACTACTGCTGGACCGGTGAAAACATTTGCTGCAGTGGGCTTGAATCTCCTGAAAGAGAGTGAGATATCCGCGCCTCAACCTCAAGAGATTTTATTTCTTCATTTCATTTTAAGTTGTAATCTTGTATTTTTTTTATTATCTTGTAAGTTTTTCACTGACACTTTATTCATAATGATTCTAGATATGAAGCGTAAGTATGACAAAATTAAGAATTTGGGTCAACTTTTTATGTTGCGCAATTCAACATTAATATTTTTGTTAAATATATAATGAATATGTATAGAAAATAAAATAATTTAGACTAATGTTACTAGATTCAGTCTAACAAAATATTCGAATTAATTTTGTGAAAATTATTGCTAAGACACTTCTCGAAGTTTGAGTTTTGTACATCGGAGTACAAGAATTAGTGAATACACTTTTACTTGCTAGATTTGAATATATGTCCGACATCCTCAAATCTCCGAATTCTAAAATAATAAAATAATTAAGAAAGTGATATAATCGTCAAAAAATGAAAAAGTGTATTGATTTTAATTGAATATATTTCGAGTCAACAAGAAGTTTTAATGACTTTGTTAGGTATATAGACATATAAATTCATCAAAAAGGAGGAAAATAAATAAAAGAAGTCACCTTGTTGGGTACATAGACATACTCAAGGGAAGTAAAGCACTTTGTTGCTACTATTGAAGCTCTCAAAATAAAGAGCTTTTGAGATTTTTTGTGTGGAGAGTGAAGGGGGGGGGGGATTCATTGATAGGTATTTTGGATTTGAAGCATAAGTATGAAAAAATTAAGAATTCGGCTCAACATGATATGTGGCTCAATTCAACATTAATATTTTTTTTTAAATATTTAATAAATGTGTTAACAAAAGTAAACAATTTAAGCTAAAGTTATTAGATTTGGTCAAACAAAATATTAAAATTAATTATATGAATGTTATATCTAAGAATCTTTTTCGAAGTTTGAATAATTTAGATTGGAGTACCCGAATTAGTAAATAGCCTTTTACTTGCCGGATGGTAATGAACGGTCGGCATGCTCAACTCCCCAAATCCTAAAATAATAACATAATTATGAAAGTGAATGATAAAATCATTAAATAAAAAAGGAAAAAGTTTATTATTATTAATTGAATGTAATTCAAGTCATCAAGCAGTATAAATGACTTTGTTAGGTATATAAACATATAGATGCATCTCAAAGGAGGAAAAGAAATGAAAGAATTGACTTTGTTAGGTGTATAGACAAACACAAGTGAACTATTGCTGTTTTTTCCTACTACTGAAGCTCTCCAAAGAAAGAGCTTCTGAGATTTTGTGTCTTGAGAATGAAAGGGGGGACAACTTTATTTATAGTTATTCAGGATTTGAATCGCATGTGTGGCAAAATTATGAAATTGGGTCAACTTTTTATGTTGCTCAATTCAATATTAATATTTTTTAAAAATATATAATGAATGACTTAACAAAATTAAAGAATTTAGAATAAAATTATTAGATTCGGTCAAACAAAATATTCAAATTAATTATGTGAATATTACGGCTAAGACACTTCTCGAAGTTTGAATATTTTAAATCGGATTACCCGAATTATTGAATCCCTTTTACTTGCCGGATGGGAATGAATGGCCGGCATTCTCAAATCTCCAAGTCTTAAATTAATAACATCATTAGGAAAGTCAAGCTTAAAATCGTCAACAAAATTAAAAATATGTATTGTTTAAATTGAATGTATTTTGAGTCAACAAGCAGTTTTAATGGCTTTGTTAGACATATAAATGCATCTAAGGAGGAAAATAATTGAAAGAAATTACTTTATTTGGTATATAAAATATTCAAGTGAAGTAAAGCTCTTTATTGCTACTATTGAAGCTCTTAAAAGAAAGAACTTTTGAGATTTTGTGTTTGGAGAGTGAAAGGGTAGGGGAGGAATTTATTTATATTGATTATGAATTTGAAACGTAAGCATGAAAAAATTACGAATTTGGGTCAACATTTTATGTTTCTCAATTAAACATTAATCATTTTTTAAATATTTAATAAATTCGTTAAGAAAAATAAAGAATGTAGACTAAAGTTATTAGATTCGGTCAAACAAAATATTTGAATTAATGATATGAAAGTTATGGCTAAGAAACATCTTGAAGTTTGAATTTTTTAAATTGGAGTACCCAAATTAGTTAAAACTCGTTTACATTCTGGATGGTAATGAATGGCCGACATCCTCAACTTTTTGATTGTGGCTCGAGTCAACAAGCAATATATATGACTTTGTTAGGTATGAAGGCTAATAAATGCTTCTTAAAGGACGAAAAGAAATGACTTTGTTGGGTATATGGACATACTCAAGTGAACTTATGATATTTCTTGCTACAAAATAAAGAACTTTTTAGATTTTATGTGTGGAGAGTGAAATGGGGTTGACTTTATTTATAGTGATTCTCGATTTGAAGCTTAAGTATGACAACATTAAGAATTTGGGTCCACTTTTTATGTTGCACAATTCAAGATAAATATTTTAGTTAAATATACAATTAATATGTTTAGAAAATAAATGAATTTGGACTAAAGTTATTAGATTTGGTCTAACAAAATATTTGAATTAATTTTTTGAAAATTACAGCTTAGACACTTCTCGAGTTGAATTTTGTAAATCGGAGTACCATAATTAGTGAATACACATTTACTTGACGGATGAGAATGAACGGTAGCCATCCTCAAATCTCCGAATCCTAAAATAATAACATAATTAAGAAAGTGAACCATAAAATCGTCAACATAATGAAAAAATGTATTGTTTCAAATTGAATGTATGTCGAGTCAACAAGCTGTTTTAATGACTTTGTAGGTAAACATACATATAAATGCATCTAAAAGGAGGAAAATAAATTAAAGAAATGGCTTTGTTAGATATATAGAAATATTCAGGTGAAGTAAAGTTCTTTCTTGCTACTATTGAAGCTCTCAAAAGAAAGAGCTCTTGATATTTTGTGCGTGGACAGTGAAATTTGGGGGTGGGGGATTTATTTTTATTTATTATGGATTTGAAATGTAAGTATGACAAAAATTGAAATTTTGGTCAACATTTTATGTTTCTCAATTCAACATTAATAATCTTTTACATATTTAATAAATTCGTTAACAAATATAAGGAATTTAGACTAAAATTATTAGCTTCGGTCAATTAAAATATTTGAATTAATTATATGTATGTTATAGCTATGAAACTTCTTGAAGTTTTAGTTTTTTAAATTGGAGTACCCAAAGTAGTGAATACCCTTTTACTTTCCAGATGGAAATGAATGGCCGGCATATTCAACTTTTTGATTCCTCAATATTAACATAAGTATGAAAGTGAACGACAAAATCGTCTAAAGAAGGAAAAAGTGTATTGTTTTTTAAGTGACTATAGTTCAAGTCAACAAGCAGTATAAATGACTTTGTTAGGTATGAAGACATATAAATGCGTCTTAAAGAAGAAAAAGAAATGTTTTTTTGGTGATATAGACATACTCAAGTTAAGTAAAGTTATATCTTGCTATTATTGGAGTTATGAAAAGAAAGAGCTTTTGAAATTTGATGTGTTGAGAGTGAAAGGGGGACGAATTCATGTTGGCTATTAAGTATTTTAATATTATATTTTATTAAAATAGCTCTTCTATTTGTGACTTGATGCTACCTATTCATTTGTGACTTAAGAGTGCCTAATTACCATTTCTTATTGGTCATATTAATGCCAATTATTTTTTGGCTTTATTGGCGGACAACATAAGCCATATAACGTTACAATGAACTTTGTAGTTCTTTTGCACGTTGGGCATTAGTTTCCCTTTACTTTATCTTCTTCTTAATTCCTCCATTATACCTTGTAACATATGTAACTTCTAAGGTCATTATCTTTATTATTTACTACACCATTATCTTCCTATTCATTACTACGAAGACTTCTTGTAGTATAAATAGTGATGGTCCTCATTTGGTTAGTAACACACAAATAAAAGAATATATAAATTGCATAATTGTAATGACCCGGAAGGTCATTTTTGAAAAAATTCATAAAATTACCATTTTACCCTTACCCTGAGTTAATTTTGTTTAGTCGGTAAAGTTGATTTGAGAACTTTAGAGTTATTTGTTAATTTCGATTATTTAATTGACGGGTATATTCTTTTAATTAATTTAATTAGTTGACAGTTAATGGATCAAGCCCATAACTTATGCAATGCCCTATATGGCCCATCTGTGAAAAAAAAAAATAGTGAGAGTTAACACTTTATAATTACTTTTAGAGGAAAATAAGAATAAATCGAAAAAAAAAGAGATCATGGGAACATACCTGCGCCGTCGCACAGAGGCATAACATCCAGGTAAGAGCAACCTAAATCTTGTAAATTCCATATGAAAGTTGCATGATTTCACACATATATTAATATAATAATAATGACAATTCATATTGAGGGAGTGGTTAGGCCAAAGTCACTTATGTTGTTGTAGTTATAAATATGTTTGGTCATAAAGTAAAAAATAATAAATAAATATAAATTAATCTTGACCTGACAATTATGGAATATGCGTTGATAATTGGAAACTATCTATTTTGATGATGTCTTTAATATGATGTTTGTCAATTTAGATATTGACTCATTCTGTAGGTTACGAGTATTATTACTGACTATTGGATTGATCTTTTCTTTATATGGTTATCATATTATGTTTTAAATTTTGATATATTAAGGTAGATAATTAAATATATGGAGTAGTTTATTATACGAATACTATTAGAATTATGATATTGGAGTGGTTGGAGCATAACCCTAGGCTTGAAATTTGGAAATATNATAACCCTAGGCTTGAAATTTGAAAATATGAGGGTTGACATGATAATTGACATCAAAATTTAGGAACTTGATTTTAGGTTGGTGCAAGTTTTTGGGTCTAGGCTAGACTCATAGTATTATGAGTGTTTAGTTTTGAAATCTTATTGTGGTCATTTATTTGAATAGATTTCTTTGAGTTGGAAGTTCAACGAAAAGGGATGGTTCGAGTTTTGGAGTCACTGTTCGACTATTTGAGGCAAGTGTATTTCTAAACCCTTGCTAAGTGTATGGAATGCGTGTATTTCCTTGTGGTATATGTTTGGGAGTAATGGGACTTGGTGATGGATTGACTTGTCCACTTTTATTAATTTTAATGATGAAAAAAAAGGGATAACAAAAGGCAATGTGATTAATTGTTTATGTGTGAGGTGTTGAGAAAGGGTTGAAGGCTTGTTGAATCATTGTTGATGTGACTTCATGTTTGTGTGGTTGTGAACTGTGCGATGTTATTAAAATGGTCATCTCCTCATTATTTGTGTGAACTTGTCATCTGCATTATTCTGAGGCATTGATTGTGACATGTGTTATGTGCATTGAGAAAGAATGAGTACTTAAGAGGATGTACCATTTCGAGGGACGTATCGCGCGCCGCGATGGATACTATATTTTGAGAGACGTATCGCTCGCCGCGATGGTTACTATTATCGAGGGTCGTGTCGTGCGCCGCGACAGATGCATGGACAAATATGTCCCCCATGGGTCCCGGACTGAGAGACAGCGGGTGTGTATCATTAGGTCAGACATGCATCATTATACTTGACATTGCATTCCATTGCATTGCACATACTTATTATTAGTGAACTTGATATCGTGTTTTGCTGATCTTCTGATTGCCTCCTGTGCAACTTGTGATAGATCAATATTGAGCTTGTTATTGCGGATATATAATTTTTTGAAGTATTGTTGTTGAGGATATGTAATTTGTTAAAGTGTTGTTGTTGAGGATATGTAATTTGTCTAAGTGTTGTTGTTGAGCTACGTGCTATGTAAACTCTGAGCTGTTATGTTGGGTAGATTTTAATGCAGGTTGTAGTTGTGGAGGTTCGGTTAGGGGTGGTAGGAGTACTCGTATTTCATCCCCTTAGCTTGTGTTTAGAGGTTTACTTGCTTAGTACCGTGTGGTTTGGTACTCACCCCTTGCTTCTACAAATTTTTTTTGTAGGTTATGAGCCTTGATTTTTGTTGTACTTGTCATTCTCTTCTTTTCCGAGGCTTCTTGGAGATTTGTGAGGTAGCTGTTTCCATCTCAGCATACTTTCTTCTCCTTAATTATGATCTTGTTCTATTATAGAAACAAGTTCATTTGAGACTTGAGTTTTCTTTTGAACCAATTGTAAAATTTTAGAGGCTTGTACACGTGACTACCAGGTTTTGGGGGGTTTTATTAAGTTACTTATATTTTATTTCCGCACTTTATTGTAATGGATGAGTTTTAGGATGACTTGTCTTGGTGGGATAAGACGAGTGCCATCACGTCCATTTTTGGATCGTGACAAAATGGTATCAGAGCCCCAGGTTCATAGGTCTCACGTGTGTACAAGTTGAGTCTAAGTAGAGTCTCGAGGATCGGTACGGAGACGTCTATACTTATCTTCGAGAGGCTATAGTGACTTTTAGGAAAAATCGTCACTTCTTGGATCTCTATTGTGCGTTTTTGGTCCGATTTTAATTTTTATCGCTTCACTCCATCGACTCTCATTTATGTGATGCCTCCTGTGTAGTTCCTCTGGTGAGTAGTTGGTGTGTCGTGTATTGGTTAAATGTTTCATTTGGTATTAAAGTGGAAGTGATATACTTATGGGAAGGATTTTTGATTATATTTCAAATAATATAAAAACAAAAAAAAAAAAAATAAAAAAATTAAGGGGCTATGTAAGTTTAGTTATCCTAGTAATATGATTAGTACTTGTGTGGTATATACGATATCTAGAGTGGTTAACAATTGGAAGTGGGATGATTAATGGAATGACTAGATAATTGAGTTGTAACTTTGGAAACTATAATCAGTAAAGTTATCATAACATGAATGGAATTCTTAGAAAATGATACACCAATTAAGGTTAGAATTTCTACTATAGTAGTATCGATGCTTACTTGGTTGGAGTTATGGAGTGTGCTACTTTTGATATTGACCTGCCCTATGAAGAAAGCATATAGCTTGGGCTACATACGAAACTAATTTAGTAGTATTTTACCGCTATTTAATAGGTAGAAATGTGTGACCTGTTTGAATATGATGTTCTCGGTAGGTATGATATGTTCTAGTGGTAGATCTTATATTTTTCCTACGGTGTAATATTAGTGGTATATTGAAACAAATATGTCGATTGTAAAGTGTGAATACTAACTACTTAAGGAGTTATCAATTGTATCACATGCTCGTATAATGAGATTCAATGTTGCATTCACATTTAAGAAACCAAATAGGTTGTTATTGCAAATATTTGAGATTAAGCAGCGTGTATAAGAGAGATTTTAGTGGTGGATTGTGAATATGGTATTAATGTGTTAAGTTAAGAAGTGTATCCCGAGGGTTCTAAATGAGGACCAGTGATTTCATCTTAAGGTCCAAGGGAATGGATAGATACCCCAAATGACAAGTTTAGGGTAAAGAAAGTCCCAAAGAGTATATTTGTGTGAAGGTAATTGAAGATTTTAGGAAAAAAATGCATATAAGATTGGGTTAGTCCTTTTATTTTGGTTGATATAGTGGGGTTCGAGGTGTAATGTCGATAATAAGGTTAACTTCGTGTAATGACAAGAGGTAACAGAGCATGATGGTAATAAGAGTTCGTGATGGATTGTGATTGAGACGGAACTATATAGTAAGAATTGATGGTTGAATGATTTTTTTTATTGCGAAGAAGACTTGTGAGTACCTAAGGTTGTGGTTTGCTACTATTTGATGATTAACTTTGCGGCATAGAAAGTTATAGGAGGTGTTGAAACACTCTTTGAATAGAATTGAAGGAGTTGGAGTCATAAATGGAAAGAATTAGTAGGATATAGTTTAGCCTTCGAAAGGAAGCGAGAAAATGAATATTTACTCTAATTGTAAGGGACAAATTGGATGTATCTTCAGAAAAACTGTATAATCGGATTTAGAGACATCTGATTTCATCTATCTTTCCTAGATTATTGTGATACTTTTACGGAGCATCATATTGGTTTTAAAAAATAATGAATAAAACTTGAGAAATGAGTATTTAGATGTTCAACTCGAGTGTGATTAATTTTTTTTTTGAGGTTTTCATTTTGGTAATTAGTACGGATTGAATTTTTAGCAAAAGATATGATAAGGTCGATGGAGAGGCGATCAATGATAAGCTAAGATACGTGAATTCATAAAAAAAAACTTCAAGTTATAAGCTAATGTTGATAGATAAGGGAATTGTGTTACATAGTTTCAAAATTCAAGTTTTTCATTGTGAGTTTGGGTTTGTAGTAGTGTGTTTTATCAAGGTATGAATCGCTAAGGTAAGAAATGATTTGTATCGGATATTGAGCATTTGGAAGGACCTGTGCATGATTTAAGTCATAAAGTTGATTCCTTTTGATTGAAAAAAAAATATAAGGGAATGTTTCACATAAGGTTTTGGTTTAGAGTATAAGGTTAAATTTTATGGATTATTGGTCAATTATTAAGCAAGTCAGCGAAGAGAAAAAGAGTTTGGTGTATTGAAGAGTTCAAGGTATTTAAAATTTGTGTCATCGAAAGAATTTAGAAGATGTGAAGGAATAAGAATACTCTTGGTTCTGAGTTAAAGGGTCTATGAATGGACATATATAGTTATAATATGACTATGATTGTGAATCAATTCGGTATAGACTTACTAGGAATTTATCAGCAATTTTTATGAAGATTGAGTGTTGATGTGGGTAAAACCCATGAGATGTGTAAGAGTATGTGTTGTTATGTGGAGCTAAACAGTTCAGATTTTGTTAAGTGACTTATGGATACGTAATAGTATGGACATACAATTATACATGGTCATTGATGAATTTTTTTTTTGGAATCACTTGTTGTGATGTGTCACATAGATACGTGATGGTAAATAGAGATTATGTGCCCATAGTATATAGAATAATTGGGGAGACCTAATATTTCCTAAGTATTGGCATGAGGTATGTGATGATTAGGAATGACAATTGAAGCATGGTATGTGAAAGTTGTGTGGAGTTGACTTCGGGTGTGATTTAATAGTTTGATATCAATGGAAAGGTACTATCATATTTGAAACTAGTGTTATCAATTATTTTTTTTTGTTGGACTCGTACTTGCCATGGAATGCTTAAAAAGAAAGAGAGGTAGCCATAGTTTGAAAATTTTGGAGGAAATAATGTGTTTGTTAAGAAGATTTTAATACTAGTTACGATTTGAGAATAAGATAAATGGTTGGTGTGACTATGAAGTTCTTTTAGAATTAAAAGTGTTGACCTTAGTGAAGTATTGTAAAGAGCAGTTGTGGTTCGATAAAACAAGTATGTGAGAAATTATTATCGAGACTAAATTGGTGATTGTGGGTAACTAGAAAATTAAAGAGATAGAGTCAAATATATGCAAATGTTTGATATGGGCACTATGAAAAGAAGTATCTAGTCTTATTCGACTCTGATTTTATAAATTCTTATATGACCATCTACTTCGTATTGGATATGGTTTAGAGTGTGATTTGCTACCTATACACATACATGTTTTCATATTTACGGGTGAATTTCTAGTGGTGGATCGGGTGTACCGATCTTGTGATTGTTCTCATGGTAGAGTGACATCCTTGGGCAAACTTGATCATTTCAGTCATGGCATATTTGGTGTTGTTCGAGAAGGTAGAAGTATACTATTGGTTCTACATGCACGCCATTGCGTATGAATTTTTTTTTTATAGAAGTGCTTACATGAAGGGTTACAGTTATCTGACAGTGTTGTTAATGGTTTTGCATCCTAGAGTGTACCACTTGTTGGGTGCTTACTTTATCTTATTCTTATTTGGATTATGTATGTTTTGATTCTCCCTTGATGGATACCCGAAGTCTAAAGATCAGATTTTTATAACTTAAACTTGTAAAAAGATTGTGTTCTGAAAAGGGAATCGTTATAAGATGTGTGATAGTTTGTGAACTATGAGTATGTGATGATTGGTTCAGGTTCACTTCTGGTTGTAGCTAGTATCAATAGAACGTTATCTTTGCTATGTGAGAAAGGATTTGTCATGATTATTGTGTTATGGTCCAAGGGGTTTCAGTTTAGATTGGGTTCATGAGTTAGTTTGCGACTTGATAATCACTCTTGAGTAATAGATTTTTCAAAGTTTGATTGCAAGGTTCATTCATAGTAGTTGATCTTGATGACATGGTATTAAGGAGGAGCTCTCTTAGAGAGATGAATACCAACTAGTAATAACTCAAGCCTTGATAACACCAATTTCTTTATTCTTCTTTCTTATGTTCGAGTACGAACATGATTTATAGTGGTGGATAATGTAATGACCCGGAAGGTCATTTTTGAAAAAAATCATAAAATTACCATTTTACCCTTACCCTGAGTTAATTTTGTTTAGTCGGTAAAGTTGATTTGAGAACTTTAGAGTTATTTGTTAATTTAGATTATTTAATTGACGGGTATATTCTTTTAATTAATTTAATTAGTTGACAGTTAATAGATCAAGCCCATAACTTATGCAATGCCCTATATGGCCCATCTGTTAAAATAAAATAGTGAGAGTTAACACTTTATAATTACTTTTAGAGGAAAATAAGAATAAACCGGAAAAAAAAAGATCGTGGGAACATACCTGCGCCGTCGCACAGAGGCATAACATCCAGTTAAGAGCAACCTAAATCTTGTAAATTCCATATGAAAGTTGCATGATTTCACACGTATATTAATATAATAATAATGACAATTCATATTGAGGGAGTGGTTAGGCCAAAGTCACTTATGTTGTTGTAGTTATAAATATGTTTGGTCATAAAGTAAAAATAAATAAATAAATATAAATTAATGTTGACCTGACAATTATGGAATATGCGTTGATAATTGGAAACTATCTATTTTGATGATGTCTTTAATATGATGTATGTCAATTTAGATATTGACTCATTCTGTAGGTTACGAGTATTACTGATTATTGGATTGATCTTTTCTTTATATGGTTATCATATTATGTCTTAAATTTTGATATATTAAGGTAGATAATTAAATATATGGAGTAGTTTATTATACGAATACTATTAAAATTATGATATTGGAGTGGTTGGAGCATAACCCTAGGCTTGAAATTTGTAAATATGAGGGTTGGCATGATAATTGACATCAAAATTTAGGAACTTGACTTTAGGTTGGTGCAAGTTTTTGGGTCTAGGCTAGACTCATAGTATTATGAGTGTTTAGTTTTGAAATCTTATTGTGGTGATTTATTTGAATAGATTGCTTTGAGTTGGAAGTTCAACGAAACGGGATGGTTCGAGTTTTGGAGTCACTGTTCGACTATTTGAGGCAAGTGTATTTCTAAACCCTTGCTAAGTGTATGGAATGCGTGTATTTCCTTGTGGTATATGTTTGAGAGTAATGAGACTTGGTGATGGATTGACTTGTCCACTTTTATTAATTTTAATGATGAAAAAAAAGGGATAACAAAACGCAATGTGATTAATTGTTTATATGTGAGGTGTTGAGAAAGGGTTGAAGGCTTGTTGAATCATTGTTGATGTGACTTCATGTTTGTGTGGTTGTGAACTGTGCGATGTTATTAAAATGATCATCTCCTCATTCTTTGTGTAAACTTGTCATCTGCATTATTCTGAGGCATTGATTGTGACATGTGTTATGTGCATTGAGAAAGAATGAGTACTTAAGAGGATGTACCATTTCGAGGGACGTATCGCGCGCCGCGATGGATACTATATTTCGAGGGACGTATCGCGCGCCGCGATGGTTACTATTATCGAGGGTCGTGTCGTGCGCCGCGACAGATGCATGGACAAAAATGTCCCCCATGGGTCCCGGACTGAGAGACAGCGGGTGTGTATCATTAGGTCAGACATGCATCATTATACTTGACATTGCATTCCATTGCATTGCACATACTTATTATTAGTGAACTTCATATCGTGTTTTGCTGATCTTCTGATTGCCTCCTGTGGAACTTGTGATTGATCAATATTGAGCTTGTTATTGCGGATATGTAATTTGTTGAAGTATTGTTGTTGAGGATATGTAATTTGTCTAAGTGTTGTTGTTGAGCTACGTGCTATGTAAACTCTGAGCTGTTATGTTGGGTAGATTTTAATGCAGGTTGTAGTTGTTGAGGTTCGGTTAGGGGTGGTAGGAGTACTCGTATTTCATCCCCTTAGCTTGTGTTTAGAGGTTTACTTGATGAGTACCGTGTGGTTTGGTACTCACCCCTTGCTTCTACAAATTTTTTTTGTAGGTTATGAGCCTTGATTTTTGTTGTACTTGTCATTCTCTTCTTTTCCGAGGCTTCTTTGAGATTTGTGAGGTAGCTGTTTCCATCTCAGCAGACTTTCTTCTCCTTAATTATGATCTTGTTCTATTCTAGCAACAAGTTCATTTGAGACTTGAGTTTTCTTTTGAATCAATTGTAATATTTTAGAGGCTTGTACACGTGACTACCAGGTTTTTTTTTTTTTTTGGGGGGGGGGGTTTCTTAAGTTACTTATATTTTATTTCCGCACTTTATTGTAATGGTTGTGTTTTAGGCTGACTTGTCTTGGTGGGATAAGACGAGTGCCATCACGTCCATTTTTGGATCGTGACAATAAACTGTTAGTACAAAAAAAAATTATTATTAGTTAAAGGGAGGTGTTCATTTTTGTGGAGCTTTGAACTCAACTCTTATCAAGTGTTATTAAGTTATATTTTGTGAAGGGTGTTGTATCCTGGAGGGGAAAAGTCAAAGAGAACTACTGCTGCACCGGTTAAAACATTTGCTGCAGTGGGCTTGAATCTCCTTATGGAGAACGAGATATCCGCGCCTCAGCCTGAAGAGATTTTATTTCTTCATTTCATTTTCAGTTGTAATCTTGTATTTTTATTATCTTCTAAGTTTTTTACCAACAATTTTATGGAGAATCAAACATGGCTACAATTGAAAAAAAAAATAGTGGATGTCAAGATGGGAGACCTTAACACGCCAATTCGGTTCAATGATTGAAAATAATACTGTGATAGAATCTGGTGATGCTATATTTAATGAAAATAAGTTTCATTGATACTAAAAATAGTGAGGGTTAAAGGATTGAACAAAATATTTTGTCACTACCTAATTCTTCTACTTCAATTTTGAAAAATAAAGAAGTTAATGATTTTGAAGTAAGAATAAGTAAAAGTGCTAGAGTAGAAAAGATTTTGGTCCTGATTTTTATGTGTTTAATGTTGCAAATGACCCTCTAACTTTGAAAGAAGCATTATCTCCACATTATTCAATTTTTTGGAAAGAGGCTGTAAATGATAGAATGAAATCTCTAATTTCTAATAAAACTTGAAAGTTAGTTGATTTACCACCGGGTTGTAAAACAATTGGTTGCAAATGGGTCTTAAGGAAAAAATTGAAACCGGATGGTTCTATGAATAAATACAAGGCTAGGCTAGTTGCAAAAGGTTTTAAACAACTAGAAGGCCTAGAAGTTTTTTATACTTTTTCTCCGGTAACAAGAATGACTTCCATTAGACTTTTAGTTGCTAATACTGCATTTTTTGATTTGCAAATTAATCAAATGAAAATAATTTTTTTTTAAATGGAGACCTATATGAAAAAAATTTATATGGATTAACCCGAGTGTCTTATTGAAGCAGGTCAAGAAAGCAAAGTATGTAAACTTACCAAATCCCTATATGACTTGAAACAGGCACCAAAGCAATGGCGTGAAAAGTTTGATTCCTGCATGATTGAAAATTGTTTTAAAACAAATGAGTGTGATAAGTGTATATATTATAAGTCTTGGAATAATTCACATGTTATTATTTGCCTATATGTTGATGATTTGTTGATCTTTGGCTCTAACATGAATGTTATTGATGATGGTAAAAATGTTCTTAGACGCCATTTTCATATGAAAAATCTTTGCTGGAAAATTTTATTCTAGGAATAAAAATAACAGGAACATGTGAGGCAATTTTCCTTGACCAAACACATTATGTTGAGAAAATTTTGAAAAAATATAACTTGATTTCAAGCATGCTGCTACATCTTTTGATTCAAGTGTTCACTTATTACCTGTTGAAAGCGAAAATGATGTAATAAATCAAAAGGAATATGCTAGTATAATCGGAAGATTGAGATATGTGACTGATTGCACTAGGCCTGATATTGCATGTGCAGTAGGAGTACTTGACAGGTTTACAAGAAAGCTAGGTAATGAACATTGGCATGCTACAACAAGAGTTATGTGATATTCAATTGGAACAAAAAATTGTGGTTTGTTCTATAAAAAATAATCTTGCTGTACTTGAAGGCTTTTGTGATGCATATTGGAACACTTTGTCAGGTAATTCCTGTTCTACCACAGGTTATGTCTTTACTTTAGGTGGTGGTGCTGTTTGTTGGAGATCGAAAAAGCAAACTATAATTGTTACTCTACCATGGAGGCTGAACTAATTTCTTTAGCTTCAGCTAGTGAGGAAGCGAATTGGTTAACAGATTTATTTTTTCAAATTCCTAATTTTGAAAATACAATTCCTCCTATATTATTTCATTGTGATAGCACCGCTGCAATTGGTAGAGTTCAAAATTGTTATTACAACGATAAATTCAGACCTATAAGGAGGAAACACAGTAATGTAAGATCGTATTGACTAATGGTACTATTAATATTGATTATGTCAAATCTTGTGATAATATTGTTCCCCTGACAAAGGCCTTAACAAGAGAAAAGGTCTGGAGCACATCGAGGAGAATGGGTTGAAGCCTAAAAATCTTTGAGTCATACATGAGGAAACCCAACCTAGGGACTAGAGATCCTATAACCTGATTAAAAGGGAAAATCTAATCATATGATGACTTGTTGTGAAAAACTCCCTCCCTATGATGTGAGTGCATTGTTTCCTGTAGTTTGTGAAGGTTGAGTATAAAACTCTTAATGAATATTTGTAGCCCGTATGGGTGGAGTGTTAATCTTACAGGAGCACAGTCGATAGATTTCACCTATGTGATGTGTGGAAGTAGGTCGCTTCCTATGAGAATGAGGCTAATTCTCAAATACACTCATGAAATCAGTATAGCACATGACCATAACGTGCTGGCTTTAAAGCTCATGTCAACACCTTGATCATTATGTGTGAACAGTGATATTTTATTTCCCTTAAGCAGTCGTAGTTCAAGTCTGAGACCACTAAAACTCTAGAGTAAGAATTATTGTTTCACTAAGTGGAGGTTCAATGCAGAGCACACCTTCATTATGCAGGGTAGTCTTCGTTCAGCTGATGAACTCTCTTACAAAATATTAAAATTAGTGGGGGATTGTTGGTTAATAAGCATTTTAATATTATATTTTATTAAAATAGCTCTTCTATTTGTGACTTGATGCTACCTATTCATTTGTCACTTAATAGTGCTAATTACCATTTTTTATTGGTCATGTTAATGCCAATTATTTTTTGGCTTTATTGGAAGACAACATAAGCCATATAACATTCCAATGAACGTTGTGGTTCTTTTGCACGTTGTGGCATTAGTTGTCCTTCCCTTTATTTTCTTCTTAATTCCTCCATTATTCCTTATAACATATGTAATTCCTAAGGCCATTCTCTTCACCATTTATTACATCATTATCTTCCTATTCGTTGCTAGGAAGACTTCTTGTAGTATAAATATTGATGGTCCTCATTTGGTTAGTAACACACAAATATAAGAAAATATAGAGTGCATAAAGTGTTAGTACAAAAAGAGAGTTCTTACTAGTTGAAGGGAAGTGTTTTTTTTTGTGGAGCTTTGAACTCAACTCTTATCCACACTAGTTCAGTTATATTTTGTGAAGACTGTTCTTTATAGTGATTCAGGATTTGAATAGCATGTATGACAAAATTATGAAATTGGGTCAACTTGTTATGTTGCTCAATTCAATATTAATATTTTTTAAAAATATATAATGAATGCCTTAACAAAATTAAAGAATTTAGACAAATTATTAGATTCGGTCAAACAAAATATTCAAATTAATTATGTCAATATTACGGCTAAGACACTTCTCGAAGTTTGAATATTATAAATCGGATTACAAGAATTATTGAATCCCTTTTACGTGCCGGATGGGAATGAATGGCCGGCATCCTCAAATCTCCAAGTCCTAAATTAATAACATCATTAGGAAAGTGAACCTTAAAATCGTCAACAAAATGAAAAATATGTATTGTTTTAAATTGAATGTATTTTGAGTCAACAAGTAGTTTTAATGACTTTGTTAGACATATACATGCATCTAAGGAGGAAAACAAATGAAAGAAATGACTTTATTTGGTATATAGAAATATTCAAGTGAAGTAAAGCTCTTTATTGCTACTATTGAAGCTCTCACAAGAAAGAACTTTTGAGATTTTGTGTTTGGAAAATGAAAGGGGAGGGGGGAAACATCTTGAAGTTTGAATTTTTTAAATTGGAGTACCCAAATTAGTTAATACTCGTTTTCTTTCTGGATGGGAATGAATGGACGACATACTCAACTTTTCGATTCCTAAAATATTAACATAATTATGAAAGTGAACGACAAAATCGTTAAAATAAGGAAAAGGTTATTATTTTTAATTGATTGTGGCTTGAGTCAACAAGCAATATATATGACTTTGTTAGGTATGAAGGCTTATAATTGCATCTTAGAGGACGAAAAGAAATGACTTTGTTGGGTATATGGACATACTCAAGTGAACTTATAATATTTCTTGCTACAAAGTAAAGAACTTTTGAGACTTTATGTGTGGAGAGTGAAAGGGGGTTGACTTTATTTATAGTGATTCTGGATTTGAAGCTTAAGTATGACAACATTAAGAATTTGGGTCAACTTTTTATGTTTCACAACTCAAGATTAATATTTTATTTAATTTAGAAAATAAAAGAATTTAGACTAAAGTTATTAGATTTGGTCTAACAAAATATTTGAATTAATTTTTTGAAAATTAAAGCTAAGACACTTCTCGAGTTGAATTTTGTAAATCGGAGTACCATAATTAGTCAATAAACTTTTACTCGTTGGATTTGAATATATGGCCCGCATCATCAAATCTCCGAATCTAAAATAATAACATAATTAAGAAAGTGAACGATAAAATCATCAGCTAAATGAAAAAGTGTATTGATTTTAATTGAATATATTTCGAGTTGACAAGCAGTTTTAATGACTTTGTTAGGTATATAGACATAAAATGCATCTAAAAGGAGGAAAACAAATGAAAGAAGTCACCTTGTTAGGCATATAGACATACTCAAGGGAAGTAAAGGTCTTTCTTGCTACTTTTGAAGCTCTCAAAAGATAGAGATTTTGAAATTTTGTATGTGGATGGTGAAAAGAGGAGTAATTTATTGATAGGTATTCTGGATTTGAAGCATAAGTATGACAAAATGAAGAATTCAATTCAACATGTTATGTGTCTCAATTCAACATTAATATTATATATATATATATATAAATAAATATATATATATATATTAAATGCAATAACAAAATTAATGAATTTAGAATAAAGTTGTTAGATTCTGTTAAACAAAATATTAGAATTAATTATATGAATTTAATAGCTAAGAAACTTATCGAATTTTGAATTTTTTAGATTGGAGTACCCGAATTAGTGAATAGCCTTTTACTTACAAGATGGGAATGAATGGACGACATCTTCAACGTTCTGAATTCTAGATAAAAACATAATTAAGAAAATGAACGATAAAATCGTCAAAAACATGAAAAAGTATATTATTTTCAATTGATTGTATTTCTAGTCAAAAAGCAATTTTAATGACTTTATTAGGTATATAGATATGTAAATGCATCTAAAAGGAGGAAAAAATGACTTTGTTTGGTATATAAATACACTTAAGTGAAGTAAAGCTCTTTCTTGCCACTTTTGAAGGTATCAAAAGAACGAGCTTTTGAGATTTTATGTGTGTAGAGTGAAAGGGGGACGACTTTATTTATAGTGACTTAGGATTTGAAACGCAAGTACGAAAAAATTAATAATTTGGCTTAACTTTTTGTGATGATCAATTCAATTTAAATATTTTTTAAATATAAAATGAACGCATTATGAAAATTAAAGAATTTAGGTTAAAGTTATTAGATTTTGTCAAACAAAATATTCAAATTAATTAGTTGAAAATTCTGGCTAAGACACTTCTCGAAGTTTGAATTTTTAAATCGGTGTACCCGAATTAGTGAATACACTTTTACTTTCAGGATAGGAAGTTACGGGCAGCATCCTCAAATCTTTGAATCCTAAAATAATAACATAATTAATAAAGTGAACGATAAAATCGGCTACAAAAGGATAAAAGTATATTGTTTTTTAATTGAATGTATTTCAAGTCAAGAAGCAGTTTTGATGACTTTGTTAGGTATATAGATATACAAATGCATCTAAAAGGAAGAATAGAAATGAAATAAATAACCTTGTTGGATATATAGTTATACTCAAGTGAATTAAAACTCTTTCTTTCTACTATTGGAGCTCTCAAAAGGGAGAGCGTTTGAGATTTTGTGTGTGGAGAGGGAAAGGGAGAGGAATTTATTTATAATGATTTAGGATTTGAAGCGTAAGTATGACAAAAATAAGAATTTGGGTCAACATTTTATGTTGCTCAATTCAAGTTTAACATGTTTTAAAATATATAATGAGTTCTTTAAGAAAATTAACGAATTTAGACTAAAGTTAGTAGATTCGGTCAAACAAAACATTTCAAATAATTATATGAAAGTTATGGCTAAGAAACCTCACGAAGTTTGAATTTTTTAAATTGGAGTTTCTCAATTAGTGAATACCCTTTTAATGTTGGATGGGAATTAATGACCATCATCCTCAACTCTCTGAATCATAAAATAATAACATAATTATGAAAGTGAACGACAAAAATTGTCAAAAAAAGAAAAATTGTATTGTTTTTAATAGAATGTAATTTGAGTCTATAAGCAGTATAAATGTTTTGTTAGGTATATAAACGTGTAAATGCATCTAAAAGGAGGAAAAGAAATGACCTTGTTGGGTATACAGTCATACTCAAGTGAAGTAAAACTCTTTCTTGCTACGATTGAATCTATAAAAAGAAAGAGTTTTTGAGATTTTGTGTGTGTAGAGTGAAAGGGGGACAACTTTATTTATAGTGATTCAGGATTTGAAACGTAAGTATGAAAAAATTAATAATTTGGGTCAACTTTTTATGTTGCTCAATTTAACTTCAATATTTTTTTAAATATATAATGAATGCGTTTAGAAAATCAAAGAATTTGGACTACAATTTTAGATTTAGTCAAACAAAATTTTCGAATTAATTATATGAAATTACGGCTAAGACACTTCCCAAAGTTTTAATTTTTTATATCGGAGTACCCGAATTAGTGAATACACTTTTACTTGAAGGATAGGAATGTATGGGCAGCATCCTCAAATCTTTGAATCCTAAAATGTAACATAATTAAGAAAGTGAACGATAAAATAGTCAACAAAAGGAAAAAGTGTATTGTTTTAAATTGAATGTATTTCAAGTCAAGAAGCTGTTTTGATTAGTTTGGTAGGTATATAGACATACAAATGCATCTAAAAGGAGGAACGGAAATGAAAGGAATAACCTTGTTGGGTATATAGACATACTCAATTAAAGTAAAACTCTTTCTTTCTACTATAGAAGCTCTCAAAAGAAAGAACTGTTAAGAATTTGTGTGTGGAGAGTGAAATGGGGAGGAATTTATTTATAGCTATTCAGGATTTCAAACGTAAGTATGAAAAAATTAAGAATTTGAGTCAACATTTTATGTTGCTCAATTCAACTTTAATATTTTTTAAAAATATATAATGAGTGCATTAAGAAAATTAAAGAGTTTAGACTAAAGTTAGTAGATTCGGTCAAACAAAATATTTCAATTAATTGTATGAAAGTTATAGTTAAGAAATTTCACGAAGTTTGAAATTTTTTAAATTGGAGTTTCTCAATTGGAGAATACCCTTTTACTTGCTGGATGGGAATGAATGGCCATCATCCTTTACTCTCCGAATCCAAAAATAGTAACATAATTATGAAAGTGAACAACAAAATCATAAAAAAAAAAAAGGAAAAACTGTAGTGTTTTTAATTGAATGTAATTCAAGTCAACAGCAGTATAAATGTCTTTGTGAGGTGTATAGACATATAAATACATCTAAAAGGAGGAAAAGAAATGAAAGAAATGACTTTGTTGGGTATATAGACATACTCAAGTGAAATGAAGCTCTTTCTTGCTACTGTTGAAGCTCTCGAAAGAAAGATCTTCTGAGATTGTTTTTGTGGAGAGTGAAAGGGGAACGAATTTTTTATAGTGATTCAGTATTTGAAGCGTAAGTATGATAAAAGTATGAATTTTGGTCAAAATTTTATGTTTTTAAATTAAACATTAATATTTTGTAAAATACTTAATTAATGCGTTAAGAAAACTAAAGAATATAGACTTAAGTTATTAAATTCGGTCAAACAAAATATTTTAATTAATTATATGAAAGTTATGGCTAAGGAAAATCTCGAAGTTTGACATTTTTAAATTGGAGTACTCGGATTAGTGAATACCCTTTTACTTGACAGATGGGAATGAATGGCCGTCATTTTCAACATCCCGAATTAATAACCTAATTATGAAAGTGAACGACAAAATCGTCAAAAAAATTGTATTTTTTTAAATTGACTGTAATTCGATTCAACAAATAGTATAAATTACTTTATTAGGTATATAGACATATAAATGCATCTTAAAGGAGGAAAAGAAATGACTTTGTTGGGTATATTGACATAATCAAGAGAAGTTAAGCTCTTTCGTGCTACTAGAAAGCTCTCAAAAGAAAGAGTTTTTGAAATTTTATGGGTGGAGGGTTAAAGGGGGAAGACTTTATTTATAGTGATTCAGGAATTGAAGCGTTAGTATGGCAAAATTAAGAATTTGAGTCAACTTTTTATGTTGCTCAATTCAACATTAGTATTGTTTAAAATATATATATATATATGAATGCGTTAAGAAAAATGAAGAATTTAGACTAGAGTAATTAGATTCAGTCAAACAAAACATTCGAATTAATTATGTGAATATTACGGCTAATAAACTTCTCAAAGCTTGAATTTTATAAATCGGAGTACCCGAATTAGTGAATACACTTTTACTTGCCGGATGGGAATGTATGGTTGGCATCCTCAAATCTACGAATCTTAAACTAAAAACATAATTAGACGATAAAATCGTCAAAAACATGAAAAAAGATATTGTTTTCAATTGATTGTATTTCGAGTCAACATGCAATTTTAATGAATTTTTAGGTATATAGACATAGAAATGTATCTAATAGGAGGAAAAGAAATGAAAAAAGTGACCTTATTGGATAAATAGAGATACTCAAGTGAAGCAAAACTCTTTCTTGCTACTATTGAAGCTCTCAAAAGAAAGAACTTTTGAGATTTTGTGCGTGAAGAGTTAAAGGGGGAGGAATTTATTTATAGCGATTCAGGATTTGATGCGTAAGTATGGAAAAATTAAGAATTTCGGTCAACATTTTATGTTGCTCAATTTAAGATTAATATTATTTTAATATTTAATGAATGCGTTAAGAAAATTAAAGAATATAGACTAAAGTTATTAGTTTTGTCAAACAAAATATTTGAATTAATTATATGAAAGTTATAGCTAAGAAACTTCTCGAAGTTTGAATTTTTTAAATTGGAGTACCTTAATTAGTGAATACCCTTTTACTTGCTGGATGGGAATGAATGGTCGGCATCCTCAACTCTCTGAAACCTAAAACAATAATATATTTATGAAAGTGAACAAAAAAATAGTCAGAAAAAAAAGAGAATGTGTATTATTATTAATTAAATGTATTTCAAGTCAACAAGTAGGATAAATGACTGTTAGATATATAGACATATAGATGCATCTAAAATAGGAAAAGAAATGACTTTGTTGGGTATATTGACATACTCTAGTGAAGTAAGACTCTCTCTTTCTACTGCTGAAGCTCTCAAAAGAAACAACTTTTGAGATTTTTTGTGTGGTGAATGAAAGGGGACGACTTTATTTATAGTGATTCAGGATTTGAAACTTAAGCAATAAAAAAAATAAGAATTTGGGTTAATTTTTTATTTTGCTATATTCAACATTTATATTTTTTAAATATAGTATGAATTCTCTAAGAAAATTAATGAATTTCGACTAAAGTTATTAGATTTGATCAAACAAAATATTCGAATTAATTATGTGAAAATTATGGCTAAGATACTTATCGAAGTTTGATTTTTTTGAATCGGAGTACCCGAATTAGTAAATTTACTTTTTTTTGTTGGATGGGAATGTATGACTTCATCCTCAACTCTCCGAATGCTAAAATAATAACATAATTAAAAAAGTGAACGATAAAATAGTCAAAAGAATGAAAAAGTGTATTGTTTGTAATTGAATAATTCGAGTCAGCAAGCTGTTTAAATGACTTTATTAGGTATATAGACATATAAATAAATATAAAAGGAGGAAAAGAAATGAAAGAAATTACGGTGTCGGGTATATGGGCATACTCAAGTGAAGTAAAGCTCTTTCTTGCTTCTATTGACCCTCTCAAAAGAAAGAACTTGTGAGATTTTCTGTGTGGAGAGTGAAAGGGGGTGAACTTTAGTTATAGTAATTTAGGATTTTGATTGTAAGTATGACAAAACTTAAGAATTTGGGTCAACTTTTTATGTTGCTAAATTCAA
Source organism: Solanum pennellii (assembly GCF_001406875.1). Lineage (NCBI taxonomy): Eukaryota > Viridiplantae > Streptophyta > Magnoliopsida > Solanales > Solanaceae > Solanum > Solanum pennellii. Next base: position 14,475,935 of record NC_028648.1, on the reverse strand, counting down.
CATTAATATTTTTAAAATACTTAGTGAATGTGATAAGAAAATTTAAGAATTTAGACTAATGATATTAGATTCAGTCAAACAAAATATTTGAATTAATTAAGTGAAAATTCCAGCTATGAAATTTCACGAAGTTTTAATTTATTAAATTGGAGTACCCGAATTTGTTAATACCCTTTTATTTGTCGGATGGGAATAAATGGCCTCAACTCTCTGAATTCTAAAATAATAACATAATTAAGAAAGTGAATGATAAAATGGTCAAAAAAAAAAAGAAAAACTTTATTGTTTTCAATTGAATGTAATTCGAGTCAACAAGCAGTTTAACTGACTTTTTTTTAGATGTATTGACATATAAATGCATCTTAAAGGAGGAAAAGAAATGATAGAAATGACTTTGGGTATATAGACATACTCAAGTGAAGCAAAGCTCTTTATTGCTACTATTGAAGTTCTCAAAAGAAAGAGCTTTTAAGATTTTGTGTTTGTAGAGGGAAAGGGGGACAACTTTATTTATAGTGAAATAATTCATGATTTGAACATAAACTAAATTTTGCCATATATGAAAAAGGAAAAATTAAGGATTAAGAGTAGAGGGCTTCCCTCATGTGGAAATAAGAGGGATTTCGAGAAGGTGAGAAGAAAGCTATGAAGAAGAGAAAAATAAAAATTGAGGAAAGGAGGAGTAATTGCAAGGAGTGAAGTAGAAATGGTGAAGTTGCATTAAATGTAATAATTGTGTTATTTTTGCAACTGAAATCAAAATGCTTTATAAACAAACATTTAACTTAGCCAAAATGGCAATTCAAATGTAAACATAAGTCAATAACAAAATGATGAAGAGTGAACTAACATCTGACTGACTATCTGTAAAACCTCTAATAAGTGAGATGGATGTTGGGACAGAGCCCATAACTTCCAAATGAACTAAATAATACTGAAAGAAATAAAAATGGATTCTCCGAAAAACGAGAAGGTTCACCAACATACTGTGTACTTCTCACTAGATCAACAATGCGCTGGATGACGATACTAGTTACTTGCGTCTGCATTATAATACAATGCATGACAACTGATATCAGTACATTGAATGTATGTGTATGAGAGTTGGAATGCTAAAACAACATAGGCTTGAAAGAGATTCATAAAGAAACACTTACCTTGACTGTTATCAACTCATGAATACTTAACTAACTCATTTCAATATAAGACAATTAAGGCATGTGCATTATAAAGAAAAACTATTTAAAACAAGGTTCTTGTATGAAAAGATACAAATAACTCTTAGATGTATGAAAACATACAATGTAAATTGATGTCAATTCATAATCATAATAAAATACATACCACTCTTCCTCTCAAAGTCTACTTGTGCAATGCATGAATGAAGTCCCATACCCCTAGTCATACTAAGTAGAGCCCCTTGAGGAACCATTCAACTACTACGTAGGAGTTTCTCTAACCTACAATAATCACTTAAAAGCTATAGTAATGATATGACAATTTAACTCACGCTGCAAACATGTTCTGTTCACGGCCAAAGGAATTAGACCTGAACTACCTACTGGATACAGTAGTATATTGTGAAAAGGTTTCATTCAAAAAGTATGACCCTTTTCTGCATGATATACCGTGGTTTCACGGTATTTTTAATCTTTTTCCCTTAAGTTTAGTGTGTCTGCAAAGCCTTTTTGTATTAATTTTTATGTAAGTTTCTCTTTATTTGCAGAAAATCTGTCTAAAGATGAATGAAGAAGTTTCTGAGCAAGAAATGCAGAAAAGTTACCACCTACGGAGCTTGTGGCGGTCCGTCGTGCCTGTGATAGTCCGTAGGTGGCATCGTAGTGAAGCTGCTGAAGGAAGATGGGGAAGTCTGACAAAGTGTGGGGTTACGAAGTGCATGACGGACCGTCGTAGCCATGACGGTCCGTCCTGCTGGTTCGTCGTGATGATCAGAGAAGTAGTCCAGTACCCAAATTCCAAGAGTTTAAGTGTTATGAAACGGAGACCCTCGACGGACCGTCGTGCTTGGAACGTTCCGTCATACTTGACGTCGATGGTAATGAAGAGAGCAACAGAAGAATTTGCAAAGTATGGGATGACGGAGTCCATGACGGCCTGTCATAACTGCGACGGTCCGTCACTAGGTCTGTTGACCCAGCTGCATTTTTTACAGATTTTCAGCAATTAGAGTCCTTCTTTTATTAAGTTTTTATTTTCTAGAAATAGTTGTAAAAACCTCATTTTTGGGGTTAGACTCTCATATAGTGAGACTCTTGGTTATTAGACACTTTTATGTTAGACTCTTTGTTAGTAGATTATTTTGATTATCACACTTTGGATTGTTACACTTTTCTCTGGAGTTGATTGTTGGTGATTTTGTCGATTAATCAAGTAAATTTCTGGATTTTATTCTTTCTCATTGAAGTAAGTGCATGAATTCTTATATTATATATATGAATATTGTGATTATGACTATGAGTAACTAAACTACATAACTAGGGTTGTGGGAACCATAGGTGAATAATAAGATAAAATCTAACTAGAATAACAATTCTAAAATAGTGTCTTGCATGTATTGACAATTCTTTAGCTTAGAAGTCTTTTTAACGGATGACCAACGTTAGAACTCGCCTTAATGCTACATGCCGGACCAAGGAGGTAGATAATAGGAAAAGAGTTATCAACATAGATTTAGTGTATACTATCTAATAGGCTAGTATTGATTGGTATGAGGTAATAACTTAGTCAAGTATCGAATACAATGCTTAATATGAGGTAAAGGTAAGCGTTAGTATAGCAACACATGTAGTCGGATCAAGGTGAGGAGTGAAATTTTCTAGATGCCGGACCAAGGATTTAGAAATATATAACTTATCACTTTACATGCAAGATGCTAGGACAGAATTGTTATAGTTAGAATTATCAAAATAGGAACCTGTGGGGAACACGTAAACACTAGTTACTTTTATTAATTGATCAAACTCCAACATTTGAATCTGTTAGTTGTCTACTTTAATTTAGCTAGTTATTTTCATTCATTTAGAAATAACCCCCCCCCCCCCTTTATTGTCTTTGTTTTTTAAGGAAAGAATTGACTAAATAATAGTAATAATAGATTAAAGTTAAGTTTTAACTATTTTCCTCGTGGGAACGATCCCAACCTCATTAGTTGGGTTCTTTACTTGATACGAACGCTTTACTTCTTATTTGAGAGGTAGTTTGAGCGTATCAAATTTTGGCGCCGCTGCCGGGGAAAGTAGCTTTTAGATTAACTTAAATTTATTACTATAGTTTAGTTGTTATTTTCTTAATTTTACTTTGTTTATTGTTTTTGATTCTTGCTGAACTATCTTTCTTGTATTCTAAATACACAGAGAGGAAGAGAACCCTTGTTTCCCTATGATCAAGAATTAGAGCGTACACTACTCAACAAGAATCGAAAGTTGGGTATTAATGATGATGATCCAAACCAGAACATCCCAGCTCCTCTTGATGTTCATGGTCAATTATTACCCGATGCTCCGGGTGAAAACAAAAGGAGGGGACAAAATCCCGCTCCACGTCCTCAAGAATACTATAGAGGCTATGACAACATAACAGACTCCGATGGTCCACTTGTCTTGCCCCCTCTACCACCAGGCCATACCTTTGTGGTAGCTAGTAGCCTGATGCAAATGCTCACTGCCAGAGGTTTGTTTTAAGGGCTACCTTCGGAGAATCCAAATGCCCATATAGCTAAGGTAAGGGCAGTGTGTAAAAGCTGTGTAGGGAGGCCTGACTTGGATTTGGATGTAATAGGGCTAAGAGTGTTTCCTCTCTCACTGACGGGAGAGGATGCTATTTGGTTCACAGAGCTCCTTTATAACTCAATTTTCACTTGGAACCAACTAATGGACGTTTTCTTAGCACGTTACTACCCGGTCTCTAAGAAACTAAACCACAAAGACAGAGTGAACAACTTTGTGGCACTACCAGGAGAGTCAGTTAGTAGTTCTTGGGATAGATTCAGCTCATTTTGGATAAGCGTCCCCAATCACCGCATAGATGCTGAGTCACTGAAGGATTACTTCTATCAGGGAAAGGATGATAATAATAAAGCGGTGTTGGATACTATAGCGGGTGGTTCTTATGGGGAGTGTCCTTATGCTGAGATTGCCGAAAAGTAGAGAAAATCTCCCGGAGCAATAAAGCTTGGAGTACTAGGAAGTCAGATACTGGGAGAAATACCTTCGCAGTGCAATCCACTCACAATCCAGCCACAGATGAGATTCGTGAAGACATGGCTTAGATGAGAACTAAGCTTGGTTTGGTATTAAAACATATCACTGGGGGTGCATAAAAGATAAATGCAATTAACTACTTGTCTAAACCACCACTTCCAAATGATTAATGCTATTATGCGGAGGATTCCTATGTGGTAAATGAGCTGATGGAGGGTTTCCGACTGAGTGACCAAGGCTTGAATCAGGATAATTGGCGCCAAGGTCAAGGAAACAAAGGTCAGATCTATGGTAACTATAACCGTGAGGGTCAATATGTCCGAGATGGAAACTACAACCGCGACAACAACTTCAACATGGGTAACTATGGTAATAGAAATGATAGGAATAGGCCGTATGTCCCTCCTCAAAATCGTGAAGTTACTCCTAGGGATGGTGGAGGTAGTACGGTGCGAGTTGAGGATATGTTGCATAAAATGATTAGGAGGTTCGATGCTAGTGATCAGCACATTAAAGAGTTAAGGAGTGATTTAGCGGGTATTGGGCAGAAAGTCGATACACATGCAATATCGATTAAGCAGATTGAGTTGCAAATGACCCAATTATCTGCGACTGTGAACACACGGCAATCGGGCACTCTTCCTAGCAACACTGTATGGCAATCACTACTCAGGGTGGTAGGTAGACCATTGACCCACCAATGCCGTCTAAGAAGGAAAAGGTGATAAAAAATAATGATAAGGTGGTAGAGGGTAGTCATGAAGTAGAAGATAACACTGGAGAAGATGCTGAAGTGCCTATAAAGGTAGTTCCCATGCCTAGACCCCCCCCTTTCCTTAGAGATTAGTGAAAAAGACCGAGGGTGGTAAATATCGGCGTTTTATAACAATGTTGAAGCATCTTTCTATAAATGTCCCTTTGGTAGAAAGTTCTAGAACAAATGCCCGGTTATGCCAAGTTTATGAAAGATTTGGTTACAAAGAAAAGATCGGTCACTTTCGAGGATGGTGATAGAATGCAGCATTGTAGTGCTATTGCTACATGATCTCTTGTACAAAAGAAAGAAGATACGGGTGAGTTCACTATTCCTTGTACAGTCGGGTCATTACATTTTGCGAAAGGATTATGTAATCTGGGGGCAACCATATATCTCATGCCCCTCTCGATTTACAAGAGGTTGGGTTTGGGTGACCCAAAGCCCACTGCCATGCGGCTACTGATGGCCAATCGAACAGTGAAAAGGCCTATAGGGATACTCCACGATGTGCTAGTAAAAGAGGAGTCGTTCATATTTCCGGCAGATTTTGTTATTCTTGATTGTGAAGTCGATTTTGAAGTGCCTATTATTCTTGGGAGGCCATTCCTTGCTACGGGTAGAGACTTAGTTGATATGGAAAAGGGGCAGATGAAATTTCGATTGAACAAGAAGAAGCAACCTTAAACATTTGTAGGTCCATGAGGCACAGATCCAATCGGTATCTTTTATACCCTATAAAGAAAAGATAAAGAAGTACCATGACCTAAAAAGTGAAAAATAAGAGTTTATGGTTTGGGATTTGGTGCTTTTAGACAATTCTAGGCTGCGTTGGCTTCAGGGCAAGCTCAAGTCCAAATGGACTAGCCCTTACTTGATTACCCAACTATTCCCTCATGGAGCAGTTGAGTTATAAACCAATGAGGGTGTGCGTTTTAAGGTAAATGTACAATGAATAAAACTCTATTTTGGGCATGCTGAATCGGAGAATGAAGTGATCGAGGCATATCATCTTGATGAAGGTTGAGTAATCAAGTGTCTTCAGTCGTGCCGCGACGTTAAATCAGGCACTGGTTGGGAGGCAACCTAATACTTATAGTTTTTCTTTTAAGTAATGGTAGCATTTTCTACTAATGGGTTTTAAATTTACAGGCACATCACCAGGAAATACTGCAGAAAATCACTCTGCAACAGTCACTGATGGACACATCGACAGACCCTCAGGCACACGTGACGGAACCAATGACGGACCGTCAAACCTGCGATGGACCGACGTCAGGGTCTCGTTGCATCATTAATGAGCATACCCGACCTTACTCGGTTAGGGTAATTTAAAAAATTGGCAACCTTTAAAAAAACCCACCCCTTCATTTCACCCATTTCCTTCCCTCTTTTTCCTATTTCCCTTCCTTTTCAACTTCCAACTTCATACCCCCTTCCCTATCAACCGATCGGTTCCCCAAATTCCCTCATTCCAGATATCTCCTTTCTACTGGTTGGAGTCTGCTGCTCTGATTCTGTTCTTGATCACCAAGTACCGTCCTCGCTTGTTTTTCTCAAATTCTCAGGTATGTATCTCTCATTTCTACCCATTTCCATTGCATTTTTTTAAATTCGTATTAGCCTGTTTCTTTTTGGTGGGTCTTCATGCTTTGATCAAATTTTGTCTGACCTAGGTTAAGAATCCTTAAATTGCATTGTTAAAACTCTAGAAATAGGTGCTTTAGCATTGCTACTTTGCTAGGTATTTGGGTTAGACAAATGTAGGTCAACACTAAAGATTCCATTTGAGTCATAGGGGATGATTGTGGCATCCCCAGTTCTGTCACTGCATGACAGAACGAGACCCCGATGATGGAGCGTCGTACCCATGACGGGCCGTCATAGTGTCCATTCCAACACCCCAACACCTCACTGTTAAATTTTCTCCAAGTGTCCATCAACGGAAACATGCGACGCACCGTCGTTACCACGACAGTCCGTCCTGCACAACCGTTCTGGTTGTCAGAGACACTATTCCTAAGGGTCTCCCACTTTTTCTATGTGTCATCTTACGTACATCTACAACGGACCGTCATACCCTTGACGGTCCATCCTGCACAACCGTCATGAAGGTCAGAGACCCATCTCCTGATGGTCTCCATACTTTTTCTAAGTGTCCTCTGACGGACATCTACGACTGACCAATATACCCTCGACGGTCCGTCCTGCATAACCATTGCGACGGTCCGAGACCCCTCTCCTAAGGGTCTCCATACTCTTTTCTAAGTACCCCACGATGGACATCGACGACGGACCATCATTGTCTTGACGGTCCGTCCTACTTAACCGTCATACTTGTCGGAGACTTTCCTTCAGGGGTCTTCACATCTACATAGTTGAAGTAAAACATGACGGACCCCATGACGGTTCATCGTACTCACGACGAGTCGTCACCAGGTCCGTCGTGTTTCACTGTTACTGCAGAAAAGTCATTACAACTTATCTCTTATATTGATTGTGTCATTTTTGGTCGTCTTTTTTGCTTCTTCTCGTACTAATATTGATTCTTTACAGAAACTATCTCTAATGACACCAAAACTTGATCGAGCTTACGCATGTGGGTGTTCAAAGTCTGTCGCCCCGTCTGCCCACCTGGCCATTGGCTCTGATGATGTGGGTGACCTCGAGTACGTTCCCCCAGGCACTAACACTCCATCACGAGCTGCACGTGTTACCAGAGTTACGCTTAAAATAGTGGCGTCCGGCGTAGTCGCAGCCTCCCAGTCTGATGAGGAGCGCACACTGACCGACACATCTTCTGGGTCAGCTACTCATGAAGAAGGAGCGTCTTGCTCCTCAGGAGTTTCGTGGTCGAAGGAAGCCTCCGGGTCTGCTGAAGTCCCTGCACCGACTGGAGTGGACAACGCATTCTTTGGGCCGTTATAGTGAAGAGTTGGTCCGAGAGTTATACGCCTCTTACGTGGCTACTCTCAGATCATAGATTGATAGGCGGGCTGCCCCCGCCAAACAGGCCCCACTTGAGCATGTCCAAGTACGTGGCATTCAGGTCGATATCTCCCTGCCTTCCATCCGCCGGTATCTATACGGCGAGGATGTTGATGCCAATCGGACCCCTCTCACCGCCGAGTTCGACTACCGGTGGCAAATTGTCAAGGATGGCCAATTCTTGCGTGAGCCATCACTGAGAGACACCACCAAGAGGTGGATTGCCCTGCACTTGTCGGTTGATGGAGAGGGTGCCGACTGGGTAACAGAGCAGAAGGGAGCCATCACGAAGACTAACTTGACCTTCACGGCTAAGTTCTTATGGTTGATTGTCCGCCACTGCCTTTCCCCCACGGCCGCTGATAATATAGTCACATGGCGGCGATGATAGCCGGGTTTGAGGTGGACTTTGTTTGGCATCTACAGGCGGTCATGCACGAGAGGGCTTTCAAGGTCACAATTACTTACCCTTTTCCGTGCATGATATTTTCCCTATGCAGGTCCGTAGGTGTGCCCATCTTGGACATTGATCATCTAAAGACTCCGCTGGGCACTGTTGATATCGGCCACATCAGGGATGAGGCCAATGAGTTGGCTCCACGCAGAGGGTCCCGTCCAGAGTTGCCTCCAGTTGGTGACAATCTAGCTGATATGGTAGCACAGGCTCGCACGGCTACGGAGGATTCTTCTGAAACCACTGCGACTACACCGGTCGAGTCTATCCATGGTAGTAGCACTGCCCCGAGCTCCTCTCGCTCAGCCCCTTCCCCGCTCTGGTCGCGCTTGCTAGGGTCCAGAAACTAGAGGCAAAGATGGTTGCACTTCTGCATCACATCCAGCCTTGGATGCAGAGGTCTATTGCTGAGACAGAAGAGCGCTTGGAGCGGAAAATGGTCCAGCACACAGAGCGGAAGATCGCTGAGGTTCATCAGCGCTTGGACGCTTTTGAGTTGCGGGTTCTAGCCCGGCCATCCCCTCAGGTGGACGTGTCGACCCTTCAGGCTGCTTGAGTTTGAGGACCCTTCTATAGATCCTGCTGAGGACACAGTGATGGCGGCCTTATTCGCCACTTCTGAGATTCAACCACCTCCCCCTCGAGAGCATGCCAAGAGGCATAAGGTTCGAGAGGAGGATGAGGCTAGAGCACGAAAGAAGGAGCGCCATGAGATGGAGGATGCGAGGAGAGCCTCGCTTGCTGATGAGGAGGCGCGTCGTATCAGGGCTGTAGAGTCAGCTGCTGGGGCATGTAGCTCTAGAGATGTGGCGATTGCGGAAGGCACTGCTGATAGTGCTGTTGCTGATAAGGATACTACTGAGGGTATCCAGACTACAAAGGCAGTGTGTTCCGGGGAACCGGACCCACCAGCTTGCTGATTGTCGGCGCTTTGCGCCCCAGGTTTGTTTCACCTACCACTCTCGTATTTCAATTTTTTTATGCATTGGGGACAATTGCATGTCTTTTTGTTGGGGGTGGGGTGAATGGAAAGTGAGTTCTAGGGTGAAGTCTGAGTAGCCCAATTGACTATCCTCTTTGGGGTTTTCTGCCCTATGTTCTTTTTCCCCAAAAGACTATTTATATTTATTGTTGAACCGGCATGTCTATATCTTGTGTACATAGTTTGACTCTGAAGCATGATGGCTAAAATGATATCCTGATGAAATCAAAATGATGCATGACTAGGCATAGTAAGTGATAAATGTGTGGTTCTAAGCATGACATAGAGATATACCACTGTATGACCCTAAGTCTAAAATTCGAACTAGGTGTCTGATAATCTGGTAGAGTAATGAGATGTCAAGTGAGTGTGAGGAAGATTTGAATAGTCCACTATTTGTAATGAGCTAGAACTTTCTTGGTTAGTCCTGCTAAAAGTAAGCTGTAATAGACAATTAGGAAAGAATGAGGGGAGCTTGCATAAACTTACTAACTTGTTGAACTGCAAAAGAGACATCAGTCTAAGTAATAGTAAGGTACTTTAGTCTCCGAAATAATTGTCGAAACATAGTTGGATCAGGACGAATATCTCCTTCCTCACGACGATACATCACATTCAATTCCAATGGAGTATCTACGGAGGAGGAATCTTGAAGACCAGCCAAAGAAATTAGATTCTAGGCATATTTGTGTTGGTTTAGAAACACACCTGAAGCAATATTATGAACTCCCAAACCAAAAAAATATGTAAGAGTACCAAGATCTTTTATATGAAAAGAATCTTTAAGCTGTTGTTGGAGACTAGTGATTAGTGAAGAATTGGTCCTGTGCTAATAATGTCATCTACACACACCAAAAGAAGAACACAACCTGCAAATGGTTTTCGAAGAAACAAAGATGAGTCATATTTGTTTTGCTCAAAGGAAAACTCTAGCAAAGTAGATAAAGGGGAGCTTGCATAAACTGACTAACTTGTTGAACTGCAAAAGAGACATCAGGCTGAGTAATAGTAAGGTACTTTAGACTCCGAACTAGTTGTCGAAACATAGTTGGATCAGGAAGAATATCTCCTTCCTCACGACGATACTTCACATTCAATTCCAATGGAGTATCTACGGAGGAGGAATCTTGAGACCAGCCAAAGAAATCAGATTCTAGGCATATTTGTGTTGGTTTAGAAACACACATGAAGCAACATTATGAACTCCCAAACCCAAAAAATATGTAAGAGTACCAAGGTTTTTTCTATGAAAAGAATCTTTAAGCTGTTGTTGGAGACTAGTGATTAGTAAGAATTGGTCCTGTGCTAATAATGTCATCTACACACACCAAAAGAAGAACACAACCTGCAAATGTTTTTCGAATAAACAAAGATGAGTCATATTTGCTCTGCTCAAAAGAAAACTCTAGAAATATAGATATACTAGATAAATATGAATTAGCAATACGAAATGAATTTGGTGGCATGACAACAGAGATAAAAGAACAAAATAGAGAAAAAATAATAAATAGACAACTTATGACAAAATTAGTTATATGTAAAATGTGTTATATAGAAGAATACACATGTGCATTTAAAGAATATTATTACAAAGCCAGATATGATATAAATGAAGCAAAAGAAATAAGACAACAATATTTTACAAAACTACCAGAACCATTTAGTACAAAAAAAATTAAAGATTGGAACAATGAAGGATTAACAGATACTTTAGGAGCTAGAATAAAATTTCTACATCAATGGTTTGTACAATTATGTGAAAATCAAAAAGAAAAAATAAAAATGGAGAAAGTACTAATTAAAAATCTAGCATGTTGTAAAGATAAAACAGCACCACAGTTTGGTTGCACAGATAAATATTATAAAAAACAAAGACCTAAACGACACAAAAATTATAGAAAAACCAAAACTAAATAGAAATACAAAAAAAAAGAGTTGAGGCGCTGTTAGGGTAACCGATCAAAGAAGAACACCGTAGTAGTGACCCGACGAGATGATTATTAAATCATTATTATTGCATAATAAATAAGTATAATCTATTAAGAGGTTAGAAGGAATAATATTTTAGCGAAAACATGTTAAAATGAATTCCTATTTACTAGATGATGATGTTAATTACAAGATATTAATACTCTATATATTGAAAAGTCTTAATACTGATATAAAAAGAACAATTTATGAAAAATTATTAACATACGAGATAATCGAAGAAAGAATCCAAGGTTGGGCAGAATTAATTATACCAGATGATTTTGACATAGATTTATATGATGATCTAGAATTATTCATAGATCAATGATAGATTATTTATACCTACAATTCTGGAAGGAAACTAAAGAAGAAATAGAACTACTTGAAAAATTACTAATTGAAAATTTATACAAATATTTAAGAACTAGAGAAAATAAATATTTAGAATATATTGAAAACAACGCTAATGAAATACAACGATTAGAACTACTTAAAAAAGAATATTATGAAAAAATATTTTATTCTTAAAATCATGAAGGATAATCCAACATCAAATAAAAAATCTACCATAACAAAAACTAAGATAGAAAGAAAAGTACGAAAGATACAGAAAAAGTTAAAAACCTTATACATAGAATATGAATTATTACAACTTACTAAAATAAATACTAGCAAAAGAAAGTATCGGATATAAGAAACTATATCGGATATAGAAACTGAATTAGGAAATGAAGAAACAATTATTGATCTAGATAATGAAGAAGAAATCTAATGTCTGAGGATGACATAAAAATAATATCAAAAGAAGACTATCAAAATGAACAATTATCAGAACAAAAAATTATATTTGATAATACAGTCTTCGAACAAATAAAAGGAAAAGAATTAGATTTATGTGTTGAAAAAGTACTTGAAATACCTACCTTAAGAAATTGGTTCAAAAACAAAAAGACGAATACTATGTAGTTAGCCAAAAAGAACACATCATAGATTGTTTTATAATTTCTGTTTCTAATACTGATTCTCTAGTTATATAATTTTCTTCTTGTCCTGTGTTTATTAAAATTTTATATCTTCTTTGATCTATTATTCCTATTATAAAATAGTGGTATGGTGTTATCTCTTCTGTATTTAAAAATTTTGCGAGATTTCATAGTTCCTTTTTGAATCTTTATCCCATTTTTATCTATTTGTATTCCTAGAAATTCTATCTGAGGTTTCATAATTTCTTCTTTCTTTTTACTTAGGCTTATACCAGAATGTTTAATTATGTGTATAAATTTTTCTAATAACCTGATATGTTCATCTTGTGTTTTTGAGTATAATAATATATCATCTATATAGACAATACAATTTTCTAATTGATTATATCATGTTGTAATTTATATTCTAGGCAATTTATTTGTATTTCTAGCATAATTATAACTTTTTTTGTGCTAATATTGATTTATTACATACTCCTGCTAACATATTTTCTTCTAGTCTTTCTTTTCTGTTTTTTAACTCTTGTCTTTTTTCAATTATTTTTTCTATCAGTTGTTGCTTATATATTTCTTTGTTAATATTGTTTTTTCAGATAACAAACATATTTATATTCTGTTTTAGAAATTATATCTATCAAAAGATTTGTTTTGTTAGTATTTATTTTAGTAAGTAGTAATAATTCATATTCTATATATTTTAATGGTTTTTGTGTTATTATACTATTTTCATCTATTAATTCAATTTTTACTTTCATCTTATGCTTTTCCCATCCTTGTAATGGATTTTCACTATATAATAATTCTAGTTGTTCGTTAATTATTATGACTTTATCTATTGTAAATATGATAATTTCTAATTGTGTTATTTGATTTTTACTTATATTTTTCATTTCCTGGTTTATTTTTTCACTTCCTTTTATCCATTCTGTGGGTTCACGTTGCTTGTTATTTACTCTATACTGAATTTCCGTTTAAATAATTGTTGGTTAGTTCATTTAGAATAGTTGCGATTCCAATAACTCTCTTGTTGGTGTAGAATTCTGGTATCTCAATTCTTTGTATTTCTTGCTGTGTCTCGATATCTTCCTTTACTATTTACGACTTTTTCTTTCTTTCTTTTCTTCTCCTTATCTTCTTCGTTACAGCTGTCCATGTCTCTACGTTCTTCTTTTTCTACTTTCCACGTATCTTCATTCGATTTGAACATCTGGTATGACATTATTTTCTCCCTGACATTTTGAACATATATGGTCGGGGTAAAACTTATCAAACCAAACTTTTGGAGCTTTTTTTAATCCATACAAACCAGATGGAGGTTTCATATAAATATCTTCTTTGAGATCACCATGGAGAAAAGTATTTTTGACATCTATTTGATAAAGAGACCAGTTTTGTGAAGCAGCAATGGCAATAATAGTTCGCACCGTAGTTATTTTTGCTACGGGTGAAAAAGTGTCCTCATAGTCCACCCCATAATCTTGGCTGTTACGAAGAACAAGCAATCAAGCTTTGTATCGATCAAGATTCCATCAAAATGGAGTTTGATAGAATAAACACATTTACATACAATAGGGCGGACATTTGAAGGACATGAAACAATGTCCATGTGTCAATTTTTTAAGAGACAAAAGTTCTTCCTCCGTTGCTTTTTGCCAATAGTCATGCTTGGAAGCTTGTGAGTAACAAGTTGGAACAGATATGTTAGATAAAGTAGAGGAAAATCCATAACGATTGGGAGTATGTGATACTCTGGTAGAGCGTCGAGTAGGCTCAAGAGGACCAGATCTTGATGAATTCTCAGATTCTAGTTGTGATACATAAGTGTCGGGATAGGATAAAGTTGGCTGACGTCGTTCATACAAAAATCCAGGTTTGAACCTCTTAAAAGAAGATGATGAATATTCAAAAGTAGGAAGAAGATGAGAAGCAAATGATGAATTGATAATCATAGGAAAGAAATAGTGATTCTCAAAGAAAACAACATTTCTAGAAATACGAAATTTGTGAGAACATGGATCATAGAAAATAAAAGCTTTTTGTGAAGTACTATAACCCATAAAAGCACATTTAGTAGATTCTAAAGAAAGTTTATTGCGCTGCGAAGGAGGAAAATTCACAAAACATACACAACCAAATGTATGAAATTCACTATAACTAGGATTTTGGTGATAAAAACAAAAATATGGAGACTCAAGATTTAACAATTTAGATGACAATCTATTAATTAAATAGACTGCACAAAACAAAGCTTCCACCTAATAATTAGATGGTACAGAGGAGTCAATCAACAACGCACGAGTGACATCTAAAAGATGGCAATTTTTATGTTCAACAACTCCATTTTGTTGTGGTGTATATGGACAAGAAAATTGTGAGACATATCCTTTGTCAATTTAGAATTTTTTGAATTCATAAGACATATATTCTCCACCAGAATCAGATATTAATAATTTGATGCACGTAGAACATTGATTATCAATGTAAGCCAAAAATTTCTTGAACGTGGAAAATACCTCAGATTTGTATCGAAGAAATTACACCAACGTACACCGACTATAATCATCTATGATTGTCACAAAGTATTTGAAATGAGCATGATAAATTATTGGTGAGATGCCCCAAACATCACTATGAATGACATCAAAGCACTTTGTAGCACGACTATCAAAATTAGGAAAAAGAAGATTTTTACTTTTGTATAATTTACAAGTAGAACAATCAATGGAAGCAACTGAAAATTGATTTTTATTTACCAATAAACCAGAATTTCCTAAATGAGACAACACAACAGAATTTGGATGTCCTAGACGCTTATGCCAAATCTTAGTCTTGCTAGCAGTAGAAGTACAAGCAAAAAATAGAGTAGGAGGAATAGATAAGTGTATAGAAAACAATCGTCCAACTTTAGTCCCCTTTACGATTATCGTCTCCGACACTTGATCCTGCACAAGACAACCATTACGAGAAAAATTTACATCACAATTGTTATCTACCAATTGTCCAACTGAAATAAGACTAGTTGAGAGCTTTGGTGAAACAAAAACATTCTTGAAAGTTGGAGTAATATCCCCAACCTTGGTAATGGGTAAATTACTATCATTGGCAATCTCTATTTCTGATAGACCTTGATACTTACGAACATTTTTTAGGATGCTCGTTGAGTTGTCATATTATTGCAAGCACCTGAATCATCAATCCAAAAATTAGATGTAACATTATTACCTTGTAATCCCAATACTGAAAAGGCTGACATGATCATTTGTTGAACCATTTCAGGAATAAGATCTTGTCCTGAAGATGAGTTATCAATAGTGGAACCATTTATCCCAGCCTGAAAATTATTGACCCCACGATTTTGAGGGTCCGTGGGACATTCTTTGATAATGTGTCCTTTTTGTTCACCATAATTACAGAACTTCTTGCTACAACTACTAGGAATATGCACATATTCCTTGCAACTGTAGCATTGAGTTCGACTCATATCACTTCCCTTTCCTTTACCTTGAGCAACAAATACAACAGTGACGTCATTTTCCTTATTGAAAGTATTTTATGGTACAAAACATTGTTTTTCATGAAGTAATTCCCTGAAGAAAACATCCAAAGAGTGAGACGGGTCATGATTCATCAAGTTAGAGCGAACATTCTCAAAGTCATAGCGTATTTTCATCATAATATGTTCTCGCTTGCTTTGCTCATGAACTCCCTGAATCACTGATAGAGATTCAGTAGGTATTTTGCCATAGACAATATCCGTAAATTCAGCCCATAAGTTTGGAAATCCGGAAAAATAATCTTGAACAGTTAGACCTTCTTTAGAGTAATTAGAAATTTCATACTCTAATTGAAAGCGTCTTGCGCTAGGTTGTAAACCTTTTTTAAGTAATCTCACATGACCTTAGCTGTCTTCTATGGCCTGAGATTAAGCACAATAAGAGGGTCAATTGACCCTAGAATCCATGTCATCACCCGAGCATCTTTAATCTTACATTCACGTAGCTTTGTTGTATCAGTAGGAGCAGGATCGCTTCCATCTATATGTACCCACAGTTATTTGGCGGTGACAATAACTGAAAGCTGAAATTCCCAAGAAGAATAATTTTTTCCAATGAAACGAACACTGAAGGATTCAAAGTGATGTGAATTCATGCTTTGGAGTTGATATGAAAACTAGAAAGACTCACGAAAGCAACTAGAATGGCCAAGACCAAAAGTCCTAGGTGGTAGGACTGATTTTTTGACAAACACTCAACAAACAACCTAGATGGTCAAAAAAAGTTACAAGGAACCACAGACGCTCTATGAAACAAGACAGTCAAGAGAAGGCTGTAATAGCATGTCAATTTTCTACTGAATGTCTCTCAAAGTGAGAGTCTTTCCATTATATATAGAGAAAAAAGATTACACATCCCTAAAGATTTGTCATTTCCATCCCTAAAGATCAACTCTTCTATCCCTCCAATCTGCTATTCAATCCCTCCAAATCTGATATTTTATCACAATATTTATTCCTTGGATTCTACAACAAGTCTATATGATCATGATAATTTATATCACTATCTAATGACATTAATATATACAATTATTTAGATTTCCATCATGCTACCATGAAACTCACTCATATGAACTCCGAATCGCGCAAACTTGGCAACGTTGGAAAGATCATTCAATGAGTTTTCCAACCATATCTGGAAGTGCCTCTACCTAAACCTGAGCTAGCAGTTATGGTTGTTTGAAATTGAACAAAAACTCACTTTTCCTAACTTAAGAAATTTTCCCGATTTTTCATTGTTCCCAAAAATGAATATTTCCAATTATAAGCTCTTCCAAGTTATTTAAATTGCGATGTTACAATATCTCCCCCTTAGGGTTATTCATCCTAGAATGAGATTACTCTTACTAGGCTAAGGGTGCAACATTTTGTTTGAACACCCGGCGAGCAAATTCAAACAACCAACAAGCTCACTCATAATTTAAGGGGTGCTAAGAAGAAAAATTAGTACATTGGTTAGAAAATTTTCTCCGGATTCAAATAGATGTGGATATATGTTCTTACTATTCTCTTCAACTTTTCAAGTAGCTTCTCTACAATCAAATTTCTCCACATAACTTTGACTTAATGGTACTTCATTTATTCTAAACTTGCGAACTTGGCAATCTAGATTCTGAACCTGAATCTCCTTATAAGGCAAATTATCCTTGATCTTAATATCCTTGGTTTGTATGATAAGTGAGGCATCTTTCATGTACTTTTCCAACATGGTGATATGCAACACCGGATGGCTTGCTTCTAGCTCTGGTGGTAGCTCTAGCTCATGAGATATATTTTCAATCCTCTTCGCTATTCTATATGGACCAACCTACTGGAGACTGAGCTTCCCCTCCTTACCAAATCTCATAACATGTGAAACTTCAAAGTACTCAGTTATCTACCTTAAACTCTAACTCTATTTTCCTGACTCCGCATTGTTCCCAATCTCTCTTGAATAACTTTCTTTTTCTCCATAGCATGATAACCTAACCTGGTCCTGTCAACCCTACTTTACCAACTTCAAACCATCAACATTTCTCCCCAAATGAGCTTCACAAGGAGCCATTTGGATGCTAGAATTGTAACTATTGTTGTAAGCAACTCAATGTGATAAGGTGATCATCCCAATCACACAACCCACCTTGATACCTCAGAATACTATCTCCCGCTTAATCAAAAGCTAATGTTTTTTGCTTATAAGCACTTGCCTTTAATTCAAGCAAAAGAGATTTTGGTCTTGCTTTCCTGTTACTTCTGACTCTAATTATGATTCAACCCCATTCATCCAAATTATTCCTCATTTTGTGGGACCCATTATTCGAACTCCTAATTGTGTCAGTCTAGTGTATGCACCTCTTGTGCTAAATCTTTCTTACCTTTCTCGAAATGGGTGGTACTTTTTCATACTGCTCAAGGCATCAACAACCACATTGGTCTTAGCTAAATGGTAAAAAATACTCATGTCATATTCTTTGAGTAACTCTAAGCACTCTCTCTGTCTAAGATTAAACTCTTTTAACTAAAAACAAAATGAAGACTCTTATGATCGGTGAACACATCTACATGAACACCATAAAGATAATGACATCACATTTTTAAAACGAATACTACAGCAGTCAACTGTAAATTATGAGTTGGGTAATCCTTCTCATGAACTTTCAACTGCCTAGACGCATAAGCTATAACTTTTCCATTATGTATTAACACACAACCCAAACTTATATTTTAAATCTCTTTTGGAATGCATAGTCCCAATATACTTCTTTGAAGAAAAGACCTTCAAATCTTAACTATTTGCGTAACTTTGAAACTGAAGTCTTAAAACAAGTTAAAATGTTTTTGAAAGACTTTTGAAAAACTTTAAGAACTTGTCTTGACTTAACTCTTGATTTCTCTTTGACTTTGATCTTAAATTCTCTCGACTTGACTCTTAACTTATCCTTGAATTTAATTGTGGATTCAAGGATTATGATTTTTGTTTGAAATGATCTCATGATGTTAGTAATGATTCAAGATAGCTAAACATGAGAAAAGACTGAAAATCTCAATTTTGAGGTAAGTCCGCAACGCGGAGGCATTCTGGTTCCGAAAGCATCTTTTGAGTCCAAACTCCTCATGTAAGCTCCATGACGCAAAGCAGAAATTTTAAGAATTTTAGACCAGGCGTGCGGTGTGGAAGAAATGTCAAGTTTCAATTGATGAAATTTCATATTTTTTTTCGAGCCCCAATTCAATCAAACTTAGTTCTTATTCTTAGATCTCTTTTAGATACAATTATGCATCAAATGTACCCAAGAACTTTACTTGAAACGACCCTATAACTCGATGTAATGGATTCAAAATTTCTCAACTCAGGCAATTCAAGAATAACATATGAAATCAAGAAAGGGTATCAAGTTCATCAAAATATGCAAATACTTTTTGGACGAATTCAAATTGAAATAACATGCTTGGAACATTGGATAACGATCCCAATGATATGAGAGACTTGCATACCTTATCAAAGAAGATGCATAGCGGAAACACCAGCGTTCTTGGTTGATCTTGATGAATTTGCCCCGTTTCCTTCTTCTTTTATCTTCTCCTTTCTTCATACCCCTAGCGTGACGATTGTGATCTTCTAAAAATGAATAAATTCAATCTTGAACAATATTAAACTGATAAAAATGGAATAAAATAATAGGATAGTGTAAAAGACTAAGATACCCTTTAAAATCCCGGATTTGGACATTTCCTTAATCCAACAACACAACTTTCAAAGGGCATAAGTCACTGATACGAACTACAAATCGCGCAAACTTAGTGGCATTGGAAAGATTGTTCCAAGAGATTTCCAACCATATTTGGAAGTACCTCTAAATCATCATGAGCTAAAAGTTATGGTTGTTTATAATTGATAAAAACTTCACTTTTTCTAACTTAAATATTTTCCAAATTTTGCATTCTTTCCAAAAAATAATATATTTTCAATTATAACCTCTTCCTAGTTTTTTCAAATTGCTAGATATTACATGCAGGACGGAATGTGTTCATGGATGAGGTCCATGGATCACCCCCTACAAAAGCTGGTTTGGTTTGGCCAAGAGAGGTGTGTTTTCGTAAATTAAATTTTTAATAATTAAAGGGTGGGGATGGTTTTATTTTAGTTATTTTAGATATATTAAAGTAATTTTAACTATTTACCAACCTTAAAACCCCTCACAACTGACAAACTCAAAACTCAATCAACTGTTCTCTCCAAAATTATTTCTCTCTCTCGACTCCATTGAAGACCATCAACAAGGTGAAGATTAGGGTTAAAGATCCATCCTTTTTACTCAAATTTCATAAGGGAAACGTCAATCAAGGTATGGGATCCTTGATCCATGGAACACTTTTCTTCATAGAGCCCTTCAAATCTTTAGTTTGAATTTATAGATTCTACAAGAACTAAGTTGTTTAATTAAGCCATGGGTTTTTCCTATAATTGATTTCAATGGTTAAATTGTCTTATATTATGGTTGATTTATTGTTTAATGATTATTTTTATAGTAAAATTCCCAATGAACCCATATACTCCCCCATGACCCCAATTTCATGAATTATGATGGGTGTATTCATGCAAGATGTATACTGTGAATTGTGTTGGATAATGTAGTGAATTAATCTTGTTTTATTCATACCTAGTGTAATAATTATAGGTTTAATTGTAAGACATGATTCATGAACCATGAGAGGTTAATTGACTAGGATTCTATATGTTGATGAAGATTGTGTATGAATCAATGATTCAACTGGATTGTGTTGATCCTATGACTTTGTTTAAATTGTGGTATTGTTGAAATATTTGACTCCCCTATACCCTCACACTTGACTATGCATGATAGGTCATAATTATGTTAATTTTGATGTGTTGATTGAAGGTATATTGTCATGAAACACCATGAACATGATGTGAAAGGTTACTCACAAACTGATAATTCTAATGTGGAAAAGACATTCCCACCTAATGAATCTATGAAATACAATGATACCATGATGGTTTGAGTGCTATGTATTTCTTCCATGAACATGAATAAAAAGTAAAGGAAAGACTTAACATGAATACTAAAGGAAATTAAGCTTTTCATAAACAAAGTTATGTTTCGCAAAGACTGCAATCATGACTACTTGAATGAAAAATTCATTAATGTTTTACCAACACTATTTGCTAAAAAGGTTTGAACAAAATTAAAAGATAGGTTTGAAAGAAAAACTCCTTATAATTAATTAACCTATAGTAACCTCATAAGTTATATAAATATTAATGGATTAGAATTAGTTACAGATATGAACTTAAAAATCAATTAAAAAGGGATAGTAAAATATCACAAAAGGAACTAGGAAATTTTTATGAAGACTTCGGTTATATTAAACTATCGGCACCCATCAATAAAGGCTTCTAAAAGAAGTCATAAGAATTACCATAAATTAGAAAAATATCGTCAGTTGAAAATGAGGTTTTTAAAATTTCTAACCATGAATCTAGTAAAATTAGATTAAAACCAAACAACACAGACATGTATTGGAGTTGTGGAAAAACGGGACATCAAGCTAAAGACTGCCCAGCCACTAATAAAGAAAGATAAAATTAATATGTTAAAATTAGAATAATAAGTTAAAGATAAGTAGTATTCTATCCTAGAAGAAAATAAAAATACCTCCTCCGATAAAAATCTTAGCGATGGTGATCAACTAAATATAGCCTATGATTTTGATGATAGTAAACCGTCAACCCATGTGAATGCGGCAGTACAATTTTCACCTGTATGAATCATACAAATGGAGGGGTCGGACCGTGTTCCATGACGGAATCCTAAGGAAAATTGGGTAGTGTAACAGAAGGGAGTAAGAACAATCAAAGCTTCAAACAAAACATTTAAGAAAACTTAAACAAAAGAGAATAACAAGAAAGGAGTAAACAAACATAAACTTAGAATTTAAAACATGCAATAAAATTAAGTAGAAAAAAAATATATACTTAAAATTATCTTTTTATTCATCTTGTTGAAATAGAGAACATAGATGGGAAATTGAAATGGAAAATATGGGGTAAATGGAAAGAATTGTAGAGAGGTTTTCAAAGTCGGTAAGATTTTGAATGCCCTATACTTATACAAGTTGAAAGCTTTAAATAGACCTCAAAAGTGCTGATTAATATAAATTATTATGCTATCTAGTTTACATGTGTGCATACACTAATACACTCTATTATTTTTACATGTATCTACTTACTATTACACATATCTAATAATAGTTTTTTGTGGCAGGGAATATATGTCACCTAACTGGAGATGTACCTTTGCTGCATTATATCTTCTCGGGTTGATTGCTGAAAAATCTTGATATCAAGTCCTTTGTCACTTGGTCGCTTGGACTTTTGTTCCTATGGGGTCAATGTGCTTGTTGAATTTTTAACATAGTTAATGTTAACATCTGTTTGCATTGTCATATGCTGATTTTTATCCTAATGATCTTGAAACTTGTTATCTTTTTATCATTAAATTGTATGACATATCTTTGGATGTGGGTTCCACTCTTTGATATCTCTCTTATCTATAATCAAAGTTTGCTGACACTTTCGTTTAATTCAGAAGGTATGCTTTTGCTATACCTTGCAGATGTAACATATCTCCATTTCTAAGCTCGTCATGTGAGGCAGCAGTATATATCACTCAAAATTTGATTTTGTATCAGTGTTGAAGTTTAATAAGGCTTCCTTGAGCCTTCTTTTAAATTTTCTTTGGAGTTTTCATAATTCCTTGGAGTTGATGATCTTGAATTTATCTTATCATTGCGGACAGCTGACGCCCATCCTTTAATTTTAATGATCTTGCTTAAATCTTTGATAATCTCAAGTTCACAAATGTCGAAGGACCAACTAATAATATAAGAGATCCTTTTGGCAATAAAGAACTTGCATAATTTAACATTTTCTAATAAGGCAAATATATTTCTTTCTACCTAGAATTTCTCATACTGTATTTGATGTTGAGTTGATAATACCTGTTTATTTATTCCGAACTAACTCTGCCATTCGTAATTCCATCGGGGAATTATCAGATTCTTAATTTCTTTTGAATATTTGATAAACCAAGTGTGGATTTTTGTTCTAATGTTATACCAAGCTACTTTATAATCATACCAATGATATGTCTTGGGTCAATGAGGTTTTGTTAAGTGAATAGGGGTTTGAAGATGATATAGAAACCATTCAAATGGACTCCAAATTCTTTTGATCATGAACTTTGAATATTGTATACTATCTAGATTACTTTCTTCAAATGTATGCTCAAATTCTACCGAATCGATATCTGTCAAAATAAAGTCATAATACGTCCGGGTCTTCATGGGATCTTCTGTCTCCACATAATTTTTGTTAGTGCAACAGGGCTTTATTATGTCTTGGATTTCATAATTGTCACATTATTTTATCAAGTGCAGTAATTGGTAGTACATGTAAAAGTGTTAACTCAAATTGTATTTTTATTTGGAGTAACCTTATACTTTTCCTTTTGGGAAGTGGCCGCGAAATCCACTTGTTGGTATATCTCTGCGGTTTTGAACTTGTAACTATCCTTTCTTTTGATTGAAATATTTTTATTGATTGAGGATAATTAGTTTTCTCGAAAAACTAAATGAAGTGGTTGTAGCTTGGTTGAGCTAGTTATAGGTTCTTTTAATGGTGAGAGTATAATATATTTTGGTAGGAGGGAATACATAAATATATCGTCTGATTTTTCGTATATTTTTCATAAAATAGTTTTTTCATTTATTTCTTTGGGTTTGAAAGTTGGTAAAGGTCTTATTCCTGACCTCATTATTTTCCTGAAAGATTCTTTTATTAAAATTTTTTGGAGATTTCCTCCCTCTATTTGTAAAATAAAGTTGTATAATACCCCCTCCGTCCCATTATATGTGACACTTTTTGCATTTCGAGATTCAAACAAGTCTATCTTTGACCCTAACACTATGTTTAGATCGGTGTTACCCATTGTACTGTACTGCATTGTTACCATACGTACGATGTTTGTTTGATTATTACTTATAATGTATTGTAGTGTATTGTTAAATTTCATTGTTACGTAACAATGAAAGTCACCATTATATGAAACAACCAATTCAGTGTGTTCCCATTGTTACTTGATTTCTTTTTTCCAATTATATCCTTACTTAATATTTCATAATACTATTTTACTCTTTACCCTATATTATTTAATCTCAGTCAAATCTCCTACCCAACAACTACTACGCTGTTTTGTTCCTACTAGGTTTAATCGTCTTTCTTCTTTTTTCTTCTCTTTTTTTAATCACGTTCTTCCTCTTTATTCTTTTTTTTTTTAATCACACAGTCTTCCTTTTTTTCTATTCTTTTATCTCTTTCAACATATTATTTTATATTTTTTTTTGCAGATTTTTACATTATACAAATACAAAAGTTACAGGTACTTAATTTTTGTTCATAATTTTTTTTTCGTTGATTTATGTTCGGCAAAAGTCGTGAGTGAATAATTCTTTAGAATAATAATAGGGAATCTATTTTCACATTCGATAAAGTTCAGAAAAAGACAAGTACTTTTACACCTATTCATAAATGTAGCGTGGTTCGTCAGCTTTTTTGAAAATTAAAGCAATGTTTGATCCACAAATTAAAGGATAATATAGCAAAGCATGCCTAGCCAGAAAAATAAACAAGTAGACATGTTAATTTGAAATAAGGAATTACATAATTGCTACTCTATTTTATATGTACTATAAGATTGTACTGTTTCTGTCTTAGTGATAAGGTGTATCATAAATACATAAGTTTATAGATTTTAGTGTCTTATCTAAGCTTTGATATAGAGGATCTTGTTGTAGTGTCATTGGAAGTAGAGATTTTATCACTAATCCTATTATAAAAAAGTGAGCAATTTGTCTTTGATTTTTGTTCTTAATGAGTGTAGGCCTATTTTGGGCTACTCCTGTTATAAGAACAATGTGCAACGATACACTAGTTGTCTTCCATTAGGGTCAGATATACCCAATTTTGTAAAATTTTAAAAAAACTTGAAAACATAGCAAAAAGATAAAAGAAAAAACTTCAGTACTCCTACATCTCTACCATCTTTATACATGCATAATATATTATTTTTATAAACGATTTTAAAACTCTTATTGTAATGACCCAGAAAAATTATTTTCGGAAATATTTGAGCTATTTGTTGATTTTAATTATTTAGTTGATGGTTAATTTTAAATAATTATTAATTTTTAATTGATGGCTTATTGGTTAAGTCCATAATTTATTTTAAGACTCTATACTATTTGGCCCATATAAATAAAAATAACATAATAGAATTTGGCACTTTCAATACCTAATTAATTTAGAAAAAAAATATAGGAAATAAAAGAAGAACGAGAAGAAGAATTCTTGCAGCTGATGAAAAACAAAATGGAAAACCTCGAAGAAATCAAGTAAGTTTTATTAGATCTAATTAGTGTAATTTGTTTGTGTGTTGTTGTTTGAAAGTTTAAGAAAAAATACAAAAGAGTTGTCATTAGTATTGTTTGGCGTTGAACAGAAAGCAAAAGGGAATTGAATTGGGGATAAGTGTTAAAGGTGAGTTATTTAAATAATATAATATAGTTTTTAGTGGTATAATGTAATGTATGATTTAGTTAGCCAATTAGCATGTGGCGTGGATGAGTGGTAAGTAAAAATTCCCATCAACAGGCTTTCTATCACTACTTGGGTTTGTCTCTTTTCGTTATTATTTTTACTATAACATGATAATTCTATGTTTTGATATAATGAGATAGTTAATTAATTATTAAGTCTATTTTATTATATGAAAATAGTTAGGATGGTATTATTTAGAGAAATTGAAATTTAACCCTAGGCTTGAAAAATAGAAAATATGATAATTGAAATGTTAATTAGCATAAAAATTGGGAATTGGATTATAAATTCGGATAAGTTTTGGGTCTAAGCTATACCTATGGTAATATGAGTGTGGTTAGTTCAAAACCTTATTGTGATTATTAATGTGAATAGAATTCTTTGAGTTTGGAATTTAGAAAACCGGGAAGGCTCGAGTTTCGGAGTGAATTCTTGACTGATTGAGGCAAGTGGATTTCTAATCTCTTGTTAACTGTATGAAATGTGTGTATTTCCTTGTGGTATATGTTTGGGAGTAATAGGATTGGTGATGGGTTGACTTGTCTACATTGATTAATTATAATGATGGAAAAAAAAGGGATAACAAAAGGCAATGTGATTAATTGTTTATGTGTGATGTGTTGAGAAAGGGTTGAAGGCTTGTTGAATCATTGTCGATGTGACTTCATGTTTGTGTGGTTGTGAACTGTGCGATGATATGAAAATGGTTATCTCCTTTTTATTTGTGTGAATTTGTTATCTGCATTATTCTGAGGCATTGGTTGTGACAAGTGTTGTGTGCATTGGGAAAGAATGAGTACTTAAGAGGATGTACCATTTCGAGGGACAAATCGTGCGCCGCAATGGATACTGTATTTCGAAGGACATATCGCGCACCGCGATGGTTACTTTTATCGAGGGTCGTGTCCTGCGCCGCGACAGATGCATGGACAGATATGTCACCCATGGGTCCCGGACTGAGAGACAGCGGGTGTGTATCACTAGGTCAGACATGCATCATTATACTTGACACTGCATTCCATTTCATTGCACATACTTATCATTAGTGAACTTGATATCGTGTTTTGCTGATCTTCTGATTGCCTTTCTGCGGAACTTGTGATTGATCAATATTGAGCTTGTTATTGCGGATATATAATTTGTTGAAGTATTGTTGTTGAGGATATGTAATTTGTTAAAGTGTTGTTGTTGATAATATGTAATTTGTCTAAGTGTTGTTGTTGAGCTACGTGCTATGTAAACTGTGAGCTGTTAGGTTGGTTGATTTTACAGTAGGTTGTAGTTGTGGAGGTTCGGTTGGGGGTGGTAGGAGTACTCGTATTTCATCCCCTTAGCTTGTGTTTAGAGGTTTACTTGCTGAGTACCGTGTGGTTTTGTACTCACCCCTTCTTCTACAAATTTTTGTAGGTTATGAGCCTGGATTTTTGTTGTACTTGTCATTCTCTTCTTTTCCGAGGCTTCTTGGAGATTGGTGAAGTAGCTGTTTCCATCTCAGCAAACTTTCTTCTCCATAATTATGATCTTGTTCTATTCTAGAAACAAGTTCATTTGAGACTTCAATTTTTTTTTTCTTTTGAATCAATTGTAATACTTTAGAGGCTTGTACACGTGACTACCAGGTTTTGGGGGTTTTATTAAGTTACTTATATTATATTTCCGCACTTTATTGTAGTGGTTGAGTTTTAGCTTACTTGTCTTTGTGGGATAAGACGAGTGCCATCACGTCTATTTTTGGGTCGTGACAAAATGGTATCAGCGCCCCAGGTTCATAGGTCTCTTGTATGTACAAGCCGAGTCTAAGTAGAGTCTTGAAGAACTTTACGGAGACGTGTGTACATATCTTCGAGAGGCTATAATGACTTTTTAGAAAAATCTTCACTTCTTGAATCCCTATCGTGTTTTATTCGTCTGTCTTGATTTGTACTCTCACTTATAGTGATGGCTCATGTGTGGTTTCTCATATGAGTAATTGACGTCGTGTATGGTTTAAATGTTTGCTCTGGTATTAAAGGGGAAGTATTACTTACGGAAAGGATGCATAGTTAGATTTAGAATGTTTAAAAATTTAAATAGATTGTTTAAGGTTAGTTACCCTAGTAAAATGAATAGTAGTTAGGTGTTATATACGATATATGGAATGATTTGACTATTATTGAAAGTGAAATGATTAAAGGGTTGGCTAGATAATGAACAATGTTGCTTGGAAAGTCAAGTTGGTATAGTTTTAATGACATATATGGGTTCCTTAGAGAATGATATTGCGCCAATCGAAGTTGAAATCTTTCGTAGATTGAGTATATAAAAAAAGGTCATAATACGACTTCTATAATGGTGTACCTATTCCTATTTTGGTAATGGTTATGAAGTGTGTTATTTTTTTTATTGACCTGACATACGAAAAGATACATATAGCTTGGGCTAGATACATAACTAATTTGGTGATATTTTACGATTTTTTTGAATTTGGATATGATCTTCTCGGTAGGTATGATGTGTTCTAGTGGTGGATGTAACGGATTTTTACTATGCGGTACTAGTGGCATATGGAAATGAATATGTTGATTGTTAAGTGCAAATAATAACTGCTTAAGGAATTATCTATTGTATTACAAGCTCATATAATAATATTTGGTGTTGAATTCATTTTTTTAAAAAGCAACTAGCTTGTTAGTAAGGATGAATGGGTTAAGCATTATTTATAAGGAAGCCTTTAGTGGTGGATTTTTTGTACGGTATTGATGTGTTTAAATTGAGAAGCGTATTCCGAGGGTTCTAAACAAAGGATTGATGATTCCATCTTAAGGTCCTAGGGAATGTATAGATACCAGAATGACAAACTTATGGGTAAAGAAAGTCTTAAAGAGTATACTTGTGTGAAGATAATTGAAGATTTTGTAAGAAAAACATATAAGATTGAGTTAGTCCTTTTGATATTGGTTGGTATAACTGGATTTAAGGTGTCATATTTATGAAAAGATGTACTTTGTGGTGCTGACAACAGCTAGATGAGCATGATGGTAATAAGAGTTCGTGATAGATTGTGATGGAGATGAAAGTATGTAATAAGGCTTGTTGGTTAAACGAATTTTGTATTGTAATGATGACTTGTGAGTATTTAAGCCTGAGGTTTGATACTATTAGATGAGTAGCTTGATTGCAAGGAAAATTGTTGGAGGTGTTGAAAACAGCGCTCGAATAGAATCTAAAGGAGCTACAAGCATAATGAAAAATAATAATAAATTAGTGGGATATAATATATTCGGAAAGAGGTGAGAGTAAGAATATTTTCAAAGGAGTTGAGAATTGGATTTAGAGATACGTAAATTCACCCATTTTTTCTATGATTATGGTAATATATAATGTCACATGATCATCACATTGGTTAAAAACTAATGGATAAAACTCGAGAAAAGATTATGAATGTTCAATTCGAGTTCTTTATAAGTTTTTATTTGGTGGTTTTGAGTTTTGAAATGAGTGCGGTTGAATTTTATAGCGGTTGAATTTTTTAGCAAAAGATATGATCAGGTCTATGGAGAGACGACCAATGATAAGCTATGATATGTCGATTCATAAAAATCATCAAGGTATGAACTAATGTTGATAGATAAAGGAATTGTGTTACACAGTTGAATTCAAATTCAAGTTTTTCATGGTGAGTTTAGGTCTGTGGTAGTGTTTTTTTTTTTCAAGATATGAATTGGTAAAGTATGACAGGATCGATTATATTAAGTTTAATGCATTTGGAAGGACATAAAAATTGAGTAGTACAGTTGGTTACTTTTGATTGTTATACCTAAGGGGGATTTCACATAATGTTTTGGTTTATAAGATAAGGTAAAAAAAATATATTATGGATTGTTGGTCAAATGATAAGATTGGTAAGCGGGTCAACCAAATGAATAAGAGTTTGATGTATTAAAGAGTTCAAGATATTAAGAATTGTGTGTCATGGGAAGAATATAAGAAAAGTGAATGATTAAGACCTCTCGTATAAACCCCTGATTTGTAGTTGAAAGATTTATTGAATTTTAGCCTATGAGTTTAGATATGATTGTGAGACCTGAATTAGTTTGGTACGGACTTACTAGGAACTTATCTTCAACTTTCCTAAAGATTGAGTTTTGATTGGGTGACAAGCAACTATGTGTGAAATATTCTATATATGTGGTCATGTCGAGCTAATGGTTCAAATTATAATAGGTAACTTATAATGTTCAAAGTTGTGGACCTACATTTTTACATAATTAATGAGGATTCGAGAGGAGCAAAACTACTTTGTTGATGGGACAATACTGATTGTTATGATATGTTATATAGGCATTTGATATTGAGTAGAGGTTATGAGCTTATGGTAATCGTATTTTTGGAGTGACCATGAATTTCATAAGTGTAGGTATTCAAATTATTGGAGTGACTATGAATTTCTTTAAGTTTTGAACATTAGTGGAAATTTGATATTCGAAAAGTACGTAAAATTGACATTGTGTGTGATTCAATATTGTTATCTCGATGGAAAAGTATTTTTGTAGATAGGAAATTAGTGTTATCAGTCTTGAGTCTGACTCATATTTGTCATAAAATGCTTATTTAGAAAGAGAAAGTGTCATAGTTTGATAATTCTGGAAGCGATAATGTGTCTACTAAGAAGACGTTAGATCTAGTGACGATTTGAGAGTAAAGTAAATGGCTGTTGGGACGATGATGTTCTGTTAGTATTAAGAATATTGTTATTAGTGGAGTACTATGAGAAATATGTAAGGTTTGATGAATTGAGTATTTGTACAATTATAATGGGGACTACACTGGTTAATTGTGGGTGACCAAAAATTAAGGAGAGGGAGAGAGATGAATTAAAATGTTTGATCTGGGCATTATAGAAGGAGTATCTTGTGTTATTCGAATTTGCTTCCGTACGTTATTATGTGCCACCTACTTCGTTCTAGACATAATTTATAGTATTATTTACTACCTATGTCACACGTCCTTTTAGTTCAGTGGGTGAAATCCTAGTGGTGGATCAGATATACCAATGTTGTGATGTCCTTTTGATGTGTAGAATGCTTAGGTAGATTTGGTGAGTTCGGTTATGGAATATTTGATGTTGTTTGGAAAAGTATACATATACCACTATGTATATACATGTACGACCTCGCTTATAAGAACTTATAGAAGAGCTTCAATGAATAGTTATAACTATTCGATTGTGTTCTTAAAGGTTCTGCATCCTAGAGTGTACCACTTGTTGAGTGTTACTAGATCTTGTACTTCTTTGGATTATATATGTTTGATTCTCCCTTGATAGGTACGAGATGTCTAAAGATTAGAATTTTATAACTTAAATTTGTGGAAAGATTGTGTTGTGAAAAGAAAATCTTGATAAGATCTGTGATGGTTGGTTAAAGTTCACTTTTGATTGTAGCCGGTCTCGATTCAGAATGCTATCTTGGTTATGCGAGAAAAGACTCATCATGATGGATGCGATATGGTCTAATCGGTTTCACTTTAGGTTGAGTTCATGGGTTACTATGTGGCTTAATAATCACTCCTAATTAGTAGATATTCCAAAGTTTGAATCGAAAAATTCAGTTCTTAGTAGTTGATCTTGATTGAATTGTCTTAAGGTGGAAATCACTTTGAGAGATGAACAACTATTAGTAGGCCATGACTTAGAACTTTTGATAATGTGGTTATTCATTCTTCTTCTTCCTTATGTTCGGGGACGAACTGTTGGGAATTAAACACACAACACACACAAATAATCTAGAGAAAAGAGAAACGGAACACAAACGGGACACACAAGAATTTAACGTGGTTCGGTTTCCCTACTCCACGACTGTAACAGGAGGATTTTTATTTCACTTGTGCTACTATTTTTGAATTACAAATACAAGGATCATATTTATAGGAAAACCAAATAGTTAACCTAGGGTTTCAGTAATGGGTCGGGCCGGCTCACAAGCCTCCACAAAGCCCAACACGAACATGGTTTTTAGTGGTGGATAATGTAATGACCCAGAAAAATTATTTTCGGAAATATTTGAGCTATTTGTTGATTTTAATTATTTAGTTGATGGTTAATTTTAAATAATTAATAATTTTTAATTGATGGCTTATTGGCTAAGTCCATAATTTATTTTAAGACCCTATACTATTTGGCCCATATAAATAAAAATAACATAATAGAATTTGTCACTTTCAATACCTAATTAATTTAGAAAAACAATATAAGAGATAAAAGAAGAACGAGAAGAAGAATTCTTGCGGCTGATGAAAAACAAAATGGAAAACCTCGAAGAAATCAAGTAAGGATTATTCGATCTAATTAGTGTAATTTGTTTGTGTGTTGTTGTTTGAAAGTTTAAGAAAAAAGACAAAAGAGTTGTCATTCGTATTGTTGGGCATTGAACAGAAAGCAAAAGGGAATTGAATTGGGGATAAGTGTTAAAGGTCAGTTATTTAAATAATATAAGTTTTTAGTGGTATAATGTAATGTATGCTTTCGTTAGCCAATTAGCATATGGCGTGGATGAGTGGTAAGGAAAAATTCCCATCCATTGGCTTTCTGTCACTACTTGGGTTTGTCTTTTTTCGTTATTATTCTTACTATAACATGATAATTCTATGTTTTGATATAATAAGATAGTTATTAATTATTAAGTCTATTTTATTATATGAAAATTGTTAGGATGGTATTATCTAGAGAAATTGAAATTTAACCCTAGGCTTGAAACATAGAAAATATGTTAATTGAAATGTTAATTAGCATAAAAATTGGGAGTTGGATTATCAATTCGGATAAGTTTTGCGTCTAAGCTATACCTATGGTAATATGAGTGTGGTTAGTTCAAAATTTTATTGTGATTATTAATGTGAATGGACTGCTTTGAGTTTGGAATTCAGAAAACCGGGAAGGCTCGAGTTTCGGAGTGAATTCTTGACTGATTGAGGCAAGTGGATTTCTAAACTCTTGTTAAGTGTATGAAATGCGTGTATTTTCTTGTGGTATATGTTTGGGAGTAATGGGATTGGTGATAGGTTGTCTTGTCCACAT
This sequence comes from Solanum pennellii, assembly GCF_001406875.1. Taxonomy (NCBI): domain Eukaryota; kingdom Viridiplantae; phylum Streptophyta; class Magnoliopsida; order Solanales; family Solanaceae; genus Solanum; species Solanum pennellii. Next base: position 14,443,318 of record NC_028648.1, on the reverse strand, counting down.
TGATTAATTATAATGATGAAAAAAAAAAGGATAACAAAAGGCAATGTGATTAGTTGTTTATGTGTGATGTGTTGAGAAAGAGTTGAAGGCTTGTTGAATCATTATCGATGTGACTTCATGTTTGTGTGGTTGTGAACTGTGCGATGTTATGAAAATGGTTATCTCCTCATTATTTGTGTGAATTTGTCATCTGCATTATTCTGAGGCATTGGTTGTGACAAGTGTTATGTGCATTGAGAAAGAATGAGTACTTAAGAGCATGTACCATTTCGAGGGATGTATCACGCGCCGCGATGGATACTATATTTCGAGGGACGTATCGCGCACCGCGATGGTTACTATTATCGAGGGTCGTGTCGTGCGCCGCGACAGATGCATGGACAGATATGTCCCCCATGGGTCCTGGACAGAGAGACATGGGGTGTGTATCACTAGGTCAGACATGCATCATTATACTTGACACTGCATTCCATTGCATTGCACATACTTATCATTAGTGAACTTAATATCGTGTTTTGCTGATCTTCTAATTGCCTTTCTGCGGAACTTGTGATTGATCAATATTGAGCTTGTTATTGCGGATATATAATTTGTTGAAGTATTGTTGTTGAGGATATGTAATTTGTTAAAGTGTTGTTGTTGATGATATGTAATATGTCTAAGTGTTGTTGTTGAGCTACGTGCTATGTAAACTGTGAGCTGTTAGGTTGGGTTGATTTTACTGCAGGTTGTAGTTGTGGAGGTTCGGTTGGGGGTGGTAGGAGTACTCGTATTTCATCCCCTTAGCTTGTGTTTAGAGGTTTACTTGCTGAGTACCGTGTGGTTTGGTACTCACCACTTGCTTCTACAAATTTTTGTAGGTTATGAGCCTGGATTTTTGTTGTATTTGTCATTCTCTTCTTTTCCGAGGCTTCTTGGAGATTTGTGAGGTAGCTGTTTCCATCTCAGCAGACTTTCTTCTCCATAATTATGATCTTGTTCTATTCTAGAAACAAGTTCATTTGAGACTTGATTTTTTTTTCTTTTGAATCAATTGTAATACTTTAGAGGCTTGTACACGTGACTACCAGGTTATGGGCGTTTTATTAAGTTACTTATATTTTATTTCCGCACTTTATTGTAATGGTTGAGTTTTAGGCTGACTTGTCTTGGTGGGATAAGACGAGTTGCATCACGTCCATTTTTGGGTCGTGACACTTATATATCTCATCAAATTTTATTTATAATTTACTTATGAAAGCGAAAATGTCCAACGTGAGAACATTAATCTTTTTGATTCTATGTTTATGATTTTGAGCGATGACCGATTCAAATCGCTCTCTGAACACCCCTAATAATAGTAATACTAATGTGAGATAAAGGTAGAAGATTTGCTATGAAAAGCTAACATTGAGATTAACAAGGCAAATAAAAGCAAGGTCCATGAATACTTTAATGGGTTAATCCATAATTTATATATCTTGTGTAATTCTTATGTAAATTAATTTTGTATATATAATTTAATTGGTTGATACATTCTCCTTAATTTTATTATAGATGGTTGATCATAATAATCGAGATAGCAGTCAAATATTGGGACAACTAAGCTCTTTAGCTTCATATGCTGCACTCTTAGTAGTCATTTTGTTTCAGACTTATGCATGTCAAATCGAAAAAGATCAGCGTATGATCACACACGATATAAGGCTTGAGAGACAGAGGAAGTTATAAATGAATTACTAAGTTATCTATTTCCAACTGAACTTTGTCGTAGCATTTTCAGAATGACCCTTCAGTTTTTACTGGTCTCTGTGAGATGTTAATTAGAAAAGTAGGTCTTATACCAACACTTCGAGCGAAAATTAAGGAGAAAGTTACAAAAACACTTTACTTGCTAGCATATAATGTGACAAATCGTGAGTTGTCTTTCATCTTTCGACGATCTGGAGAGTCAATCTGTCGTCATTTTTATGTTTTCCTACGAGCTATCTTTGAGTTATATGAAAAATTTATTCAACAACCTGATGGCTCTCAAATTCCTTTTGAAATCGTTAGTAACCAAAGATTCTACCCATATTTTAAGGTGAACATAATTAATTATTTAGCTTATGCCAAAATTGTTTGTGTTTTAATCGATGATTAATATATAAGGATTGTATTGGTGCAATTGATGGAACACACATACGTGTTAAAGTTTCACAAAGTGAAGCACCAAAATATCGTGGGAGAAAAGATTATCCAACACAAAATATGCTAGCTCCATGCACATTTGATTTAAAATTCACATATGTGTTAGCTACATGTAATGAACAATAATTAAATCATTATTTAAATATGTTTAGGAAAATTCTACCTTGTTGATGCTGGACTTATGTTGAAGAGTGTACTTATTACGCCTTATAGGGAAGAGCAATATCACTTGAAAGAGTATTCAAGAAATCCACCTCGAAATTCTCGTGAATTATATAATTTGCGACACGCTTCTTTGCGTAACTCTATTGCACGAGCATTTGTAGTTCCTAAAAAGAGATTTCCTATAATTTCTAGCTCAACAGAGTCATCATATGGTATTGAAACTCAAAATCATATCATATTTACATGTTGTATTTTGCAGAACTATTTAAGAGGAGTAATACAAATGATGATTTACTTGCTCAAGTTGATGCGGAACTTATGAATAATAATGATGCACATGAAGATGTTCCAAATCCTAGAGAGAGCAATGAAGAACTTAGAGGAGGATAGTAAATTCGAGATGGCATAGCAGCTGCCATGTGGAATATATATCAAGACATATTTTCGAGGAGAAACATACAAATAAATTTTTGTATCACATTTATTTATTTGAAGTTATTTGAAGTGATTTTGTGAACTATTATTTTACTTATAAAGATAATGTGTAGTGCGTTTGACTTTATATTAAAACTCTTCAAAATTGTTGATGATTTTTTTAAATTTAATTCATATGAATATTTATTTTAATTTTGTAGTTATCAAGATGGCGAAAAAATTAAAGTCGTTTACTTCAACTGATACCAAAGTTTCAGATAATTCTCTTTGTATTCGGTCACAAACTATGGACGATGCACTAATTGATGCATTTTGTCATGATCAAGAACTTGGCAATAGGGTAGGTGGATCTTTCACTACACACGAACTGGATAACATATTAAGGGAGTTACGATCAAAATTTCCAAATAAAATTCTTAATAAGGTGAGAATTCACAATCGGATGAGAAACATGAAAAAACAATTTATCAAATATTATGATACATTTCAATTGGGACTGAGCGGATTTGCCTGGGATCCAATTACAAATATCTGGAATGCTGAGCCCGAAGCATGGGATCAATTAATTCAGGTATATTCATGTTTGTTAATTTTGCTCTTATTTTTATATTTTAATGTTCATCTTATTTTCTTCAGTAATGTGCTGTACTTATCATATGTAGGCTTAGCCCGAAGCTGCTGATTTGAGGACCAACTCTATCAGAAATTATGATAAACTAATGATGCTATATGGAAAGGATAGAGCTAGTGGAACATGCTGAGACAGGACCAGATATGTTAAAAGGAGTTACTAATATAAATTTGAAAAGATCAAATACAAGTTCTTTTACAATTGAAGAGGTTGACGAAATGATTTCTATGAATGATGCTTCATTGGAAACTGAAGGAGAGAAACAGGATGAGCAAGTCAACTTATTAATGATGCACCTAAATCAGATGTCTCTTCAAAGGTACCAACTCATCGAAGAAATTAAAAATCTAAACATAATCATTTTGAAGGCATAGCTGATATGTTGAGAGGTGGTATGGATAATCAGGCTCATACCATTAATCGACTTTAAACTATGCCACCTATTTCTGAAAGCGAGATGTGGCAAATGATAAAAGATATGAATTTTGAATCTCATATGAACTCAAAAGCTTATATATGTATTTGTCAAGATGCATATATGTGTCGCACATTGATGGGATGTCCACAAGAAGAACACAAGTCTCTTTCTTGACTATGATGCTAGCACGCGATTAAGCTTAGATTTATATATTGGATTTTAAGTATTTTTGATTTTATAAACATATGAATATTTTAGTTTTGACAATTATTTTACTATGCATTTTAAGGTATTGAGAATTTGAATGATTTGTTTTGTTATGAAGATTTATAGCATATAATATCGATATTATTATCAGTATAATCTAAGTTATAAAATCAAGTGATATACATATTATACATCAACATTGTTGTAAGGTTATATGGAAAGTTGATTTAACAATTTGTGAACGAATTAAAATTTATCGTTAATGAATTAGATTTACAATTTGTGGACGAATAAATAGATTAATTATTTCATTTTCACAAAGCAATATTTTTCAACATTTCATAATTAATGTGGTATGTGATGATTTTTAGAATTGAATATAATTTTTTTAATTTTAAATAGTTTTAATTAAATCAATGTAGATACAAACGTGATAGTAATGATTGATGATATAATTTTATGTTATTTTCATATGACATAAAAGGATATGCATGATTGATGGATACTTTTGTTATTTTATTAATAATTACTGATACATTTAGTATTTAAAATAGTTAAGAACATTTTGGTAAATTTTTAAAGTACAATATAGTACAATACAGTCAAACCAAACAATGCAAATGTTATTAAACACCAGCAAACAATACAGTCCAACAAAACAATGTATCTACCAAACAGTACAATACAGTACATTATGAAACAATGAGGAACAATGATCCATACAGATTGTCAGTTTTTCATAGATCATTTTAACATTTTTAATTATCAATTATTGTGACTTATAGTACTATTTAAATGGTTTACAAATATATAAATTTATTTAAAGAATTTGAGGATTGGATAAGCAGATGTTCCGTCAACGTCAAAATGTTTGGCTCTTGGAAAAAGTGTCACATAAAATTAGACAGAGGGAGTAATATTTTCCATGTACAAAATGTATATTTTTTATGAAAATATATTGAGTTGCGTTGCAGTCATTATTTAAATTATTTTGAAGTTGAGTAACTCCTAATGCTATAAAGAAGGCTAAGCAAAATCGCGGAGGAGGAGAAGGTTTAATAATTTTTGTTGTATGATTTTCTTGGCGTGAAAATAGATTTCTTTTAAAGTATTTTTATCTTTTAGGAAATTATTCTCACCTTTGATATATAGTTTAAGTAGGTGAATATAAGATTTTTACCTAGCACCCTGGTATAAATGCTTTAAGGTATAACGATTGTAATGGTATTAATGTTTTTATAGATATAGATTCTTCAAGAGACTCTACTTCTTTTTATGTTTCTTCAAGTTCGGGTTTATAATTTTTCGGTTCCTAATTAGGTGGTTATTTATTTGTAATTGTGTCAACTTCTAGGGTGTGGAGTTTCTGTTTAATTTTTTTTATTTCATTTATATTTGTAATAATTCTACCTGAATATTTTGTAAGGTCATTTCAGATTTAATTGGTTTTTTAAATTTATTCAGAACACTTGTCATATCTAAGGGTTTAATAATTTTACGATCACATTGTTTATCAACGACTAAATTTCTGAAGGCAATAAAGTATTTTTTCCAAAAATTAGGATCTTCAATATGATCTATCATATCAAAGAATGTTTCTTTATTACTACTAGTGATGACATTTATGGAATGATTTTTGCAGGTGCAAGTTGCACTGCCACATTCACAAGCGTCTGGTGACTTACTATCTTCAGAACTATAGGCTATATTTAGCTGATCGTCGCTGCTAAGATTTTTATGAGAGGAGGAGTTGTTATCTTCTAGAATGAAATATAATTTATTTATAACTTGTTCTTTCAGCATATTAATTTTGTATTTCTTTTTATTAGTGGTGGGCAGTCTTTGGCTCCATGTCCTATTTTTCCACAGGCCCAACAACTTTTAGTGTTGTTTTGTTTACATCTATTTTTACCAGGGTTCTAGTTAGATTTTTTAAATCTCCTTTTGTATGACGGGGTTCAGCTGATTGTTTATTCTTATGGTTCCATTTTTAGAAGCCTCTTTTAATGGGGGAGATAGTTTAATATAACCAAAGTCTTGACAAATGTTTCCTTGTTCATTTTGTGATATTTTACTATCCCTTTTTAGTTTATTCTTAAGTTATATATTTGTACATAAGTCTAATCTAGTAATATTTATAACACTTATGAGGTCATCATAGGTTAATTGATTGTAAGGAACTTTTCCTTCAAACCGATCTTTTAGTTTTATTCTAAACCTTTTCAGCAAATAGCTTGGGTAGACCACTAATAAATTTTTCTTTCCTATAATCGTGATTGCACCCTTTCCTAATCATAACTTTGTTTATAAAACCATCTTTATATAATCTAAAATTTTTAAACTTTGGGCAAGATATATTAGATAATATCTCTAGACTTCTATCTTGGAAAGGTTGAGATTCTCCAATAAAATATTTAGTTATGTTATAAATTAAGATGGTAGTGGCATCTTCAAGGACTTGATTCTCTATGGTTTTCCCTGAAGATTCATCCATAATAATTGGGTTAACAGTTGTAGCATTTAATATACTTTGCCTATTATACTCTATTAGATAATTATCCCACCAATTTTTAATGTGCCGATAAATCCAACTGTAATTAAACTAGCAGATTGTTTATTTGATAAATTTTTCATTTTATATTCGTAATGATCATTCCCATTTCATGTAATTTATCATAAATTTGATGTTCCGCTAGTCCGTCCATATTGCATTCCTCTATTTCTCTTTTCTAGTGCGAAGTATGAGATAGATACTCTTTTTCTTCGTATTACATATCCGGAAAAGAGTGTTTCTTATAATAAGTTTTTTAGTAGAATAATAAGAACTTACTTTATTGATATATTTATCATTATTTTTGTACAAGGTATTAATTTATGTAGATTTTAGTTTTTTTTATTTGTTTCTATAAGATCATCTGTGATTTCAAACTTTTCTTTAAACCTAGTGAATTTTTCGTTAGAAAATACTGGTAGTGCAAATATTGGACGAGTTTCTAGTTTTTTAATTTTCTCACTCTAAAAAGGACTTGGTTCATCCTTAAAAACTCAGTTAGTATTGGCTTCAAATTTTTTTTAGAGATTATATAACATAATTGATTTGTATAATTATTTTGTTGCAGAATTCTTTTTATATATATTTATTGGGATCTCCTTTAATATTGACTATATCTATTTTAAATGGTGAGGCAGTTATAATTCTACTATCTACGGGTAGACTAATTTCTTCTAAAGGAGAAATTTTAGATTCAACTACCTTATTATTAGTAGTGTACCATTTATTAACAAGCATTTAACGACTTTATTTGATCGTCTAATACTCCTGTGCATTCAAACCACTTAAAAAACTCTGCATTACATTTTACTCTTTTCATATCACTAAACCATTTATTTCTTAAGGTTAATCTTTCTAATAGAGAGTATCTTTGTGTATACAATTGGTTTTAATAGAATTCTCTGAACTAGTCTAAAATTTATTTAGATATTTAACATCTATTTCAAAAGGTTTATCTAATCTAATCATGCATAAATAATACTTTATTTCTTGAATTTTTCTAGTAGTGGGACTTGTGGAGTTTATGGGTTTAGAATTCATATGTTCCCTTTTGGGAATAGTTTCTAACAAATCTATCCTTTAAAATTTTTGTTTATTTCTCCATCTTGAGGTTGATTTAGTTGGTCAAATTTTAGTTTTTCCTTTTCAATTTCTGGCTCTTTTACGGAGTCAAAATGTCAATCATCTTTTATTAAAACGTCATCTCAATTTATTATTCTTGGGACATAGGTGTTGTTATAATATGCTTCCATGAGTATGATAACTCCTTCATTACTTACAATTTTATCCTTAGGAGCGGAGGTAGTTTTCATTAATTTATAATACATTTGATATATTATGGCTATTTTCCCAGTAGTTTCCTTACTATTCATATTTCTAGTTTTAATATTTAATGTATCAATTATGTTTTAATTATTAATATTTATTGAATAATTAGGATAACAATTAAAGTATACCTGGTCATTAGCAAGGTTGCTTTGTGCTATTGCTAATAAAGCATCATCAAAATTTTATAACCTATTGTCTCTTAAGAGAAGAAGACATATGGGTACATCTAAACTTGATCCATATAATAGGTCGACTACCACTTGGAAAAGTAATATATGAAGAAATTTATATTTGTTTTCTTATAACTATTAATATCGTTAGCTGCTAGCAATTTAATAGTCTCGGTATTTTTATTAATAGCAATAGTAGACTGAGAAATTTTAATGTCATAATTTTTAATAAAGTCGCGGTTTCTAGTGGTGATGTCATTTTATGTTGATTGAGGATCAATCGGGGAGAAGAACACTATCCTTGGGCTTAAATTTCTACTTTAAAGATTACTATCGGAATAATAAATTCTGTGTAGTAATTGTTGTTACCTTTTTCACTAATCTTCTTTGATCCTATTCCTCTAGGCTTGGAGACGGGAACACCCTCCGGGTCCGTCTCTACTACACACACAGACTAAGCTAATCCAACGGAAAAGTATGGGCTTCCCGACGTCTACATCAGGAATTATATGGTTACACCACTTTTAGGAATAAAACTAGCATAAGTGGAAGAATAAAAACAACTATCAAACTCTGAACTTATCACACCGACAACAATAAATATTTCAATGATGTCTACCCAAGGCCAGCGTAGGGACTTAGCCGCTCCTACTCATAGAACCGAGTGGGTAGGAACAAGAGAAGAAATGTTATACCTTAGTTAGTATAGGTTTTTAGAAGAAATCTCCCTATCCCTGTTACGCCCCGAGATACCCCCGAGACGCGGACATGGAACTTTGAACAACAAGTGATCCCAAGCTAACCCTGCTGGCATAATTATTTGCATACTTAAGATAATAAACTGATGCGAAAGCTAAATCACAATTTAACCTTAAAAGATGGGGAATACCCATAATCTATAACTGAGATATTTAAAAACAAAGAGTTTAATAAAAAGGAAATGTTAACTCAGTACTAAGCTAAATCTAACTATGTCTGAAATAAGCCTTTAAACTGGACTAGAAATACTGGGACAAGCCCCAGCTAAATCTAGCAAAAACTGAAACTAAAAGACTAAATATTGAAAAGAAACTTATGAATCTTGTCCTCGGAAAATGAGTACTCACCACTGAATCTGCTGAACTAGAGATCGAGAAATCGATCTATGCGTGATCTGGATGCTGAGAACCTGAACCTACATCATGAGAAGATGTAGCGCACGTATGCGTCAGTACATGAAAGTTACTGAGAATGTAGGATAGATTAAAACTGAAATAAAACATAATTGAACAAGCATAACAACAAGTATAATAATCTGACATGATAAATTGAATTCTAAGCTAACGTAATGCAATGACCAATTTATATTATGCTGAAACTGAATACTGAATATACTGATAAATGGTAAATGCAGAGAGTATGACTGATCTGTGGGAGCTACTAATAACCGATAATAAAACCACATGATCTAAATATGGAGTCCGATGTATACGCCCCATCGAGAGGACCCAATATATCCTGCCAAAGGTATAAAGGTATGCTGGCGTATTCACTAAACTGATTACCCACAGAGGGGACTTACAACGTACTTGGCTAGTAGTTCTGGGACTAATTGGGTATAATAAACCCTAGTCCAACTCGGTATTATACTACTCATAATGAATTCTGTATATTAAATGATTATGTCTGAGTTTCTGTAAATACTGGATTGCTCGAAAATGAACATGCAAACTGAGAATGCAACAATTAATCTGGTAATTATGCATTTATAATTGAGGCATGTATATCTGAAGTGTCTGAAATATCTTACCTAGCTTGTGTAATTGACGAACTAAAGAAATACAGAGCTGGGGTTCTAAAATTCATGCAATAAACTGAATAATTACATGATAATCTGATTGGAACATAAAAATAATAAATTAATGAAGTTCTCTTGAAGTTCTAGAAACCCTAGGTTTAATTATGACAATAGAATCAAGAATGTGACTGAAAACTAGGGACCCAATGGGTGAAAGGAACCTACTAGTGAAATCCCACATACCTTGAGATGAAATCCACGGAAAGATATATAGGTTTCGGGGCTGTAACTGCTGGAGATTGTGGCTTTCTTTAACTAGGGTTCCTGACCTTTGTCTCCCCTCTTGCTTCTAATTTTCTAAGTTTTGATTTAATTATTTGACTTAGGTATGTTTTAATTATGTTTTAGGCTTAAACTGACCAAACTATGATGATTTAGGGTCAAAACAACGTAACTTAGTGTTTAAACGGAGTGGGAAAGGACCAAAAGACCCCTGGGAAGGTTGTTGTTGGACCAAACGATGGCAAGGACTGACGGTCCATCATCTTCCCGATGCCCCATTGATACGCTCAAACTTACTTCTCAAATAAGAAGTAAAGCGGTTGTGTCAAGTAAATAACCCAACTAGTGAGGTTGGGATCGTTCCCACGAGGAAAATAGTTTAGACTTAACTTCAATCTATTATTACTATTGTTCAGTCAATTACTTCCTTGGAAAGTAAAAACAATAAAAGGGGGGTTTCTATTTCTAAATGAATTAAAATAACTAACTAAATTGAAAGAGACACTTAACAGCTTTGAATGTTGGAGTTTAATCAATTAATCGAAGTAACTAGGGTTTACGTGTTCCCCACATGTTCATAACTTGATAATTCTAACTATAACAATTCTTTCCTAGTATCTTGCATGCAAAGTGATAAGTTATGTATTTCTAAATCCTTGGTCCGGCATCTAGAAAATCTCACTCCGCACCTTGGTCCGGCTACGTGTGTTGCTATCCTAACCCTTATCTTTACCTCATATTAAGCATCGTATTCGATATTTGACTAAGTTATTACCTCGTACCAATCAATACTAGCCTATTAGATAGTATACACTAAATCTATGTTGATAATTCTTTTCCTATTATCTACCTCCTTGGTCCGGCAAGTAGCATTAAGGCGAGTTCTAACGTTGGCCATCCGTTAAAAAGACTTCTAAGCGAAAGAAATATTAATACATGCAAGATACTATTCTAGAATTGTTATTTTAGTTAGGTTTTACCTCATTATTTGCCTATGGTTCCCACAACCCTAGTTATGGAGTTTAGTTACCCATAGTCATAATCACAATATTCAAATAAATTATATAAGAATTCATGTACTTACATCAATGAGAAAGAGTAATTTCCGAAAGTTTGCTTGATTAATCACCAAAAATCACCAATAATCACTTGCAAGAATCTCAAAGTAATCACGAATCTCACAAAAATTTTAATGATAATCAAAAGTCTAACAATACAGAGTCTACTAATACGGTGTCTAACAATACGGAGTCTAACCTCAAAAACGAGGTCTTTCGAACTATATATAGAAAATAAAAACCTAATTAAACAAGGATTCTATTTGCTGGAAATCTGTCAAAACGCGGCTGGGTCGACGGACCTAACGACGGATCATCGTGGTCACGACAGACCGTCATGGACTCCGTCGTCCCATACTTGTGCAATTTCTTCTGCTGCTCTCTTTATTACCCTCGACGACAAGTATGACGGACCGTCATAGGCACAACGGTCCGTCGAGGGTCTACGTTTCAAAACACTTAAACTCTTGGAATATGGGTACTGGGACTACTTCTCTGAACTTCATGACGAACCTGCAGGATGGACCGTCATAGACACGACGGTCCGTCATGGACTCCGTTACCCCACACTTGGTCAGACTTCCCCATCTTCCTTCAGTAGCTGCACTACGCTGCCACCTACGGGCCGTCACAAGCATGACGGACCGTCACAAGCTCCGTAGGTGGTCTCTTCTGCATTTCTTCGCTCAAAAACCTCCGCATACATCTTTGAACAGATTTCCTGCAAATAAGGAGAAACTTATATAAAAATTAGCACAAAAAGGCTTTTGGACACACTAAACTTAAGGAAAAAGTATTAATAATATCGTGAAACCACGGTATATCACCCATCGTTGTGTCCGTCATCAGGGAGTGTTCGACGAGCCTTTACTAAAATGGGCATAAATTTTTACTTGGAGATCTGAGTTTAGCATTGTCAGTTAATATGGAAAGATAATTCAGTTATCTATATGTGAGTAAGTCATGTTACACATAATTAATTTTGTACTAAGAGTTATGATCATTTGAAGTTAACCCAATTGCATTTCACCTTAACTGTCTGTAAATTTTCCACTTACGGACCGTAGGTCCACCTACGTACCATGCTGGTCATCCCTAGCTCTTGTCAGAGAGTAGGTGAAGGGAGTCTTGATCGACGGTCACATACTATGGACCATCGTTTGACCTACGGACCGTAAGTCCGTTCGTCATCCAAGACATAACCCAATTCTCTGGGCTGAAATTTTTAGGATTTTCTGATCCCATCGATGATTGTGCAGGATGGACCGTGGTTCAGGCCACGGTTCGTTGATGCCACCGTTTGTAGTACTTGTAGATTTTTCTGAAAAACTAATTTTTGGTCAGTTTCGCTACGGGGTGTTACAATCCTTTAATTATGTAACACCTCTAAAATGACTTAGATGAAACTAGAGTCTCACACTTGTATCATGAGGTTCTGAAGTCCTAAAATGGGTTATAATGATGTTTATAGACAGTGACTGATGTTTGGTCAAGTTTGGAGGTCAAACGTCAAAGAATGTCCATAATGTTAGAAAGGTTTGCCTTGAAACATATTGTTTGTCTTATTGTGTTTTGTAAATTTTTATATGTTCGTTTTAGATGAAATTGATATGAGGGGTTCCTAACATGTGTATGAACATAATTGGGTTGGAAACTTACGGGCAAAACTCCCCAAGGACCAACCAAGGGGGTCCATGAGGAGGACCCAATTTGTAGGCCAAGACTGTCCAAAACAATCCCACCTACGGCGGGCAATCGACTCCCAGTAGGCTGGCTGACGCCCCGTAGGTGGAGGGAGTTGGTACAGACATAGGCTAGGGATCATAAGCTCCCATTTTGCAGTCTCTGACCCAATCTATGATTGCAAGCACGACTCGTTGATGGGTTGATGCCTAGTTGACTGGTCCGTCGATTGGCACCTGCAGATTTTCTCCAGGTGTCTCGGCCAGCTCAAGGACATTTTAGGCTTTGCACCTAGCCTTCCTAAAATTATTTGGACGGTTTCTTAATGTTATTTTAGGTGTTTTAAGTAAATTTATAAGCCTAGAACCCCTATTAAAGTCATAATTCAAAATCAAAACCTCAATACTCCTAAAGAACTCTCTAGAGCACCATTGAGGCTAGAAGGAAGAATGGAGCTTTGAGATTAGTTGCTCCATCAAATCTTCTCAATTTTCCTTATTTCACATCAAATCAAGGTATGATCTTCATCCTTTAATCTCTTTTCATTAATGAATCAATCTTCAAAGTGATTTTCTAAAGCTTTCTCAAAAGATGAACTTCTAACTTGTGATCTAGCCATCAGTTCTTGCATAATATGTTTTGAATCATTGTATTATGATTTAATTGATGTTAGTGTTATGATTTTAACCTAAAATCTTCATGAACCCATGCAAATCATGAACTACTAGTTTTGACTATATTTCGGGTAATGTCTCTATACTATTGAATTCTTGTGTAGTTTAATTTGGGTTATTGAATTTAAGAAATATTCATATTAGAATCATGTGTAGGCTATCATAAATTGATGAATTCATATTGAATTACATTGAATTCATTGTATATTATGATTATTGGATTGAATTGGTGATCAAGGCTATGGGTAAGAGCCTTTGAGTATTATGTTGGTTGATTTGGCTATGGATTGAAGCTGTGAGATTGGATTAGTGATGTGATGTCCTAAATCTCTCTAAATTTTGTAGTATAGGCCTTGAATTATGATTATTATTTTCATGGTCCACTTATGGTGGTGGTGCTTATGTGTTATTCTTTTGAATTATGTGGTCATCGGCATTACTTTATGATTTGTAAAACAAGGTGGCCTCATCATCATTAGTTTATGTATTATGGTATTATCATGTTATAACTTGATTATGTGAGTATTATGAATGTGTTGATGTCTAATGTGTATATGTGAAGTCAAAGCATGAGTCCTCTTAATTGAAGATAGGTGCTCATGATAGGCTATAGTGATGTCTTGTGTGTATACTTGATGTTCAAGAGTGAATCTTTCTAGTTGAATTTATGATCATTAGGATGAGATATATTGATGATTCTCTAGGATTGTGTAGTATGACTTCCAAGTATACTAGTTATCCCTATGTGCTTCTTTAATCACATGTTATATGTGATAATGGAAAGTATATGTGTCTTGGTTTGGTAGACTTGTGTCCCTTACCTGATACATGTAAAATGTGAATATGGAATCTTGACTTAATATGCTAAAGCTCCTAAGTCATGTATATGTGATTGACATGTGACCTTGAACATAGTTAAAAAGGTCATTTATGTGGAGCGTTTTAGAAAGAAGATTATGATATCCTTGAAGTTTAAAGTGTTAATGGTATCCTTCTTGTATGAATGGTGGACTTACGGTTGATTGTCTGGAACGGCATGAAATCATCCTTAGGAAAGTCATTGAGCTATCCTTTTAATCATTGTAAGGAAAACCCTAGACGACCTCTTTGGTAAGGTGTGTTATGATTTGGTTGTGAACTAGATAAGGAACATCTTCATATACTCCTTTATTGAATTACTCTATGAGAACAAAGGGTAGCACTGAGTGAGTATGTTTTGGGAGTGGCTTGAGTTGAGGATAAGGACAGAGAACAAAGAAACCCTTCATAATCCTTAGCCATATGTCTACATGGGCTGTTTCCTAGTTCTACCGTTGGCAAGTAGAACACCCTTTATCGGAGTATGGTTGACTCTGGATTCCATGCTTAGCTACCATGGTTTATGTTAGTTATTGCCTATTATAATCATAAGGAATACGTACTAGTGTTGAAAAATTCCTACGAAGTTTATGTAGTGGTATGGGACGCTATCTAGACATTGCATGATTAGGCTTTGAAGATGTTGGTGTGTGAGTCCCTAGGTCTTCTCCATGACCATTATATGAATGTCTTTAGATGTTGAATGTCTTCTAAATGACTTAATGAACGTAATGACTTAAGTAAAGGTGTGTTAATAAAAAGAGAAGTATCTAGAGTAGCTTTGAGGATTTGTTAGGTGGGCTTGGAGAGGATTTTTGGGTGTTTGATTCATGTCTTACTTAGTTGAGTCTTATAGTTTTAGGTTGTGGGTCTAAATGATTAAATTGACATAATCTAAACTTAGATAGTCTTAAGGATTATTTAGGTAAGTTTGAAGAGGGTGTATGGACGGTCTCTTCTTGAATTACTTAAGTAAGTCTTATGATAACCTTTGGGAGGAGAATGTCATATTATATGTTATTATATAATGCTATCTTGTGGTAGGTGATTTGTATGTGATGTTTGTGTTAATATGATTTCCTATATTTGTGACATGAAGGTTTAATGTAAAGAGCATATTTTGATATAAATATATGCTTCTCATGATTTTATGCATTATTCCATACTTATTACATGCACTGTACTAATTCGATACATTTTTTTCAATATCTAAAGTTGTAGGTGAAAGGTGAGAGGCATCTTGAAGTAAATCTTGGAAACTAGGACTCTTCCAAGCAAAGTTGGGGTATGTCCTTAATTGATTCAAGGACATTACAATATTTAAACTTCTTTTGATTAAAAGTATTGTTATAGACTAAGTTTCTATATTTCGATTGTATATATGGGACATAACCCAAGTATTCATGAGTCTAAGATTGGCGTATGTTGAGACTTATCTATATTCTTTATGTTTTCTACGAAAGATATTTGAAGTATTGTTTTGTGTGAAATGTTTTAATTCACACTTCTTTCCATACATGTATGCAATGAATGATATCAAAGGGCTTGTACAAGACCTCTGAGAGTTCAAGTACGGCGAGTCATTCGAGAGTTGTCCTATCTTCTAGGTTATATTCTCGGGGTGTGACACTATGCATCCGCATAGGACTTATCTAGTGAATCCATCTATTTGTTAAACATATTTCTTCAACCTTAGGAAAAGAGGACACCTCATTTTGGTGTGGGTTCATAACACCAAATTCCATGGAGCTCACCATGGTCTATGTCAGTTAAGGCTATATCTATCTAAGCCAAGAACACGTTCCATGACAAGACAAGAACAAGAGTATGAGTTATGTGCTATGATTACTTGATTGGTGTAACTTAGTGTGAGTGAGGGTATGTTACTTCACTTATGTATTGCACAAGTAATATTTGAGGGTTATTGTGGTATGTGTGGTATGATTATATGATGGGTATGAGTTAATGCATGCTTTAAATGAATATGTACTGTGAATGTTAACCATGACTGTGAACTATAAATATGAACATGAACATGAATATCAACTATATCTATGACTTCTTAATGAGCTTCGTTTAGTGCGAGTGGAGGTATGAGATCTCATTTGCACATTGCACTAGTGGATTTATAAAGGGGTTGTGATGTGGTCTTTTTATGACATGAATATATATGAATCCATGTATGCATGATGTGAATTATTATCATGAATGATATAACTTATGAATATGAAAGTATCTATTCTTATGATATGGGTCGACTATATATTATCTAAATGTGCATGATGTCTTTTAAACATGAAAAACATGATTTCGACTAAATTACCATTTTTTAAAAATCATATCTCAACGATTTTATGCATGCTCCCATACTTAGCACTTTATGTGCAAACCCATTTGTTCAACATTTACTATGGCTGTAGGTTTCGGTCATTGAGAAACATTAATTCAATCAAGAGAATCTTGGGTTGAATATTCCCTACACTTGGTGAGTCCTCAAGCCCGAGGAAAAGATGTTACCTTTCTAGTTTCTATTGTACTTTCTATTTCGGTACTTTATTGGTTTAAAGGTCTTACAACCCTATTTGTACTCTCTATGGTATTATATGGTGAATAACACAAGTCTATATTCTTCTATCTGTTTATGAAAAGAAATTGACTTTGATTATAAAACATTTAATTTTTTCACATTATTCTGTCTTATGTGATGATGAATATGCTAAGGGCTTTTACGAGACCCCTTCAGGGTTAAGTAAGCCATATTACTTCTAGGGGGTAACCCCGGGTCGTGACAATTCTTATTACTCAATTGAAGATAGTTGTAACACCTAAGATTTGAAAAAGGCTTGGAAGGGGTCTAAGGGGATTTTCAACAACCCAAATTGGATGATAGGACCCTCCATTTACACCTAGATTGGAAGTTAACGGGACCACGACTCATTATTTTCACGTACCCAACCTACACCCTGGACGTGGTCGACACCCAATGTCCTTTGTTGGCCTTGAGTGAACCTTGGCTTGGCATACTAAACTCAACAAATAACATAAATACAAGATATAACTTAAGAATTAAATTCAAAAGTTAAAACTTAGCCTCATCAGCAACTCAAGTCTTATAGTTTACAATTGAAGTGGAAAGACCAAAAAAACTAACACTATCATTCTATCAAGACTCTAAAATACTAAGATGAATGTTGGCCAAACCTCACAAAATTCTATAATTAAATACAAGAAACAATGACGGAGTCCTCCGGATGCAAGGAGGGTCACCAGTGACTCTGAATGCTCAAACTGGATCAATGAGGCGCTGAATGCTGATCCTTATTACCTGCATCTGCATCATAAGACGATGCAGACCAACTAGCATTAGTACATTAAATGTACGAGTATGCGAGTTGGAATGCTAACAAGAACCTTCAGCTTGAAAAGAGTAAGAAGAAACTTACCTTGGCTCTGCTCAACTCATGCATTACAGAACCTAATATAAAGATTTAAAAACATATGCAGTATATATAAATCTTTGTAAAATTGTAAAACAACTTAGTTCATTAAAAACAATGCAATAACAAACTCAACTTTACAAATATATGAACGAAATGTGGGAGATTTTCTAATCGACAACCATTACTATGAGCCTAAGCGATGATAGAAAATCTTACCTCACATAGAAAGAGGAGCTTCCTATACCTTACCGTGAGTATAAAACCTGAACTACTAAGTGGATCCACTAGCTATGCAAAAAATCACTAACAAATCATCTAGAAGTATGACCCTTCTTATGTCCATGTTGGCTACATGGTTTATGGGGCTTCAGTTAGTATGAACTCGCCTCCTCCTATCAATGCTCAATACTACTCCCAAAAGACTTAGCTCATATGTTTAGAAACAAATTCTTCTCTGGTTCGAGGTAATTGCTCAAACTTAGCTTTAAATCTCTCATGGAAATCATAGTTTCCTTTTTACTAAAACTAGACAAAGGCACTGTTGGAAGTCTAGCTTTCTTTTCTTGCTCAAAATGTGAAAACATCTGTAACTGTAGAGAATACTTAGTTCCTTTATACTTTTTAAAAGTGAACTCAACTTTTTAATATTTTGTTAACTTAAAACTTAACTCTTAGGGAATATTTTTAGTTCCCTTGTAACTTCTGAGAATTTAAGTCAACTCTTCACTCTTTGCTTACCTTGTAGCTTAAGTCTTAAAACAAAGTTAAAATGTTTGTTAAGGACTCGTGGAAACTTTAAGAGCTCACTTTTACTTGCTTCTTAACTTTTAGACTTGACTCTTAACTTTTTTGACCTTTATCTTAACTTTCCTTGAATTGGATTATGGATTCAATGTTATGATTTTAGTTCTTTAGTAATTTGTAGGTGTTTCGAAATCATTTGAAATAATTAGAATCATTGGAAGTTGTTAATGTACCTTGGAAGAACTTAAAAAGGCTAAACTGAATATATGGCAAAAAAGCCATTCCAGGCGCACAGGTGGTGGCCCGTGCCATCCTTAGTTGATTGAGGCTTTGTTGTGGCACACTGGTGGCATGCGCGGCAGGACCAAGCGAATCATGCCAGGTCGCCGCGCCTGGCTTGCCCAGGTGAGTCTAACAATTTTTTCTCTTTGTTTTTCAATCTCAAGACCTTCCAAACCCCCCTAATTCTTTCACCAAATTATAAATAAACAAGAATCAACCAACAAGGTAGCCAACAAATTCAACAACAAGAATCCGAAATTTTTCTTAAAGAACTTCAACTTTTAACATGTAATCAACTCATAAATTGCTGAATTGAAACAATTTTGTATGTGGGTGTATTAACCCAACAAGAAAGATCCCATACCTTACTAGGGATTACCTGTACAAATTCCATTAGAATTTCCTTGGCGTTTTTGTCGAAATCTTAAATCATTCTCCCTTCTCCTTCTTCTCTTTTCTTTCTCCCAAGCCTTAACCGTGAAATACTATTCTAATTTGAAGTAAAACTTATTTTTTTACCCCAATTAATCCCTTAAAAAGAATTAGGGAATAATATAGTGAAAAGACTAGTTTGCCCTTAGTTAGATTCGGAATTGGATATTCTTTACTTCAAAAGCCAAATTTCCGAAAGACATACCTCCCTCATACGATATCGAAATAATGCAAACTCGACGCCATTGGAAAGATACTTCCAAGTACTTTATAACCATTTAAAGAACTAACTCTAACTCATCCAGAGCTATAAGTTATGGGTATTTGAAAATGACAAAAAACTAAATTTCTTAACTTTAGGAAATTTTTTCCCGATTTTCCCTTTTCTTTTCGAAAGTGAAATTCTTTTAGTTTCTTAGCTTATTCTGGGCTATTACGAGTTACAAGATGTTATAATATCCCCACCTTGGCAACTTTTGTCCTAGAATGAGATTTCTTTCACTAAGCTATGAATTGTAATCTCAAGATTAACACTCAACGGTCAAGAACAAATAAAAACATCCTTACTCATAGTTTATATATTAATGAAAAGAGAATTAGTACCTTGATATATGTTCTTTGTGGATTCAAAGACATTAGGATATCTCTTCTTAATATCTCTTCAGTTTCCCAAGTTGCTTGTTCAATAAATTGGTTCCTCCAAAGGACCTTGATTGACGCAACCTTCTTTATTCTCAACTTGCGAACTTGGCGATCTAAAATCTGAAGCAAAATTTCTTCATAGGATAATCTATCCTCAATCCCAACATTTTCAGTTGTTAAAAAAATCAATGAACGATCACCCATGCACTTTTTTAACATGGAAATGTAAAACACTGGATCAATTGCTGCTAACTCTTGGGGTAGCTCCAATTCATCAGATAAACTCCAATTATCTTGGAGGTTTTATAGGGACCAATATATTGTCGACTAACTTTCCCCTTCTTACCAAACCTCATAACACATTCATGGGTGAAACGTTTATACCCAATTATCTACCTCAAACTCTTACAACCTTCCCCAAACATCTATGTAGGACTCTTGACGACTATGTGTCATTTTCAATCATTGTTGAATCACATTCACCTTCTCCATATCTTGGTGAACTAGATCTAGTCATATCAACCCTGCTTCACCAAATTCAAACACCAAATCGAAATCTGCATATTTTCCCATAAAGAGTTTCATATGGAGCCATTTAGATGCTCGAATTGTAGTTATTGTTATAAGCGAACTCAATGAGAGGTAGGCGATCTTCCCAATTCCCCTTGAAATCAATCACACAAGCTCTCAACATGTATTCTAAGGTTTTGATAGTAGGCGCTGCTTGCCCATCATTCTGAGTTCACCTTTGAACCCGAACCTTTTTGAAAAGACTTCCAAAACTGTGTTGCAAATTATTCACCTCTATCTGAAATGACTGAAACTTAGACCCTGTGAAACTTCGCCACCTCTTGAATGTATAATTTTGCATAATCCTTTGCCGAATGAGTGGTCTTTACCAGCAAAAACTGGGCTGAATTTTTCATTCTATCGATAATACCATAATTGAATAATGATGCCTGTGAGACATTGGTAAACCTTTGATAAAGTCCATATTAATGATCACTCACTTCTGTTCCAGAATTTCTACATTCTGAGCCAAACCTCTAGGCCTTTGGTGTTCTATGTTCACTTGTTAGTCACTTATACATTTGGCAACAAACTCAGCAAACCGTTCTTCACGCCTTCCCAATAATATACCTTTCTCAAATCGCGATAAATCTTTGTGGAACCCGGATTAATGGAATATATGGAGCTATGATATACCTCCATGATCCTCTCTTGGAGTCCATCAACTTTAGGTACACTAACCTACGTTGACACTTCAGCACACCATCGCCCCTTGTTCAAAAGTCAATACTCTTTGCTTATGAATATTTGCCTTCAAATCAAGAAAAATAAGGTCTTGTTCTTGCTTCTCTTTCACTTTTGATGCTAATGATGACTAAACACCATTAGTCATCACTATCCCTCTCTTTATGGAATCCATAAGTCTGAATTCCAAGAGTACAAGTTTGTGTATGCTTTGGATAGTTCCCTTTTTTCTTCCTCAAAATCGGCGGTACTCCTCATTGATAACCTTCTTAAGGCATTAACAACCACAATAGCCTTACCTGGCTGGTAGATAATACTAATTGTCATAATCTTTGAGTAATTCTAACCACCTCCTCTCTCTAAGATTACACTCTTTCTAGGTGAACACATATTGTAAGCTCATGTGTGATCAATGAATATGTCAACATGAACACCATACAAGTAGTGACACAATATCTTCAAGGAGGAAACCACAACAGCGTCTAAAACATGGGTCGGATGATTCTTTTCATGAATCTTCAACTGTGTGGAGGCATGAGCTATAACCTTCTCATTCTACATTAACACACAACCCAAAAAATCTCTTGATGCATCATAGTACACCACAAAACCTTGAGTACCCTCTGTAAGGTAAAAACTGGAGTAGTGGTCAACCTCCTTTTCAATTCCTAAAAGCTTTTCTCACAAGCTTCAGACAATTGAAACTTGAGTGTCTTCTGAGCTAGATTTGTCAAAGGAGATGAGATCGATGAAAATACCTCAACAAATCTTCTATAGTAGCCATTAAACCCACGAAACAGCTTATATATATTAGAGATGTGGGTCTAGGCCAATTCTTAACTGCTTCTATGTTTTGGGTATCAACGCCATCCTATTAACAGAAATTATGGGCACAAGAATGGCACAGACTTAAGCCAAAAGTCACACTTGGAGAACTTGGAATATAACTCCTTAGCTTTCAAAGTCTGATGAACTATCCTGAGGTTACTAGTATGATATTCTTCATTCCTTGAATAGATTAGTATGTAATCAATGAAGATGATAACAAACAAATCTAATTAAGGTTTGATGACTCTATTCATAAGATCCATGAATGTTGCAGGCGCTTTGATCAAACAAAAGGACATGAACAAAAACTCCTAACGCCTATATCTTATTCTGAAAGTTATCTTTGAAATATCACATTTCCTAAATTTAAAATGATGGTACTCCAATCTGTGATCAATTTTCGAGAAGTAGGAAGCACCATGTAGCTAGTTGAAAAGATCATCTACCCTTGGAAGAGGATACTTATTCTAAATGATAACCTGATTTAATTGACGGTAGCCTATACACATCCTAAGGGAACCATCTTTCTTTCGTACAAAATATATCGGAGAGCCCCAAGGTGAGACACTTGGTCGAATCAAGACCTTATCCAATAGATCTTTTAATTGTTCTTTAACTCTTTTAACTTTGTTGGTGCCCTATATGGTTGAATATAGATAGGAAGAGCATCTGCAATGATTTCTATGCTGAAGTCTATTTCTTTCTTAGGTGGGACTCCGGGTGATCATCAGGAAAAACTTATGGGAAATCTTTTACTTAAGGAACTGACTGAAGAGAACGTACGTCAGCACTTGAGTCATTTACCCGGACTAAGTTATAAATACACCCCTTTAAAACTAATTTTGTTGCCTTAAGGTACGAAATAAAATGACCCTTAACCATTAATGAACTACTACTCAACTCTATAACTGGATCATTAGGAATCGGAAACTTGAGAACTCGAGTTCTACAACCTATTGAAGCATAATAGGGATGAAGCTAGTCTATACCTAGAATGACATCAAAATCTACCATGTCTAACTATACTATATCAGCCATGGTGTTTTTCTAATTGATTGAAATAGGACAATCACAATAGACTCTTTCTTATAGAATAGACTCTCCAACAGGTTTAGAAACATAGGAGGGTTCATAAAGTTCTTCAAGAATAACCTCAAAATAATTTGAAAAATAAGGAGTTACAAAATATAAACTTGCTCCTTGGTCTAAAAATGCATAAACATCAAAATAAAGACTGATCATACCCGTGAAAACATATGGAGTGTTCTCTTGCTCTTGGTGGCTTATGACTGAATAGAGGTGGTTTGCCCCTCCGCAAGAACCCGAAATGGCTTCTCTAGATGCAGCCCTGTCAGATGGAACAATTGATGAATATTGGGCTCTGTTGCCCGGATTTCCACAACCCTACCTATTCTTATGACACTCTTTCATGAAATGACCCGCTTGAACGCACTTGAAACAACCCAACTGGCCATCTTAACACTTACCGGCATGGTTCCTATAAAACCTACAGCAGGCAGGAGACCAACTACCTCCTTGTGCCACACTACATTTTGACTGCGCATGTCTATCTTGAATTTCTGCAAATTGTGGCCATTATACTCAACTCTATTTCTGGGTGCAAGTGAACTAGCAGATGATAGTGCATGCCCCTTTTGTTTTTGAATTTGTGGCTGATTCGAACCCTTTTTTATTCCCATACTCATTCCGGGTCTTCGCTTTCTTGTTCCAGTACTTCTCTTTGTCCCTCAGCTCTTCAACTTGCTACACATAACCATCAATCGGGATATGTCCATGTCATCGATGAACATTCAGCTATGCCCTCTTTGCTTGATGCACGACCCAAGCCAGTGACAAACAAGATCATTCTACTTCTCATATTGTCACATCCTAGGATCACGCTATATACATGACCATCGTCGCCGTCCTTTTCATGACCTGTATTCTTGAATCTGGATCGCAACCGGCGTCGTTGACTTTTCAGAGGTAGCAGACAAGCCTCATCTTGCTTTCATCACATTTATCTAGTTAAATTTTTGGAAAATTTAAACTTTTTATATGTATGAAGTATACAGGGACTTCATATAATTATTAAGTAGATACATCATAAACTAAGCTCAACATAATAGAACAACCATCTAACATAAAAAATCATATCGAAACCGAAGATGAATATATCATAAATAGTTTGCCAAACATGGCCTTATTACAAAGCTTCGAAATGAAGGTGCAAAAGAAACGCTAGGGATGACAACCACTAGATATGTCTAAAACTAAGGCTAGACTAAATCTGTAGCATCCTCAAAATCATGAGGACCTACCAAATTGTTTGGAGAAACGCTGAAGTCAAACCGCTGAAAGTGTCGTCAACCTGTCCTCTGACCTGCACCTATAAAAATAGTAAATAGTAGAGGTTAGTACACCACTTGTAATAAGTATGGGTTTATGCACACATAAACATAAGGCTAACCATGATCAAAGAAAGCTCTTCTTAAACAACATGCTATTTCTGGAAAGCCTAGTGACTAGACTTCTTAAATTGTTAGATGTGAATTGTGGTATGAATATGATGTAGTTTAATGCATTCAAAGCACACAACTCATTTTCTATATGATTACAAAAAATTAATATCATCCACATAATTTTAGAACAACTCGGGCAAAGATTTGAGATTTTGATCCTCTTAGGACCAGAGCTCCTCTTTGTACACTTCGATTGTTTTCCAGTATTTTTCTTGTTCTTGTTGTGTAGTTCAATAACTCCTTTGGTCCTATGTTTTGCTTAAAAGTGCAATGATTCGTTGTAGTCCCATACCATTAATGAATCGATGTAAGTAATCCAAGGATTAAGGAATGATTTCCCTGCCTTATAGTGAGTCATTCTTTACACTATATATTCATTACCTTTCATAAGCAATTCTCTATTGATCATGCCATTGATTTCATTACTTTCATGTTTTATATATTAATCATTTCATATAGATGAGACTTTGGAATCGTTCATGTAGCATAAGACATCGCAAGTGAGGGGCCAACATATGGGACTTACACTCTCATAGGTGAGTACGTTTTGGTAACATTTACTTACACTATTGATGACTTGTCATCCTTTTCTTTACATTGATGAAATGTGAGTTGTCCTTACATAACATATTTGGCATTAGTGAGACTTGTCTCACACATTCTAACACCTTCATTCGTGAGTATTTTTAACATAGTAGCTTAGATGTAAGTGAGTCTTGTCTCAATTCTATTAACACCTCATTCTGGTCACTTTCTTAAGTTAGACATCTTTATTTATTTTATTACTCACGTTACTTGGTTACTTTCGTTTGATAGCTTCATATCATCGTTTATGGACGATGAGAACTTCACTCAATGAATTACATATGTTCAGAGTTCATTTGGATAGGGCATGTTGGGACTTGTCCCAATGATTTGCATGCCTTTGGCTGTGGATTCATTATTACCTTAGAGGTTCTTATATTTTCATTTCAATACTTTATCTATATATGATTTGCACAAAATTAGTATTGGCCTAGAAAATTTGAAAACTGACTTCATAGGCAATTTATTGGCACAAGCGAAAGTTACACTCTTTCATGTTTAGTTTGGTATACCTTATCCATTAGCTACTCTTTTAATTATTTAAAGATAACATTATAGCCAATTTCATTCATCACTCTTAGACGATGTATTGTTAGTCATTCTATTTGCATAAGGAAGGCAATTAATTCAAGTATAATTTCATGGAATCATTAGCCAATTCTATTTCATATTTTGAAAATAATTTTGTAGACAAATTTATTGGCATAAGCCAAACTTTCACTATACATGAACTTTAATCTTTGATTAACTTACAAAAACAATTCAATGCTTTGTTTGGCCAAGCTATGAAGTTATTTTGGCATTATAGATTCATGATCTAGCTTTGATTCTTTATGAAAGTTATAACTACTTATTTAATGCTATTACGTAAACAAGTTCTTGTGGATAATGTATGTTGGGACTTGTCCCATTGATTGGCATACACTATGTTATGAGTTCATTGATGTAGAGATTGGTAGCACTTTGTTATTATAACTTCACACATTTTGGGAGATAATATTTTGGACATAGTTTTGCTAGGCAATTTGTTGGCATAAACAAAACTTTCACATATGGTTGTCATTTAAACTTCATTTGTCGTAAACCAACCTTTTTACATTCAATTAACTTATAAGTATTATTCAATGAACAGGTTATAACAGTAGAATCAACTTCATAAACAACTTATAACAACTTCATCTTTCTCAAACACAAAACTAAGCATTCTATCATTCCTTAATTTGTGTAACTAATAACTAAATCATCCGAATCAAATCTATTGACGTCATTACTCATTAATAAATCAAAAACTTATAAAATCTGTTAGAACCACATACCAAAAACATGTTCAAGATTATATTTATAGGGATAACTAGGGAGATGGACGTTCAACAATACCATTGGGAAACAACCCTAGTTTTGAAATTCATGAGTTTAAAACGTTTGAAAAGCTTCTTGGAGAAATAATTCCATGAGAGAAAACTCATAACTTAAGTAGAACTTAATCTACGAATACCACCTTGAAGAAACCTTGAAAATCAGCATAGAAATTTTTTGTTTTTTTCTTGCGTTTTGTTCACTGTTTTTTTCACGCTTGCTTTATGGTTTTAGTCGTGTATTTAATTGAGTTTGAACTTGGTTTTTAGGTTTAGGAACTGACCTTGACTTATTAAACTTAGGGTTTAATAAGTTAATTAAATAAATAAATTAACTAATTATTAAATAAAAGCCTCCTATGTTGACTAAACAAAGGAGAATGTTGACTCGACCGAAAATCTGAAATTTTGGTGTTGACTATGGTTTAGGTCAAAATTTTTACTTTATATTAATTAATTAAATCCTTAATTTAAGTAATTTAGGGACCTATGGTAAGTACTAAAGTACCCCTAAGTCATTTGAACCATAATCAACCTTTTAGGACCATCCTAGGTTAAGTGCTAAGCTGTTTCTTGCATTATACTAGGTTAGCATAAGAATTTCGGTTTGAACCCTTTAATTTAATTAATTAAATGAATAATTTTTTTAATTAGGTAACCTAGGGTAATTAATAAAGTACCCTTAAGTCGTTATAACCATTACTAATCCTTTGGACCATCCTAGGTTAAATAGTAGGTTGTGTTTTTCTTGTCTCAACAGAAATCTTGAAAATTCATTGTGATTTCGGTTTTTACCCTTTAAATGAATTAATTAATCTGATCAATTAATTAATTAAGTATCCAAGGGTACTTACTAAAGTATACCTAAGTTGTTAGGACCTTACTAACTCTTTGGACCTTCCTAGGTTAGGTACTAGGTTGTCCCTTTCTTGTCTTAACAAAAATCTGAAAATTTCCTTTGTAGTTTTGGTTTTATCCCTTTTTAATTAATTAATTAATTTGATAAATAAATTAATTAGGTAACCTAGGGGAGTTAATAAAGTATGCCTTAGTTTATAGGGACATAACTAACCTTTTGGACCATCTTAGGTTAGGTACTAGGTTTTCTCTTTAACTAATACTAGGTTAGTGTCAACCCGGTTTTGAACCTAGGTTGTCGGGTGCACTAATGGGTCAAATTCGGTTATTCCTAGGTTATTTAGTTATTTTGGGAAGTAGGTTAGAGTTTAGAATCGGTAGGGAGGTTAGGTCCCACATGGAGTGGTCCCTTGTGCACGTTTTTCCCCCTAACTGCCCTAACCGAATTCGGTTACGGTGGTTCCCTGCTTTTGCAGCTTATTCACATGTCTTGCACATGTTCTTGCATGGGTTGGTTGCTCTTTCCTAACTAACTATTATTTATGGTTCATTTGGAAACACTAACTTATTTTCCCAAGTACACTCACTATGTCCTTGGGCACTGCTTAATTTACATGATCATTTTAAATGGTTATGTGGAAAGGTACTACGTTTTACACTTGGATGTCTAGTACATTGTGTGAAACTATTTATAACGGATTTTCTTTTTTCTTAGGGTCTTCATTGCAGGTACATTTATTGAACAACAATTTTCTATTGGGGTATGACAACCCAAAAAGTATATTTCTTATTCGTATATAGAAAAAATTGCTAATATTCCTTAGCCAATTTTTCTATACTATGCCCAATATTTCTCAATATTGGGCATTGGGGTGCATATGTACTCATAATAGGCTATCCTAAAGGCATACTGGCTCTTTATTAGACATACAATTTTTCGGAATGTTACAATCCTCTTTGCGGACTAAGACTAACCTATTAGGTTACATCATTACATTCATAGGTTTAAATGCGGAAAATTTAAAAACTTTTCATTACTTGTACACTGAGGTTTACACATACCTCTACATACACATAATATTTATGTCGAGTATGCATAGACCCTTCGTGTAGGAATATTACATAGGCTTCTACTTTTATTATACACACACACACAGAGATATATATACATATATATATATACATATATATACATATATATATATACATATATACATATATATATATATATACATACATATATATATATATATACACATATATATATATATATATATATATATATATATATATATACACATATATATACATATATATATATACATATATACACAAAAATGTATTTACTTGACTAATAAAAAAAAGGAAAAATAACTTAAATGCACAACTATAAGTTTTATATTCTCTAATTTTCCCTTCTTTTTTTAAATATTACATAATTCCCTTTTTTTTAATTTTAATGTAAGTTTATAGATACATTACATTCTCTCTCCTATAATACACAATTACCCATTTTAATGCCTATTTTTTCTCCATTAAAACACTCAACCTTTTAAATCAGTTTTTGAATTTTGAATTTTCTCCATTTAAACACTCAACCTTTTAAATCATTTTTTTTGATTTTGAATTATTAATTTTAATTAATTTTAAATAAAAGACCCAATTTTGAAATTTTGTTATTTCAAAATTCAAAAATTTTGAAATTTCAAAAATCAGGACAACTTCTCTTAACTTCTCCCGTTTTGTTCTTACTCCATCAAGTTTCAGTTCTTTTTTTTTCCATAATCATCTTCCTTCTCTTAAAGATTACTTACTCCGCCATTGCAACTTCAACGTAAACCCACATGCTTAACAACTCCCAAAAATAAAAATCCTAAACCCCCAAGTTCAGTTACCGAAGAAACAAATTCCAATCAGAGGAAAGATTAAACGAACAACCAAAAAGCAGATGAATTTGGTAATCTTCTTGTTCTTGGAGGCAAGCAGATGAAAATGAACGGTCACCTTACAAAAGGTTCAAATGATNATTACGTGCTGATTTTATGGTGATTAATGATCTGTTACCTTAAATTAAGCTGTTTTAGTAACAACATTAATTGTACCGTTTTTTCCCCATTTTTTTCTCAACAGTTTAAACTTACCATGTATCATTTACCATGTATCACTAGAGTCTAAAGTATCACGGAACAACAAATTTAAGGGATTTTTTGTAAATACTAATTTTGTCGGGACAAAATGTAATTATTGAATTACACTATGGGATTCCTTAAATTTTTACTAAAAAAAATGTATACATTTACATAATGCACTTACTTTAATGAGAAAGAATGAAATCCAGAAATTTACTTGACTAATAAACAAAAGCACCAACAATCAATTCCAGAAAAAGAGTATCAATTACTGAAATTTATCCTTCAATACTTGAACAAGAGAACTAAAGATTATCAAAAATTATAATATCAAAGAGGCTAACCCCAAAAATGAGGTTTTTCGAACTGATTATAATAAGAACAAAAACCTAATAAAAGAAGGATTCTAATTTCTTAAAGTCTGTCAAAACGCGTCTGAGTCGACGGACCTAGTCAAGACGGGCCGTCATGGCCTCCGTCGTCCCATTTGTCACAAATTCTTCTAATGCTTTCTTCATTAGCCTCAGCGGAAGGTATGACGGACCGTTCAAAGCACGACGGTCCGTCGAGGGTCTCCGCTCCAAATACTTAAACTTCTTGGAATTTGGGTACTGGGACTACTAACTGATCATTGCAACGAACCAGCAGGACGGACCGTCGTGTCTGTAACGGTCCGTTGCGGACTTCCGTAATCCTACACTAATTCAGACTTACCCATCTTACTTCAGCATCTTCACTACGATGCCACCTACAGACCGTCATGAGCTCCGTAATAAAGGAGAAACTTACATAAAAATCAATACAAAAGCCTTTTGGACACACACTAAACTTAAGGAAAAAGCATTAAAAATACCGTGAAATCACGGTATATCAATACCCTCAACTTAAATTCGTTGTTTTCCTCAAGCGACACACTATGACTCACTACAAAATCCTTGTACAATAGTATCCATATTTTAGCTTTCGCAATAATTTGGGTATCAATCCCGATAAGTCTCATCCTGTTTATGCATGTTATCACTATTAAGCTTTAATTATGTGGAACCAGACCATGACACAGACATACCACGCACTGACACCTACCATCTTCAATTTGTCACCGAGGTGCTAATATTTACGGTATTGCAACTAGTGTCCTCACTTCAAAAGAACATACTTATTTTTCACACAATGATTTCAGTTTGAGTATAAGGATTACTTTTCAACACTTACTCTTACAACAAATTCACAATTCATTCGTACATATTGCCATAAGCTTGCCCTTATTTTCACTGCTTTAAGTTCGCAATACAACTCTTAGGATCACAATAGGACTTTCTTAGCTTGTAACATAGGCTCAGGGTCAGGTAGGGTATATTTAGATATACTTTAGTGGCTTTTGCCCTCTTTGACATATCGACTAAGCGTACCACTTTTTATCGTTTTGTTTCGTCCAATTTCTCATATTCTTTCACCTTTCTATTTTCCCTTCTTTCTTCATTTATGTAAGTGACACTTTTCTTTTCTTGCTTGTATTTATTATATTTTTTTAAAATTTTTTATTTCACTTTTCTTTCAACTGGTTCTTGAGTCACTTTACTTTTGTTCTTTAAAACCACTCTCCAGACCATTCCTCATAATAGCAACCCTCAACTCATGGCTTTGCCATGAGTCAAAGTACACAATACCCAAAATTGGGTCAGGGCCACGAAAAGGTTGTTTACTGCATTATCCACCCTTAACTTATGCTTTTGGCATAAGCTGAGGTGCACATGACCAAGGAGAGACCGGGCCCAACACATTATTCCCAGAAAAGATCAGGTGAGGTGAAAAAGAAAGGTCTATTTCAAGCTCAAATCATTTGGATCAAAGAGGGATTAATTTCATGCGGGTTTTTTAAATTTATTTATGCTAAAAATTGTCTATATTGAACAAGGGCCTATGATCCTTTCCTAATTGTCTATTACAGCTTACTTTTAGCAGGACTAACCAAGGAAGTTTTTGATCAGTACAAATAGTGGACTATTAAAATTTTCCTCACACTCACTTGACATCTCATTACTCTACCAGATTATCAGACACTTAGTTCTTGTCTTAGACTTAGGGTCATGCAGTGGTGTATCTCTATGTCATACTTAAAGCCACACATTTATCAATTATTGTGCCTAGTCACACATCATTTTCATTACATCAGGATATCATTTTTGTTTTAGCCATCATGCTTCAGAGTTATACTATGTACACAAGATATAGACATGCCGGTTCAACAATGAAAATAATCAGTCTCTTGGGGAAAAAGAACACAGGCTAGAAAACCGAAAAAGAGGATCGTGAATTGGGCTACTCAGACTTCACCCTAGCACTCACTTTCCATTTACCCCACCCCCAAAAAAAAGATATGAAATTGTCCCCAATTCATAAAAAATTTAAATACGAGAGTGGTAGGTGAAGCAAACCTGGGGCGCAAAGCGCCGGCGATCAGCAAATTGGACACCCTATGTAGTGTCTTATGTAGTCTGGATACCCTCAATAGTGTCCTCATAAGCAATAGCATTATCAGTAGTGCCTCACGTTGTCTCCATATATCTTGAGCTAGATGCCCTAGCAGCTGACTCTACGGCCCTGATCCGACGTGCCTCCTCATCAGCAAGCGAGGCTCCCCTTGAAGCCTCCATCTCACGGTGCTCCTTCTTCCATGCTCTAGCCTCATCCTCCTCTCGACCCCTACACCTCTTGGCATGCTGTCAAGGGGGAGGTGGTGGAATCTGAAAAGGGGCGAATAAAGCCGCAAACACTATGTCCTCAGCAGGCCTTGCTGAAGGGGCCGCAGACTCAGGCACCCTAGCCTCTAGGATCATATCAATATCAGCTAGCAGACTCTCAACCGCAGCCTGAGGGGTCGACACGTCCACCTGAGGGGATGGCCGGGCTAGCACCCGCAAGGCAAAATCATCTAAGCGGTGATGAACCTCAGCGATCTTCCGCTCTGTGTGCTGGGCAATCTTACGCTCCAAGCGCTCCTTCGCCTCAGCAATAGACCTCTGCATCCAAGGCTGGATGTGATGCACAAGTGTGGCCATCTTAGCCTCTAGTTTCTTGACACTAGAAAGTGGGACCAGAGCGGGAAAGGGGTTGAGCGAGAGGAGCTAGGGGCAGTGCTACTACCCAGGATATACTCGACCGGGGTAGTGTTAGTTGTTCCGGAAGCAGCCTGCGTAGCCGTTCGAGCATGTGCTACCGTATCAGCAAGATTTTCACCAAGTGGAGGCATGTCTGGACAGGACCCCCTGCCTGGAGCCAACTCATTGGCCTCATCCTGATGAGGCCGATATTAACAGTGCCTAGCGGAGTCTTGAGTTGATCAATGTTCCAGATGATTACACCTGCGGACCTGCATAAGGAAAATATCATGCACGAAAGGGTAAGTAGTGGTAACTTGAAAACCCTCTCGTGCACGAACTCCTGTAGAAGCCAAGAGAAGTCCACCTAAACCCATCTATCATCGCCGCCATCAGAACTGTGCGATCCCATGTAACTATATTATCAGCAGCCATGTGGGAAAAGCAGTGGAGGACAATCAACCATAATAACTTAGTCGTGAAGGTCAAGTTTGCCTTTTGGATGGCTCCCTTCGGCTCCGTTACCCAGTCGGCACCCTCTCCATCAACAGACAAGTGCACGGCCATCCACCTCTTGGTGGTATCTCTCTGCGATGGCTCACGCAAAAATTGTTCATCTTTTACAATTTGTCACTGGTAGTCGAACTCGGGTGTGAGAGGGGTCCTGGTGGCATCAACATCCTCGCCGTACAGATACCGGCCGATGGCGGGCAGGGAGATGTTGACCTGTATGCCGCGTACTCGGACGTGCTCAAGTGGGGCCTCTATGGCGGGGAAGCCCGCCTATCGATCTTTGAGAAGAGAGTAGCAACATAAGAGGCGTAAAACTATCGGGCTAACTCCTTACTGTAGGGGCCCAAAGAACGAGCTATCCACTCTAGCCGGTGCTTGGTGAAAAGATTGTGGATATCGGGCATAGTAGGGAGACTTCCCATAAGGACCCGCCTCTCCAGTGTAAGGGTTCGTGTCATGACGCCTTTACCATTTAGAAACTTGGCATCTAAATACACTTGGTATTGCCCGTCAACACACCACCGATTGGGCTTGTCGGCAACCGGGGTGAGTGCACCAGTCGGTGATCCTGGAGTGGAATCAGGACTGTCAGCCTTATCAGAAGAGGCAGACTGTGCAGCTGTGGTGGGTGCAAGGACTTCTAATGACCCGGAGGCTTCCTCTGACCACTAAACTCCTAAGGAACAAGACACTCCTTCATCATGTTTAGCTGACCGAGAAGGTGTGCTAGTCAGTGTGCGCTCCTCATCAGACTGGGAGGCAGTGACTACGCCGGACGCCACCTTTTTGGGCGTAGCTCTGGTTGCACGTGCAACTCGTGCTGGAGTGGCAGTGCCTGGGGGCACGTACTTAGGATCATGCTCATCATCAAATCCTATAACCAGTCGGGTAGACGAGGCAACACACTTTGAAAGCCCACGTGGGTAAACTCGATCTTGTTTCGGTGCTATTACAGATAGTACCTGTAAAGAAATATTATTAGTACTAGAAGGAGTAAAAAAGCCAAGAAACAACGACAAAAAATAAACATAAGAGCAAAGCTGTAATGACATCTCTAGAGTAACAATAAAGCACGACGGACCAGGTGACGGCTCGTCATGAGTATGACGGACCATCATGGGGTCCGTCATGTCTTACTTCAACTATGTTTATGTGGAGACCCCGGAAGGAATGTCTCTGACAGTTATGACGGATAAGCAGGACGGACCTCATTACAATGACAAACCATCGTCGATGTCCGTCGTGGGGCACTGAGAAAAAGTATGGAGACCCTTAGAAGAGGGGTCTCTGACCGTCATGACGGTTGTGAAGGATGGACCGTCGAGGGTATGATGGTCCTTCGTAGATGTCCGTCAGAGGACACTTGGAAAAAAAATGGAGACCCTTAGGACAAGGGTCTCTCACAACCATGACGGTTGTGCAAGATGGACCGTCATGTTAATGACGGTCCGTCGTAGATGTCTGTCAGAGGACACTTGGAAAAAATAGGAGACCCTTAGGACAAGGGTCTCTGACAACCATGATGGTTGTGCAGGACGGACCGTCGTGGGTATGACGGACCGTCGTGGGAACGACGGTCCGTCGCGGGAACGACGGTCCGTCGCATGCTTCCGTCAGAGGACTCTTAGAAAATGTTGGATACCCTTAGGACAAGAGACTCTGACAACCATGACGGTTGTGCAGGACGGACCATCGTCGGAACGACGGTCCGTTGGATGTGTCCGTTGGTGGACACTTAGAGAAAACGAATAGTGAGGTGTTGGAACAGACTCTATGACGGTCCGTCATGGATACGATGGTCCGTTATCAGGGTCTCGTTCTGTCATTCAGGGACAGAACTGAGGATTCCACAATCATCCCTATGACTCAAACTGAGTACTTAGTGTTAACCTACATGTTTCTAACACAAATACCTTGCAAACTAGCAATGCTAAAGCACCAATTTATCAAGTTTTTACAAGGCGATTCGAGGATTCTTAACCTAGGTCAGACAAAATTGGATCAAAGTATGAAGACCCACCAAAAATAAATAGGCTAATAGGAATTGAAAAATAAAAATGCAATGTAAATGGGTAGAGATTAGAGACACATACTTGAGAAGAGGAGAAAAACATGCAAATGAGGCACTTGGTTATCAAGAGCAGAACCACAGCAGTAGGCTCCGACCAGTGCTGGAATTGAGGATTTGCGGAAGTGATCAGTTGATAGAGAAGAAAGGTAGGAAGTTAAAAGTTTGAAAGAGAAGAAAATGGTTGAAATAAAGGGGTGGGGGGTTTTAAATGTTTACAACTTTTAAAATACCCCAGTCGGGTCAGGTCGGGTGTGCTGGTTAATGATGCAACGAGTCCCCAACGATGGTCCGTCGCAGATGCAATGGTTTGTCATGGGTTCCGTCGCTTGGAACTAATTTTGAAAATAAATGAAAGACGTTCCTGGCATGACGGATTCACGCGACGGTCCGTCGCATGCATGCCGGTCCATCGATGAATCCGTCAGTCCATGTTTCAGAGTGATTATCTGCAGAATTTCTTGGTGATATGCTACCTGCAAATTTAAAACTCATTAGTAGATAATGATACCATTAATAGAAAGAAAACTATAAGCATTGGGTTGCCTCCCAACCAGTGCTTGATTTAACGTCGCGGCACGACTGAAGACACTTGATTTCTCAGACTTCATCAAGATGGTATGCCTTGGTTACTTCATTCGCCGATTCAACATGCTCGAAATAGATTTTTATTCGTTGTCCATTCACCTTAAACCGCACACCCTCCTTGTTTTCCAACTCAACTGCCCCATGAGGGAATAGTTGGGTAACCAAGTAAGGGCCAGTCCCTTTGGACATGAGCTTGCCCGGAAACAAGCGCAACCTAGAATTGTATAAAAGTACCAAATACCCAACCATAAACTCTCGTTTTTCAATTTTTAGGTCATGGTATTTCTTCATCTTTTCTTTGTAGAATATAGCAGATACCGATTGGAGCTCAACAATCTGCCTCATGCACCTACAACTGTTGAAGGTCGCCTCTTCATTGTTCCACTGAAATTTCATCTACCCCTTTTCCATATCAACTAAGGCTCTACCCTAAGTAAGGAATTGCCTCCCAAGAATAATAGGCACTTCAAAATTGACTGCACAATCAAGAAATAACAAAATCTGCCGGAAATATGAACGACTCCCCTTTTACTAGCACGTCGTGGTGTATCCCTATAGGCCTTTTTACTGTTCGATCGGCCATCAGTAGCCGCATCGCAGTGGGCCTTGGATCACCCAAACCCAACTTCTTGTAAATCGAGAGGGGCATGAGATTTATTCTTTCCCTAGATCACATAATGCTTTCACAAAATGTAATGACCCAACTGTACAAGGAATAGTGAACTTACCTGGATCTTCTTTCTTTTGTACTAGAGATCTTGTAGCAATAGCACTACAATGCTGCATTCTATCATCATCGTCAAAAGTGACCGATCTTTTCTTTGTAACCAGATCTCATACACTTGGCATAACCAGCCATTTTTTTAAAGCTTCTACCAAAGGTACATTGATAGAAAGTTGCTTAAACATTATTATAAAACGCTGATATTTACCATCCTCGGTCTTTTTCACTAATCTTTGAGGAAAGGGGGGGTTCTATGCATGGGAGTTACCTTTGTAGGCAATTCAGCGTATTTTTCAGTGTTATCTACTACTTCACCACTAACCTCTACCACTTTATCATTATCTTTTATCACCTTTTCCTCATTAGACGGCATAGGTGGGTCAATGGTTTGCTTACCACCCTGAGTAGTGATTTCCATACAATGTCAATCATTTTTCAGATTTTGGACCGTGTTGCTAGGAAGAGTGCCCGGTTGCCGTGTGTTCACAGTCGCAGATAATTGGGACATTTGCAACTCAAGCTGCTTAATCGATATTGCATGTGTATCGACTTTCTGCCCAATACCCGCTAAATCACTCCTTAGCATTTTAATGTGCTCATCACTAGCATCGAACCTCCTCATCATTTTGTGCAACATATCCTCAACTCGCGCCATACTATCTCCACCATGCCTAAGAGTAACTTCACGATTTTGAGGAGGGATATAGGGACCATTCCTATCATTTCTGTTACCATAGTTACCCATGTTGAAGTTGTTGTCGCGGTTGTAGTTCCTATCATAGACATAATGACCCTCACAGTTATAGTTACCATACATGCGACCTTGGTTTCCTTGACCTTGGCGCCAATTCTCCTGATTTGAGCCTTGGGCATTCGGTCGGGAACCCCCCGTCTGCTCATTTACCGCATAGGAATTCTCCTCATAATAGAATTCATCATTTCATGGTGGTGGTTTTGACAAGTAGTTTGCTGCATTTATCTTTTCTGCACCCCAGTGACATGTTTTAATACCAACCCAAACTCAGATCTCATCTTAGCCATCTCTT
Organism: Solanum pennellii; assembly: GCF_001406875.1. Taxonomy (NCBI): domain Eukaryota; kingdom Viridiplantae; phylum Streptophyta; class Magnoliopsida; order Solanales; family Solanaceae; genus Solanum; species Solanum pennellii. The sequence goes on along the minus strand of NC_028648.1, from coordinate 14,405,803 downwards.
CATGAATCTCATATGTGGCTGGGTTGTGTGTGGATTGCACTGTGAAGGTATTTCTTTCAGTATGTGACTTCCTTGTACTCCAAGCTGTATTATTCCGGGAGATTTTCTCTAACTTCTCGGCAATCTCGACATAAGGACAATCCCCATAAGAACAACCTGCTATAGTATCCAATACTACTTTATTATTATCATCCTGTCCCTGATAGAAGTATTCCTTCAGTGACTCATCATCTATGCGGTGATTGGGGACACTTCTCCAAAATAAAGTGAATCTATCCCAAAAACTGCTAACTGACTCTCCTGGTAGTGCCACAAAGTTGTTTACTCTGTCGTTGTGATTCAGTTTCTTGGAGACCGGGTAGTAACGTGCTAAGAAAACATCCCTTAGTTGGTTCGAAGTGAAAATTGAGTTATAAGGGAGCTTAGTGAACCAAATAGCAGCCTATCCCGTTACTGAGAGAGGAAATAGTCTTAGCCCTATTACATCCAAATTCAAATCAGGCCTCCCTGCACAACTTTTACACACTGCCCTTACGTAGGCTATATGGGCATGTGGGTCCTCAGAAGGTAGCCCTGAAAACAAACCTCTAGCAGTGAGCATTTGCATTAGACTACTAGTTACCACAAAGGTGTTGCCTTGTGGTAGAGGGGAAAAGACAAGTGGCCCATCAGAGTCTCCAATATTATCATATCTTCTGTAATATTCTTGAGGACGTGGAGCGTGATTTTGTCCCCCTTGTTGATTTTCACAAGGATCATCGGGTAATAACTGACCATGAACATCAACTGGAGCTGGGATGTTTTGGTTTGGATCGTCATCGTTAATACCAATGTTTTGATTCATATTGCGTAGTGTACGCTCTAATTCATGATCGTAGGGGAACAAAGGTTCTCTTCCTCTCTGTGTTTTTGGCATACAAGGAAGATAGTTCTGCAAGAATAAAAAACAGTAGAAAAGTAAAATTAAGAAAATATTGACTAAACATTAGTAAAAATTTTTAGTTAATCTAAAAAAGCTACTTTCCCCGGCAGCGGCGCCAAAATTTGATACGCTCAAACTTACTTCTCAAATAAGAAGTAAAGTGGTCGTATCAAGTAAAGAACCCAACTTATTAGGTTGGGATCGTTCCCACGGGGAAAATAGTTCAGACTTAACTTTATTCTATTATTTCTATTATTTAGTCAATTATTTTCCTAGAAAACAAAAGACAGTAAAGGGGGATTTTTATTTCTAAATTAATGAAATTAATTAACTAGATTAAAGTAAACAACTAACAGATTCAAATCTTAGAGCTTAATCAATTAATGAAAGTAAATAGGGCTTTAGTGTTCCCCACAGGTTCCTAACTTGATAATTCTAACTATAACAATTCTTTCCTAGTATCTTGCAAGTAAAGTGATAAGATATGTATCTCTAAATCCTTGGTCCGGCATCTAGAGAATTTCACTCCGCAATTGGTGCGGCTACGTGTGTTGCTATACTAACCCTTACATTTACCTCATATTAAGCATTGTATTCGATATTTGACTAAGTTAATACCTCGTATTAATCGACACTAGCCTATTAGATACTATACACTAAATCTATGTTGATAATTCTCTTCCTATTATCTACCTCCTTGGTCCGGCAAGTAGCATTAAGGCGAGTTCTGACGTTGTCCATCCGTTAAAAAGACTTCTAAATGAAAGAATTATCAATACATGCAAGACAATATTCTAGATTTCTATTTTAGTTAGGTTTTACCTCATTATTCACCCATGGTTCCACAACCCTAGTTATGGAGTTTAGTTACCCATAGTCATAATCACAATATTCATATATTTAATATAAGAATTCATGCACTTACATTAATGAGAAAGAATGAAATCCAGAAATTCACTTGATTAATCAACAAAAGCACCAACAATCAATTCCAGAAAAAGTGTAACAATTATTGAAATTAGTCTTTCAATATTTGAACAAGAGAAGTAAAGATTATCCAAAAGTCTAATATCAAAGAGTCTCATGTCAAAGAGTCTACTATCAAAGAGTCTAACCCAAAAAATGAGGTTTTTCGAACTATTTATAATAAAAAAAAACCTAATAAAAGAAGGATTCTAATTACTGAAAATCTGTCAAAACGCGTCCGAGTCGACGGACCTCGTGACGGACCATCGTAGTCACGAAGGGACGTCATGGCCTCCGTCGTCCCATACTTCACAAATTCTCCTGATGCTTTCTTCATTACCCTCAACGGCACGTATGAGGGACCGTTCCAAGCACGAAGGTCCGTCGAGGGTCTCCTTCCATAATAATTAAATTTCTTGGAATTTGGGTATTATACTACTCTCTGATCATTGCGACGATCAGTAGGACGGACTGTCGTGGCTATGACGGCCCGTTGTGGACTTTCGTAATCCCACACTAAGTCAGACTTCCCCATCTTCCTTTACCAGCTTCACCACGATGCCACCTACATACCGTCACAGGCTCAACGGACCATCAAGAGCTCCGTATGTGTTTTTTTTTTGCATTTCTTTGCTCAAAAATTTCCGTGTTCATCTTTGGACAGATTTCCTGCAAATAAGGAGAAACTTACATAAAAATAAATACAAAAAAGCTTTTGGACACACACTAAACATAGGAAAAAGCATTAAAAATACCGTGAAACCATGGTATATCACTCACCACTGAATCTGATTGCTAAACTGGATCAACGAGGCACTGGATGTTGATCCTGAATACCTACTGCATCATAAGACAATGTAGGCCAACTGACATCGGTACATTGAATGTACGAGTATGCGATTTGGAACAACAAGTTTAAGCTCAAATGGAGTAAGAAGAAACTTACCTTGGCTCTACTCAACTCATGAATTATTGAACTTAATATAAAGCAACAAAAAAAAAATCAATACAATTGTAAAATTGTAAAAAAAAAACATAGTTCATTAAAGAAAATGCAATAACAAACTAAACTTTACTTATATATGAAAGTAACATATTTTCTGTGGGCGATTCTCTTATCGACAACCATCACTATGAGCCTAAGTGATGGTACAACATCTTATCTCACGTTGAAAGAGGATCGTACAATACCTTCACGTTAGTATAGAACCTGATCTACACATGCAACCCTTCTTCTATCCATGTTGCTTACATGGATTATGGGGGCTTGAGTTAATATGTACTCGCGTCCCCATATCGATGATCAATACTACTCCCAAAATACGTAGCTCATATTTTTAAAAACAAATTCTTCTCTGATTCGAGATAATTGCTCAAACTTAGTTTTAAAAGCTCTTTTGAAAGCATAGTTTCCTTTTTATTAAAACTAGCCAATAACTCTCTAGGAAGTCTAGCTTCCTTTTCTTGCTCAAACTATGAAAACATTTGTAACTCTTAGGGAATACTTAGTTCCCTTATACTTTTGAGAAATAAATTCAACTTTTTACTCTTTTCTTAACTTGGAACTTAAATATTATGGAATATTTAGTTCCCTTAAAACTTCTGAGAATTTAACTCAACATTTTACTCTTGCTTAACTAGTAGCTTGAGTCTTGAATCAAAGTTAAACTGTTTGTTAAGGACTCGTGGAAACTTTTAATACTCATTTTGACTTACTTCTTAACTTTTAAACTTGACTCTTAACTTCTTTGACCTTGATCTTAACTTTCCTTGAAATGGATTACAGATTCAAGGTTATAATTTCAGTTCTTTAGTGATTTCTTGGTATTTAGAAATCATTTGAAGTAAATAGAATCATCGAAAGGTGTTAATGTACCTTGGAAGAACTTAAAAAAAAACTAAACTATGAAAACTAGGCGAAAAATGTTGATCTGGGCGCACAAGTGGCATCCCGCGCAAGCCTCAGTTGACTAAGACTTCGTTAAGATGCACTGGTGGTGCGCCGCACCAGCATCCAATGACTGAATCCAGGTTCTTGCGTTCTGCAGGCGCGACGCACTTGGCTTGTTCAGGTGCGTGTAACAATTTGTGTCTTCATTTTTGGATTTCCAAACCCCCCTCCCTATTTCTTTCACCAAACACTTAGGATTATTGGTACCCTTAATACCCACTTAATTTAACTAAAAAATAACCCGGACAAACAAGAATCAACAAACAACGCAACCAACAAGTTGAATCAACAAAAACTCAATATTTTTCTTCAAGATCTTCAACATTTAACATGTAATCAACACATAAATTGCTGAATTGAAAAAATTTGGTGTGTGGGCGAACTAACCCGACAAAAAATATTAATAGGGATCACCACCACGAATTCCACTAGAATTTCTTTCGTCTTCTTGGCGAAATCTTGGTCTTTATTCCTTCTCCTTCTTCTCTTATATTTTCTCCAAGCCCTAAGCCTGAAATACTTTTATAATTTGAACTAAAACTTATTTATTTCCCAATAAAACCATTAAAATGAATTAGTAAATAGTTGGCTGAAAAGATTAGTTTGCCTTTACTAAAATTCAATATTCGACTTTCCTTACTTTAACTACCCAACTTCCGAAAGGCATATCTCCCTGATACAATATTGAAATCTTGCAAACTCAGAGTCGTCAGGAAGATCCTTCCAAGGGTTTTCCAATCATAAAAATATGAACTGTAACTCACCCTAAGTTAGAAGTTATGGTCGTTTGAAAATGATAAAAAAATCTTACTTTTCAACTTTTGGAAATTCTTTCCAAAATTTCCCTTATCTTTCAAAAAGTTAATTTTTTTACTTTCTTGGCTATTACGAGCTATGAGATGTTAGAGTTATGGTGCTCCTGACAAGAAGACAGAACGTCCCTCGAGTAGGTTCTTTCCTACGAACCATTAGACGTACCATGAAGAGGAAGACAGGTCATTAGGGTGATCGTGAAGGGGATCAGGTTTGTAGGGGTTCTCTAGTAGCTACTAGTCAAGGCTCATGGGCATCACAACGGCCCATGAATCCCTACACAGACCATGAAGTCATCTGTGAAGGGTTTTAATTAGACATAGAGTTTAGGGCCAATGATCATGATCATAGCTTTAAGAAGAAAAATAATTAGGTTACCTATGACGTATAAATTAAAGATGTATGAGTCTTCTTTTCAAATTCACTATGTCTTCTTAATTCCAGAACCGGGAGTAAGATTTTATGCCCAAAATAGTAAAGCCCTGTCTCGCAGAATTTCTTCAAGACCTTGTTGACGGAATGTGATGATGTTGGCGACCCATTTTTTTTTCATAGACCCATTTCAGCATTTTATGTTAGGGCTTGTAGGGTATTTTCCTTGTTATTTTAGCTGAATTATTTGTCGTTTTACCTTCAATCAATGTCCTATATAATGATTTTATACCCCTAAATCATCAAAACTCAATTCATTCTCTTTAATTCTTAATAGGAATTCAAGCTCCTATTCTCAAATATTTTTCTCACTAGAAGTTGAAGAAGAAACTTAGGGCTTAAATATCAAGCCTCCTAATAGTCCATTGCATCAAGATTTTGGCATCGGTTAGATAGTAATCACCTATGGATTCCTTTCCTCCATAGGGTCTCCAAATTCTCCAATTTTGTAAAGCTAGATCTCCAATTGAAGTTAAGGTTCTTCCTTCATGTCGTGGGTTCCTCTCAATATTGATCCAATTGATTGTTTAATCGGTTTTTATTCTTGAATTGAAGTAATTGCATGTTTAAAGACGATTTCCCATGAACCCGTGAATAATACATGTTTTCTAAGCTATGCTGATGTAATGTGGTTCTTGAACTATGAAAGACGAAATTATGAAAATATGCATGTCTTCTCTCTATGAAATTGATGTAAATTAATTTAAAGATTCTTTTAACTAGAAAATATAATGAAACTTATGAATTATGGAAAATGCATGATTTGGGAAAGTAATGCTTATAACTCAAGAAAGCTTATGGATGAACATATCTATATGTTCTATGAAGTTTTAACACTTGTCATATAGTTTCGCCTCAATGATTTTCAGGCTATTTGTCTATATTAGGTCTTCATTAGTGTGGTATTGTTATGAGCTGAAGTTACCCCTTTGAAGAGACACAACGTACTTGACCCCGAAGGGGACTCATACAAGCCCTTAGCATATGATCATTACATAAGACATAGAATACTCTGCAAAAATTAGAACTTTTACAATAAAATTCTAACTTCTCTTTTTCATAACCAAAAGTAAGAAAATGAACTTGTCCCATAAACCATCTAAAACATTAGAATACAAAGTTTTGGCCTTATTCCTTACATCAATATAAAAGTTTCAATAGAAGAAATACAATAGGAAATAAGAAATTGATAATTTGTCCTCAAACTTGAGGACTTACCACAACAAGGAGATAAGCAATCCATGTATTTTCTTAAGAACGAACTAGTGAATCTCAATGAATGGAACCTCCACTCATAGTAGATGTAGGAGAAAGGGGTTAGCACATAAAGTACTAAGTACGGCAACATGCATAAAATCCCTGAAATATGCTAAAAATGACATTTAGTAAAAATATGAATCTATCAAGTTTAGAAACCATTTATGAATATAAGGACATAATACGAGTCATGACCTCATTTTCACAAAAATCTTAATAACATAGTAGCACTATTTAGCAACATTGAAAGTGTACTTGTGCAATGTATAGTTGGTATCCCATAATACCAACTATTTTAAGTATCACTTTATAGACCCCTTAGTAACACATATCATCTTTAAGGAAAGTGACACCTTAACAAAAATCCACTTAACATATGTACATACTTTCATGTCATAAATATAGCATAAGGAATCAACCCCTAATCGCTTTCAAAGACTGCTTGTGCAATGTAAAAGTGAAGTCTCAGACTCCCACTCCTACTAAGTAAAGCTCATCAAGAAATCATACGTATAGTTCAAGTCATATTAATTATCTTATTACATAAGGAGAATGACATTAACCGACATCCACCATATGATCTACATGGAATCTGGTATCATATGACCCCACACCGAAAAAAGGTGTCCTAAGGTAGAACTCGACATACATACATACATACATACATACATATATACATACATACATACATACATACATACATATATATATATATATATATATATATATATATATATAAGGTGTATCCACTAGTTGTGACCTATGCGGGCACATAATTATGGGATAGGGAGATTGCTTTTAGAAACCCGACATATTGTATTAGCGGGAGAGTTTTCATCTAATGAGAACATATGTAGAAGACCCGACATATTATATTAGTGGGAAGGCCTATGCCTCATTTACCTCATATGTCATGGTAAACATCAGTCAATCTACTACCCCAGTTCAGTAAATATTTTCTTTTTTTTCCTAACAAACAAAAATAAAAATATTTATTATCATTCCAAAGTTCTCGATTCATTCGACAAGCGAATTTCAATCATTATACAATCTGGGAACAATTTAACCATTCTCTGATGTCATTTGTAGGATTTATACAAAGAAGTCGACAAACTATGTACCTTATTTTGTAGGAGAAAATCGACGAAATCCGTATCTTTGAAGAATTGCTCCAAGCCAAACTTGAATCTCAATTAAACAAGAAATGATCCACAAACTGAGTATGTTTTTGGTTAGTATTCTTTTCTAAGAAAAATGTTGTGTTATGATTTTTCCCTTTTCACAATTTCTATCCTTCTGTATTCTGAGCGTAAGATTTCTGTATTTAAAAAAAGGTTTGTTTACATTGGATTAGTTACCTAGTACCTGTTCCCACCATTATTTTGATAATATTTCAGGTGGGTCGGGTCGATCCACATGGGCGATCCATGACCCAAAACTCACAGAATATCCTTAAAGAGAGCGAGATTAAATCCTCGTAGTTTGAGAGAACTCGAATTTTTGAGGTTTTATAGGAGTGAGAAGGAGAGATTAAGAGAGAAAAAAGATAAAGAAAGGCACCAAAATTAGATTGTATATAATCCCACATCCTATATAAATATAAGATACAATAATTTTGCTGGTAATTTTATAGTAATTTTTTAGCTAATATCATCAATAAAATAAGGGATATATGTGATGCTACATTTTATATAGGTAAGATAATGACCCTATGATTATTTTAACAATCTTCAATATGTTTTTCGTTATTAATAATTTTCATCCTCCAAACAAGAATTTTTCATAAAATATTGATTTATCTGAAAAATTATATTTTCCAAAAAGATACTTAAAATTCATATAATTAAAATTCATATACGCAACACAATTTTTCTTCATTTTAATTACTTCATTCAGTACTACTCACGTGTAATATATTATAGGAAATTACAATTTACTGCTCCCAATGATACGGTAATTGTTACAATACATTAAAATGATTGATTGGTATAAAAGTTATAACTACACAAACAATAAATATTACTTAAACTTGCAGATGTGATCACTATCAAGAATACAATGAACTACAAAAATTTGAAGAAAATCCATAAGAAGCTTACATGTTAGCTGAGATGAGTAAAATGATAAAAATGTATCTCATAGATATTAAGCATACATCAAATATTATGTTAAATTGAGATGCAAGATGATTAATTCTACAAATAATCGATCTCATATATAATACGTATCAGTCAATCAAAAGGTTATGTAATAGAAGTATTCAAGGGTTTGATACTAAAGAAACCAATAATCTCAAGTCAAGAAATTAAAGCAAGCATGTAATCCAATGATGTCCATTATTTCCAAACTGGAAAAGAAAAGTCATTAAAAAGAAAAATAGCTCAAAAAACATGAAATATGCCATTTCCCCATGAGGAAATTACTTGATTAGAGTAAACTTGATCAAACTTTGTACCGTGTCCATTAGGTAGGTCAGAACGTGAAGGTCCATAATTCTAGAAGCGATAACCCATATTATTGAAATCACAATACGCATCACAATTTTTCCACTTATTTGAATCGCTTCCTTCAATATCATTTGCATATGATGCCCCCCAATAATGTTGTTTGGATTTGACATGTCTGGCTCAACAATGTATTATTGGAAATTTGCATCTCCCATTCATTAATAGTCATATTTCCGACATAAGAATCAGAAACATTGTTCGCATGGACATTCAACTTATACTCATTATTTGTCGAATTTCTCAATATTACTTGGCAACCTGAATATGTTTCTCCATGGGTCACATTGAGATCCCAACTTTAATCACATTGATTATGATGGTCCCCACCATTAAACTCCAGGACAGGACTATAACTAGTGGTCTTAATGATTGGTTCTTGTAATCCTTGTGAATTCAACATTTCTAATAATGGTCCATGTTGTTGTTGTAGTCCATCACCAACATAATTTTGGGCTGGATTAAATGAGACATTGAACCGATTATCAATGTTGAGGTAGCGAGCTTGAACCTGAAGTTATGGACGATAAGTTGTTGTTGAGTCGAACTTTCCCCTCTAACAAAATTTTTGTTGGTATCAAGATCATGTTGTAGAATCGGTATATTTATTTGAAGAAGAGGCATTTTTCCATATTCTGGAAAACTACTTCTTCATAGAATCTTTTGAGAATCCTTGACCTGATGCATGATGAATATGTTTTCTCTCTTTTCGAGTTCTCAAATTCTTGCGACAACATTTCTGAGATGTTACAAGAGAAAAAATAAAAATAAGGATAGACCATGTGTATTTATCATCCGAATTCATTGTTATTCAGTTATGCTTGAAATAATGGAAGTCGTTTTAAAAAAAATGATGTTTGGTAATTGGTGGAGCATAAAAATCTTTTAAACACTATGAATTAAAGATTGAGAGAAATATTATTACATTGATATACAAAATAATGGACCTTAGCAATGAAGTAATTAGCTTCTATCACTAAACATATAACAAATGGAAAAAATGAAATAAAATTAGATTTTTATGTTGCTTTCAATGTAAATTTAAAATCAAGATAGTTATAGAAAAATAACTTCTCATAAAAGTCTTAGATTAAAAAAAGATCTTTAGAAGCAAAATATTTTCTAACAAACAAATATGACAAAAACAACTCTATACAATATCTTTTGTTGAAATAGGTTTTCGTGTACCAGACACCCACTCAATGAATCGTAATTTACCACTATATATATTTTAAAGATGTGTGTAAAGGTAGTTAGCCAGTTGCATCATTGTAAGATCAGGCACATCATGCTTCATCACTTCAAGAATCTCCCTAGGGTAATATCCTTGCATATTCTATAAGAATGTAAACTTAATTTAATAACTATAATATTCTTCAATAAAGCTGAGGTACATATAAATACAATGATTACTATGCTTAATATAAAATAAGTTTATGCTAACTATAAGTATAAATTCTTATTTTTCATATCATTCCATATAAGTAAATTGTAAAGAAATTAATTAGTAGTGAAGTAAATTTACTTCATTCACCGAGTTGTTGTACAACTTTCAAGAATTTGGCATGAAGATCGTTTTTCCATTCTCTGCAATCCTTTTGCCGATGAAACTTATTAATAGCATTGCTTTAAGTTTCTCTTTCCTTAGTCTCTTTCATGGTTTTTCTACCTCTCTTCCGCTTCAATTTGAATTTTTCATTAGATACAACATCATTTTCAACTTCATCAATATTCTTTTTTCGCTCCTCAGCATTAGCTATAGTTTTCTTCCTCTCCGTGTTTTTCATCATTTTCTCCAAAAAGGTTAATGTTACCAATATCATTAACATTCATATGATATCTTTTTTCTCTGATCCTTTTGTCAGTTTCTCTCTTTGGTTTTTTTCCCTCAATACAAATTGCCAAAAGTATTTCATGATTTCCTCATTAAATGGCTTATTAAGGTAAAGAAAAGCTCTCTTATCCAAAGCCATCTTTGCTATGATCTCATTGTGTTCATCACATACAAGTACATAATTATTTTGGAAAGCTATTAGTTAGTATTGAATTAAATTATACATCACGTGAATCATTAATTCAACCATATACACTGATTTTATATCTAAATACTTATAGTGTAGTAGTTAAACTAACTGACTTTACTCATAATAAATGTCATAAATGAAAGAATAATACAATGCCACAACTTGAGTTAAGAGGTTAAAAGAAATCATTTTTGATGGATGGATATTGATAATCATCATATCAAATTTTTGTTTTCGTTTTGAGAGGATTGACATTGTTGTTCAAGTTGTATCAACTATTGTAACTACGTACATCAAAGCCCTTAGAATTAGGTAAAGAAAATGGTACTCAAAATTATCGCGAAGGGTTATTCATTTCTTATATAAAAATTCAGATGTAAATTTTACTATTTCAATTTATTCAAATGACTTATTAGAAACAAAACTACATAAAGATATATATCGACACCCATATCTAATAGGATCAAAAGCTTTGAGATACTCTTGTTTCATGAATATGAAACTAATAGGTTTAGAAGATGTAGCAAAGACTAAATTAAATTTCTATAAATTCTAATATTCTCATGCCTTATCTATTGTCCTTGCAATAAAATTCATGTCCTGACATCTGTAATATACTAATCCAATACAATACTAAGATAATAATAAAAAGTTATGTTAAATTTAATGTACTCTTGTATTAATGATTAGAGGAATTTTGAGAATCTTAGCTATGTATGATATTGAAAGAGTTTAATCCCTTACCTATTTCATTGATATCAATTGTTTATATACAATCAATACAAGATAATAATTAAGGAAACTAAATATGCACCTAGCTATAAATAGGAACTAAATATACACTTAACAAAGGTAATAAATCAGAATATATTCATCATATATTCTAACACACACCCTCAGTAGAAGCGGGAGGTCGCCGAATTCCTAGATTGTCCCGAAACTCCTCAAATAATACAAAAGGAAGACTCTTGGTGAATATGTCTGCAATTTGATAATGCGAGGGGACATGTAACACGCTAACTTGACCGCGAGCCACCTTTTCCCGGACAAAATGTATATCCATTTCAATGTGCTTAGTGCGTTGATGCTGAACCGAATTACCAGCAAGACATATGGCACTCACATTATCACAGTACACCAATGCCATCCTGTTGTATAGGACAATGAAGATCCAACAACAATTTTCCCAACCACCACGACTCAGAAACCACATTGGCTACCCCTCAATATCCTGCCTCTGCACTAGAACGGGATAAAGTAGCCTATTGTTTAGTGGACCAACAGATCAAGTTATAACCCAAAAAGACACAGTATCATGATGTTGAACGTCCGGGCATCAACCCCCCAATCAACATCAGTGTACGATATAAGGGTTGATGTGGAGGAAGGAAATATTTGAAGACCAAAATCCATAGTATCTTATATGTAGCGCAAAATGCGCTTAAGTGGGTACATGTGTTCCTCCCTCGGGTCATGCATGAATAAGCATACCATATGTACTGCATGCATAATATCAGGTCTTATCAACGTAAGGTACTGAAGTGCGCCGGGAAGACTCAAATAAAGAGAGGGATTCTCAAATGGTTTGCTCGTACCGAGCCTTGGTTTTTTATCCACCAAAGTAGGAGATTCTTTACACGATGACATGCATGATCGTTCAATGATCTCTAAGTCATATTTCTTTTGTGATAAAAAAAACCGTCATGACGAGTGACTGCAATGCCCAAAAGATAGCTCAAATGGCCGAGGTCCTTAATAGCGAATTTCGAGCTAAGACGAGAGATGATCGACTGACGGAGCTTATCCAAGGAAGCAGTCAAGATTATATCATCGACAAACAATAGAAGGTAAGACATAGAAGTAACTCGACGATAAATAGACAACGAATGATCCGAAGTACTTCGATAAAAACCAAGAGTATGGACATAGTCAGCAAACCTCTTATACAAGCCCTTAGATCCTGTTTAAGACCATATAGAGATTTCTTCATTAAACACACATGATTAGGATGATTTTGATCCCGATTCCCCAAAGGTTGATACACGTAAGTTGTCTCCTTAAGTTCCCCATGTAGGAAGGCATTTTTGACGTCAAGTTGATGGATCTTCCAGGCCTTAGAGAGAGACAAACCGAGAACCGTGCACATAGTCGCCAATTTGACGATCGGACTAAACGTATCACCACAATCCACGCCAACCTGTTGAGTATTACCATCACCTTCAAGACGGGATTTATGCCTCTTGAATGAACCATCAGATCTTTCTTTATGAGCAAAATTCCACATACACCGAATTACATTAACATATGAAGAACGGGGCACTAACTCCCATGTCTTATTTTCAATAAGAGCATTATATTCTTCATCCATAGACAATTTTCAATTCAGGTCATGAAGAGAAAATACAAGGGTTCGAGGTAGGGGGGATTTAGATGTTGATGTATGAAGGTTAAAGGACTTCTTAAGGCTTTGAAATCCCATGTTGGCTCCTAGTTACCGGACCCGTGGACGTGAGGCAGAGATCAGAGTGGGGATAGGAAGAGAGTTGGATGGGAGTGGAAGGAGTAGATGGAATTGGTACAGTCAACTGGGGAAGAGAAGGAGTCGACTGGGGATGGTTGCCAGTCGTTGCGTACATTCTGAACAACTTTGTGTGATGGGTGTTGTGGATCTGGTTAGGTTAGGAACAGGTGCAACTTGTGGGTTAGGAGAGGTAATGAAATGATGTACCAGGTAAGGAGATTGTCCATCGCCTAGAAACTCATAAGAGTGAATTTGAGGAGTACTGGTATTTGCAAAGGGAAAGTGTGTCTCATTAAATACTACGTGATGGCTAATGATGATTTTTCTGGATGGCAAATCAAAGCATTTATACCCATGCTGATTTGAAGGATACCCTTAAAAACACAACGAGTCAACCGGGGTTGAAGTTTGTTTATGTTTGTGGAGGGAATAAGAGGATAACATAAACATCCAAACACCCTGAGATGAGAATAAGACGAATCTTTTTGATGCATAATACGAAGAGGAGATTGATAATTTAAAGCTTAGGCGGAAGGGTATTGAGAAGAAAAGTCGTCATTTGTAAAGCATGATGCCAAAAGGAAGGAGCAAGGGAACCATGGGCCAACAATGTACTAATAATGTTGTTGATCACTCGAATTTGTCTTTCAGATTTCCCATTTTGTGGGGATGTATGGGACAGGAAAGACCAAATGAGAGACCATTTACTATACAAAAATCCCAAGAGGGGCCATTATCGAATTCCCTGCCATTATCGCATTGTATATTTTTTTATGTCTCACTCAAATTGGGTTCATATAAATGTCTTCAAACTAAAAAATGTGGAACATGTTTATGATTTGTGCGATAAAGGAAAAGTCCACAAAAATTTGTAAAAATCATCCACAAACAAGACATAATATTGATGACCCGATTAGCTTAAAACAGGCAATGTCCAAAGATCACTAAGGATAATATCAAATGGCATATAAGTGCGAGAACTTGATTGATAAAAAGGCAACTTAACATATATTCCCAGAGGACAAGAATGAATAATTCGAGAGTTTTTAACTTAATTACACTCAATCAATTTATTTTTCTGAAGAGAGTTCAAAACAGGTGCTCACGGATGATACAAACGATCATACCAAAAGGATGGTGCCAAAGCGGCAAAAGCAGATGAGGAAGTTATTAGAGAAGTGGTGGGATACATCTCTCCCTGACTTTTACACCACATTACCGGTCTCCCTGTCAGAAAATCCTTCATTGAAAATCCACGCGGATCAAATTCAACAAAGACAGTGTTATCGTTTTAAATTTTATGACTTACTCCAAATTTTTAACTAGTTGAGGGGCATAAAGGATATTGTTTAATTGTAAGGGAGGAAACGGCGAAGACAATTTTGTGTGACCATAACAAATAAATTGGAATATATTGATCATTATCAACTATTATTCCACGTTTATTGCTCATATTAAAATAAGACGTGAGGCTACCTTGTGAGGGATGTCATGTTAGAAGTGGCACCGGTATCCATGTACTAATTAACATTTAGAGGAGTGATGCCGAGAGTATGCATTGCATCTTCAATGTCAGTTGGAGTTGGCCTTGCCGTGTAGGCCTCCTGCGTTCTGGGCCCAAGTATACCAGGCTGCCATTTCGGCTGCTTTCCATAATTGTCTTGGTCGAGTTTGATGGATATGGACAAGGAGGTATAGTCCAGGGAGCCAAAGGTTCCATCCATGGCCACGACTAGCCTCCGGACAATGGAGAATTGGTTGGCGGATGCTAAACTGCTGGTTGTTGTCCGCCACTGCGGCTGTTGCCGCCTCCCATCAGACCACCACCTCCCAGTGTTACCCTCACCGCTGCTACCACCTTTGTTGCTTCAACGACCACCATTGTTGCTGTGGTTATTGTTGCGATAGTGGTTCCTCTTCACACCATTAGTATTGCGGTGTGAAGAGGAATGATCAACAACATCATTTGAGCCATTCAAATCACGAGCCACCATGGTTAATGAGGAGCTCTTTGCCTCCTTCTTAGCAAGTCGAGCCTCTTAAAGAGTGAGCATCGAACGGGACTGATAAAATTATGGTAAAGGATCACGTTGGCGAATGAGAGTGGCCACACCTTTGTAGGATTTGGTGAGGCCAGAGACCATTTGAAGAACTAATCTATTGTTGTCGACGGGAGAGCCTACATTCTCGAGTTGGTTCGACAAAGATTTAAGGTGTTGAAAATAGGCAGAGATAACTGAAAAATGTTCCATGTTCACATGAGTGAAATCGTAGTCAAGGGTAACGGAACGAGAGTGTTATTTATCTTGGAATATTTCATTCAATCTATTAAAAGTTTCCATAGCAGTGGTGTTTTGAACAATGATCGTATGCAGAAGATCATGAGATATAGTGGCGTAGATCCAATGTGAAACAGTCACAGAAAGATTGTACCAAAACTCTTTCTCCTCTTCTGTTTTCGGCACTTTCTCTTTGCCCTTTCCCGGAGGAATGATATGGTCAAGAACTCGATAGGATCGTGCGTGAATATTAAATAGTTTCGCCCATGTGGAATATTGGACGTTCTCCATCTCAAGAATGATGGGAACATGGTTCTTCATGTTGGATACAGCAAGAGCAGGGTGAAAGGAAGATTTTGAGTCCGACATGATGATGATAGAAGAGAGACAAAGAAGAAGAGAGTGGCGGACGATGGTGTTTGAAGAGAAAGCGAAAGTATTTTTTCCTAGAAATATGATACCATGAAAGATTATAATCCCTTACCTATTTCATTAATATAAATGGTTTATATACAATTAATTCAAGACTATAATTAAGGAAACTAAATATATACCTAGATATAAGTAGGAACTAAAAATACACTTAACAAAGGTAATAAATCAGAATATATTCATCATATATTCTAACAAATATAATAACAATTAAAAAATATCCAATGAAATTTCATAATTAGAGTCTAGAAAGGAAATATAGAGTGTATACAAATCTTATCACTACCTTCTAGAGGTACAGAGGTTTCCGAAAGACCATTTTATCAATCGCATCAATTTAAGGTATATAGAAAAAAGAAATAATGAAAAATATAACAATTAAAAACATAAGCCGTATAAAGCCGAAAAGAAATAGTATGAGCAACAACAAAATAAGGTAATAGCTGAAACCTATTAAATAATAATAATAGATATCGAAAAATTGGAACTAGAGGAATACTTAGCCTTAATATTTTATAAATGACAAAAGGATAATAAGTTGACAAAAGATGCATAAATCAATATAAAAAAATGAGTTTCAATACACAAAAAACAGTTTCATACAAAAGGTATTACTATTACTCCCTCTGTTTCTATTTATTTGTTTTTTTCTCTGGGCATGGAGTTTAAGAAAGTATAAAGAAAACATTTGAATCTTTCTGTCTTAAATTAAATGTATGTCAAATACACTAAAATGTTCTTTAATCTTCTAGTATTAAGTGTATCATACGGAAAGTTAAAAAAAAAAAGATTTTTCAAATAAAAAAGGAACAAAACATTCTTTTTTAAAAGGACTAAAAATAAAAATAAGATGAAAAAATTAAATGGAAGGGGTATAATAATTCTTAATGGATAACCAAAAGGGTGTATTTTTATATGCATCGATGATAGATTCTCTAACACGACATACTTAGGAGGTGCCACATTGCTTTTATTTGTGATGATATAGTGTTGATTGACAAGAAATAAAGTGTCATTAACTTGAGGCTGGGATTTGGAAACGTACCCTGTAGTCGAAAGGTTTCATGTTGAGTAGGATAAAAATTAATTACTTGGAGCATAAATTTAGTGACGTGCCCTATGAAGTGTAGATGATACTTGACACTAATGTTATCCTAAAAGTCAAATGTTCCAGGTACCTAGAGTTAGTAATTTTAGGTAAAAGGGATGAGAGGATGTCACATATCATATGGGATAGAGTGAATGAAATTGAGTCTCTCATCTATTGTTCAATGTGATAAGACTGTGTTGTCAATAACTTCTTTAGAGTGTTTGCAAGATCAACTATGTTATATGGGAATGAGTGTTATCTAGTCAACAACTCCCATGTCCAGAATATAGGACTACATAAAATATAAGAAGGATGTATGGTGTACAATGAGAGATAATATTACGTATGAATATATGCCAGCAAAAGTAAGAGTGACCCTCTTGGATGACAATATGAGAGATGTAAAGTTGAGATGATTCATGCATGTAACGAGAGAATATGTGTGGATACCCCGGTAAGGGAAGTTGGTCATAAAGGGCTTGAGAAGGGTAGGTAGATATATCAAGTATTGGGGAGTGTGATGATTAGCTAGGGTATACCACAACTTTATCCCATTAAGGACATAACCCCTGATAAAAGGGTGTGGAGGTCAAGGATTAGGATATAATTTTAGTAGGTGGTTGAGTGCTTTGATTTCTCTTTCCCGTGGTACTAGTATTACTTTGGTACTATTTTCATATTCTTAGATTTATATATTTGTACTAGTTGATTCTCTAGTCTCAACGGTTGTTTCTTTGTAGTTGTTATTTTAATTTGTTGATATTGTCGTATTGCTCATCTAGTTTTTTTCGAAGATCTATGAAAAAACATCTAAGTCTTCTCAAGGTAGGGGTAAGATATGCACGTACACTATCCTCCCTTGTCTCCACCTATGAAATTACACCAAATTTTGTTGTAGTAGTAGTGCCTAAAAGAATCCCGATACTAAAACTATCAGTTATATATCCTTTTTAAGGGTTAAATAGATCAAAATAATCATCGTTTTAAGGTATTTTTCACGTAGAATAATTGTAGCAAATGCTTATTTTCAAAATATTTTAAGAAAATGTTTATTGTCTTCACTAATTTAAGTAGAGGATGTAATTGAATAAACCTTTAATTAAGAATTTTCAAATTAAGAAAATAATTAATCAAAATTTAAATATTTTAAATTCAAGGTGGAAGCTTGGTCAAGAGGATGAAATAACACGTGGATATTAAAATATTAGATTTTATAAAAAAAAAATTATGCAAAAAAATTATTGTTGAAATATAAAAGGAAATAAAAGTCTTTGAAATTAAGAGATAATTTTTAATGAAACAAAAAAAATTAAGAAAATTTTTTCTATGGAAATCAGATCTCCCGAATATATTAATACAACATACAAGAATAAAGAAAAAATCTCGAGGTAAAAAATAATCAGAGACCAATCAGTTTTTATCTTACCGTTCTCTTACCCTTTGTCTTTCCTCCGGCTACCTTAACATTATGCCTCCACCAACCCAAAAAAATCATTTTTAAACATTTAGAGTTAGATTGGTAAAACTCAAAGATCCGCACCTTCAAAAAATAAATTTGTGGAATTTATTTAATTTCTCCTCCAGCTTTATGTCACTCTAGACCAAAGAAACTTTTCCCCTTTTTAATTTTCACACAAAAATAAAGTCCAAAACTCAAACTTGAATTGATTTAATAATTAAAATAACCATAAAATTTGTCCCTCGAGGGACATCCAATAAAATTGTAAAAATGCAAATATTGACATTAAAATTACAAAACTCTTTTGAAAATCATATATATCTAAATGCAGAAAACTAATTGATTATGTGACAATCGTATAACTAGAACTGCGAATAGAAAATCTAATTTAATTCTTTATAACAACACCAAACTCATTTATTAATTAGTAAAAAAATAATATACAAGCATAGAAAAAGTGTAATGACAACAAAGAAAATTTAAATCTAAGATTCACAAGATCTATGAACGATATCTAAAATAATTGTTGTTAAAATCACAAATGAAAATAACAAACTTCTTATCACTTAAATCTCATATAAATTAAAATCATAAAGAGTTAAGTTATGTCAAAGAAACCACGATTTCAAGTTCTAAAAATAATTTTTCGAGATGTTACCATTGTAATCACAAGGCGTAAGTATTAGTAGTAATCTCTTGGTCCGAACCAACCAACAAGAAATCAATTGCCTCTATCATGCCAAAAAGGAAGTTTCCATTAAGAAAATTTCTTCAATTGTTTGAGAATTTTTCTTTTAGTATATAACAACAAGGAGGTACAAGAAAATATTTTTCTTACATACAAGATATGAATTTATAGAGAAACACTTACTCTTTGGGTAGGTGCCACATATATTATCTCTATTATCTAGTGGACATGTTTTTTCACATACAAATTATATTTATTTTACCTATTTAAATTTTTTTTCTTACTTGAATCAATACAAGGTATAATAAAATCATATTCTATTTGTTTAATATGGAGGGCAATGCTTTCCTCATAAAATTCTTTTTTAGTGTTTTTGTTTAAATGTATTTTCTGAGGAAACATTTAAATTATAAGTGAAAATGGCTTTAATAACTTATGTCATCAGAGTGAGTTTTGTTTCATTTAAAAAGTAAAATAGTTATGTTCTTACCTTATATTTATCATTTCAACCAATGCTTATATATCATTTAACCATTGCCATTCAAAAGCATCATGTAACAGCTTCTTTAATTGATGGTTATTGGCAAGGCCCCAACACTCTATTTAGTGGTACCCAGATGCCTTTATACACAATATGTGGGGTTGCCACAGTTCACACTATATCTTGCTCCTTAATATCTCCAATAATATTATTCCCTATTAATACTCTCTCTAGTGGATCTCTAGAAGAGATGTTGTAACCACCCATCTCGCTAGTGATAATATCTGTTTTGGGCATAGGCCTGCATTCTTTAAAATACATCACTAACTAGTAAGACCTGCTCACTTATGTATCCAACATCTCTCATGTGTTTTGCTGATGTGGGACTTAATATTAAATTGGGGCGTCACATAATCCCCCCTCTATGGATTCAATATTCTCACTGAGGTCTGCCTTATCGAACGAGATTTTCCTAGAGTCCGCACTGAGCTTTGCCTTGCCTTATCGAGCTTTGTCTAATTTCAATTAAACTCTAACCCACATAGACAAGGATAACATAAGAGTTACTTTGATACTACTTGTAACGACTCAGTACGCTAGTGATATTGTCTACTTTAGTCCTAGGCCCACACAACTTTAAAATATGTCACTAGTTGGTAAGGTCTAGTTACTTATATACCCAACATCTCTAACGTATTTTGCCAATGTGGGACTTCTTATCGTAAGTTAGGCGTCAAAAATGTAGTGAATTTTCTAAGTAAGATCAATGACAATGATTGCTCACAATTCCTGAGAAACGGCGCCCAAATTTATGTCTAGTATATATAAAATACATCCATCATTGTCAATTCTCCATCTGTTACATATATTAATGCATATATAGTGGCCAAGAGAGGTCACCCCAATATTAATGATACTTCAGGATCAGGCTAAAAATTCAACACAATGAAGTCCACAGAAAAGATCAAGACCCCACTTGCACTAGAACATCCTCCACAACTCCCTCAGGTCTACCAACATAGTGGTCTGCAGGCTGTAAAATAATTGTAATCGGCTTAGGACTTCTTAAATCCAACTTTTTGTAAAAGGATGTGGTCATATGGTTTATGTTATCCCCAATACTACATAGCCCCCAGGAATGAATCTTTTAACCTATGGTTATTTTCACTTTAAAGCTATCGACATATTTCATCTTGGTCGGTAATCTTGTCTTAATTCTTACCCATTTCACTCGAGGTTCCCTTACTAAAATTAATTCAAAAGTGTACACAACTCTTTATATGTGTTTTCTAGGGCATGTCCCCTGTAGTAGATTGAAGAAGCATTTTTGTTTTGTGTTAAAGACCGTGAATGAAGTTATCAACCAATACCTCATTAGATTTGCGGTGATGTGGGTATCTTATCACCAGAGATTTGAGTCTATCCTGGGCTTGGTATAAATTTCTCCCCCCCTCTTTGCTTTTAGATCAATATCTCACTCCTTAATTTTGGTGTTTTGCTGGATAGAAAGAATCTAAACATAATTTCCACTTCCCTTCAAGTAATGGAATTTATTGGTTTCAACTTCAACGACCATTTTTCTTTCCCTATAAAAGAGAAGGGAAACAAAGGGAGCCTCACATAATTAGGAGATACCTTATTAGTGTGTAAGTGTCACTTCTTCTAAAAAGTTCTGAATACGCACTTGGGGATCTTCGTAAGAGATCTAGAAGATTGTTTATTGGTGTGCAAGAGTTGAATCATGTTCTTCTTAAGTTCAAATCTACCCATAGCTCTCAATTTATGCATGCTAGAAGTGACAACGAATGTGAGTGGGATTTCCACATCATGCACTATCCAAGCTTCAATTTCTATACGGGTCTCTCATTAAAAATCAATTTTAGGTACGGGGTATTACAAAGCTGCTTGACTTCTCTAATAGAATAAGAATAATCCATGATCAATCAATGGCTCTACAGGTTCTTCGTTTGTCTCTATTATTCTAATTTAAGTCACTCGTAAAAGATAACAGTTAAGATCAAGATAGAACCTAGAAAAAATTTATTATATAGTCATTCTAAAGTCTCCAGCAACAACGCAAAAACTTGTTGCTTCCAAATTTATGCGCAAGTATATGTTGTTTAACAACTAGTATAGTGACTCTCAAGAGCAGGGAACTCTAATAAGGCTCGCACTTAAAGTAAACTTTCTAACGTTAGTGGATCCATTAGGGGGAGTGGTTTCTTTCAGCGTCAAGGACGTGTTCAAGCAACTATGCTGATATCTGAGGGTGGTTATCCATCTTGTGGGTTCTAAAGGACAGGCCATTGTTCTCACAATTCATAATAGTGGTTTGCAAGATGAGAAGCTTATAGTGGTTCTTCTGGATCGTCACAATAGTCCCAAGGTCAGAGATTTTTCTTCCGATATGGAGAGCTCATCATATGATATGATAGTCCCTTTACAAAATGGTTAGACAAGACTTTATCCTAGTTCTTCAGTTCTGACTAGGTCACTAGTTTCTCAGGCAAATGTATGAAGTAGAGCTTAAATCGTTAGTTGTAGATGTAATCCTCGTAGGGGTACTAGTGAAGGTATGGCTAATCTAGGCAGAGGTAGAGATACCACCTAGGTTTGAGCCAGCAGAGGAAGCCAATATTATGCATTTCTGAGGAGACTTAAGTCTCATGATTCAAATGTAGTTATTGCAAGTATTGTCCTTGTGAAAAATGATAAAGTTGATTTTGGGAATATGATAGATTGTTCTAGTAATGTTTCTAGACTAGTGTAGGATAACATCTAGGATAAAAAATATCTAGATATCTAGAATATAAAGTTTCATTAGAATTTTCTTTGTGAAAGTCTATAGAAGAATTTCTAGAACCATCCACGAACAAGCATAAATATGGATGGTCTTATACATTTGTAAGCAACCCAAATCAAATAGTCTTATTCTATACCAAAGTTCTTCTATCCAAAATATTCTTTCTCCCTTCTAGCTTCCTATTTCTTAGTTGAATCTTCCGATCTAAGTTAACGATCTTGGGCTAGTAGAACGATTCCCCAATTATACTCTTCTTCTGTTATTCTTTATATGGTATTAGATCCATAGCCGTAAATTGTGTAGTGGGTGTTATTTCAAGATCAGATTAGCGGTAGGTTCAACTAGTTTGTCTCTATGAATTTTAGCAGTCGTGTTAATGGACTGGGGATGGACTTGTTGAATCATTACAATTACAAGGTATGCAAAACATATATGGAATAATACGTTGTGGGAGAGGATTTATGGGATGTTTTTAATAGGAAAGACACAAGTCCCCCTACTGATTGACCAGAAAATAGCAATGCATACAAGAAGTAGAAGCAGATTAATGTGAAGGCAGAGTTAATTCTGAAGAGGACAATCTCCTAAAGTTTATTTGATCACATTATAAAGTGTTAATCAGATCAAGAGATATGGACCCTCGATCTCTTGTTCAACAGGAAGAATGAAGCTCGGCTACAGATATTGGAGAATGAATTGGCTAATTCCACTCAAGGTAACTTTTTTATCGTCGAGTACTTTTTAAAGATTAAGAAATTATGTACTGAGATATCTTTGTGAATCGGGAAAAGGATATTTTGCAAGAACAAATGAGAAGAATAGTCATTCGTGGACTAAAACTTGAATATATTCCATTTGTGACGTTGATTCAAGGATGGCCTCAACAGCCAACCTTGGAGGAATTTGAAAATTTATTATTGTCAAAGGAATTACTAGCCAAGCAATTGGCTAGTGTATTTTTCAAAAACAGAGAAGAAGATGCTATTATAGCCCACAAGAGAAACTTTAAAGGAAAAACAGGAGATATGCCACAATCTCGATCCTTAGGTGGTTCACGCTCACCTAGAAAGAATGATGAGTCTTCTATCTATTATGGTAAGAAGCCTCTCAGATGTTATCGTTGTGGCGAAGTAGGACATATGAAGAAATATTTTCGATCCAAGAAGAGTAATATGGCTAAAAATGTTGCCGAAGAAGAAGAAGAGTGGGGAAAACGTTTAGTAGCTGAGACTCGAACAATAGATGCCATGATTTCCATCAATCTTCAAAAGTGATAGGATCAAAGATTTAGAATATAATATAGTCGATCACTTGGAGAAGCAAGAAACTGATGTTGTCCTTATTAAGCAAGAAAATTTTAAGGATTTTCCAAGTGGTGATATGGTAGCCTCTATTGAAGAAATAGAAAAAGAAGATCCCGAACAAGCAATATCTAAAACTACATGTGTCAGTGGATACCTTTACAAAGAAAGCATTGATGGAGATTTATTGAAAGTGGAAGTATTTGGTCAATCATCTGCAATATCAAGGCTAACTAATGACTTAGAGCAAATTTTAGAAGCAGATGGAGAAAGTAGAGATCAACTAGAGAAAAAAGTTGATATTAAAGTCTTGGAGTCAAACAATATGGTCTTTGAAAGCTTTGAAGTTGCCAACAAATATATCAAGGAGATGATAAGAGAATATGACAGTAGATCCTATGTTGGCGTTGAGACTTCACAGGAAATTGATAGTGCTTCTCTCAATAATATAATTGTTGAGAAGTTGAGAGAAAGGTGGAGTTTGAGAACTCAAAAAGGAGATAATCTACATAGATCAACTGATGGTGAAAATTCATTATCATTTGAAGAAAGAAGAGGAGCCCGGAAGAAAATATTGAGATTTTCACCAAGTCGTAGCTCAAAGCTTCGTTTGAGTTCTTCCCCAACAAGTGTGGGGTAGTTTCAAAAAATCACTTTAAGGGGGAGTGTGAAAAATTATAAAGTTGATTTTGGGAATATGATAGATTGTTCTAGTAATGTCTCTAGAATAGTGTAGGATGATATCTAGGATAAAAATATCTAGATATCTAGAAGATAAAGTTTCACTAGAATTTTCTTTGTAGAAGTCTCTAGAAGAATTTCTAGAATCATCCATTAACAAGTATAAATATGGATGGTCTTTTACATTTGTAAGCAACCCAAATCAAATAGTCTTATTATATACCAAAGTTCTTCTATCAAAAATACTTTTTCTCCCTTCTAGCTTCCTTTTCCTTAGTTGAATCTTTCGATCTTAGTTAATGATCTTGGGCTAGTAAAAGGATTCCCCAATTTTACTCTTCGTCTTCTATTCTTTACGGTCCCAATCTGGTAGTGACTCGTATCTACATTGTTTGATCTAGGATTTATTTTATCTTATGTATTTGACCATTTCATTGTTGGGTTTTATTTGATGTGTAATCGTTTGACCATGCTTATTCGTGTTTATACACCCGTGCGTGATCCCTTAGTTGTGGATCAAATTTATCAATTTTGTCTTATCACTTTGGCGGGGAATGATACCTAGGTAGACTTGATTATTCTAGGGATGGTGGACTTTGATGCCATCTTGAGTATGTAAATTCTATCCCCTAATAAGTATATTCTTTATTGTAATGCTAATTGTTGCTCTCAATTGCACAAGCAAGTGTATGTGGTTGTACAAGTGATATAGTTGCTCTTAAAATAATTGGATAACATAACACAAAGGAATTGTACTAAATTATGCTAGTCTAATTATTCAATTAATAGTATAAAAATGTTTGATTTTTATTTGCAAATAAAAGAACGAAAGAATTAAATAATAATAATACCTACAATGATTTAGAAAATTTCTAGGCTGCAGCATGTATAGGATTTCATATATCACATCTCATGCATTAATTTACTACAGTTATCAAATTAGTGATTTACAGGATTCATTTTCTGGTCATGGTCTCTTAACCTCTAATCGCCTGCTCCAATTAGTTGTCTAACTACATGTTGAGCGGGGATAGGGTGACCTAATTGGCGAGCATTTATATTTCATCCAGTTTCAAACCAAGTTAGCTGTTTGTCTGTGCGTCACTCATTAATACAAATCAACTCAATTTAATGGAAGATAAAGCTTTTTGTATCTGTTAGTCTATCTACCTTAGCATCTCCTGAGTTTAAGAGTAGACAAGAGATTTATTTTTATGGTGATCAAGCATGAAATACTAAAACAAAAAATATAAAAGTAATCAAGCAATAACCAATTTTAACTCAAAACAAAATATGAACAAAAATTACCCATATATACAGCCACATAATAAGGGTTTTAGCTAATGTCTAGAAGAAAAAGAAGAATAAAAAGAAGAAAAAGAAGAAAAAGAAGAAGAGGAAAAAGTATTAATAACTTTATATTTGATGTCCTATGATTTTTTTTTGCAAAAATAAATTTAATGGGCTATTTGTAGATGTAGAAACCCTAACTAAAATAATTGAGTCCAAAATAAATTGAAAAACAAAAACCAAAAGGAACTGGAATTCATGTACGCTGAACCGCCTCAAAATTAGAGGGGCCTTGCAAGATTATTCCAATTTCGCTATTTGATGTACTTTTCCTCATATAGTATTAGATTGAATTTATTTCATTAAGTTGTCTGTTTGACTTCCTTTTTTAACCTTCCATCTTTAATTAGTTTTAGCTTAAAACTTCTTCAACTTTACAACAATTTACTCCTATAAATAAAATATACACCATTTTGCACAATTCATAAAATTCATGCTCAAAAAGAGAAGATATATATAATAAATGTTAGGCAAATAATTGATTAAAATATATTTTTTTGGCCTCACATCACTAACATTGTAACCATTATCTGGTGTTCCCAGGGTTGAGTAGAAGGGTAGTAGTGGTTCTTACCCTAGAAAGGTTATTGCCTTACTCTGTTCCTAGAGATTAGAAAATGAGGGTGTTTGTCTTACTTAACTTTCATCCAACACACTAATATTAAGTCACCTCCCATGGAGTCCATTTTCATGGTATAAAATTTTCTAATATATTACCTACTGATCTTCCAGGAGTTTCCCCGTTAGAGACATTGACTTTGATATTGATTTGAAGACATGCACTAAACCCATCAATATTCCCCAACATCGTATTGCCCTAGAAGATTTGAAAGAGTAGTTGGAGAACATACTAAGGGTTTTATTCTCCATAATATATTGCCTTAGGGTCTGGTCCTGTTTGTGCAGTAGAAAGATGGGTCTATGAGGATTTGTATTGACTATATGCAGTTGAACAAGGTTTTTGTGAAGAACAAGATTCATTTTCCACGTATTATGAAATGATTGATGAACTTCATGGGGTTGCATTGTTGTCGTAGGTAGATTTAAGATCCACTTTTCATTAGTTGAGTATTAGGGCATTGTATGTCCCTAAGACAACATTTTTTACTATGTATTTCCATTATGAGTTCTTGGTGATTTTCTTTGAGTTGAATAATGCCCATGTAGGGTTCAGAGAGTTGATGAAAAAGGTGTTTAGACCCTATTTAGATTTCTTTATTGTATCCTTTGACGAAATTTAAGTGTATTCTTGGACTAAAGAGGATCATGTTTGCCACTTGAAAATAGTATTTCGGATGTTGAGGGACAAAAAAGTTTTATGCAAAATTCTCAAAGTGTTATTTCTTGCTTGATTCAATGGCATTCTTGGAATATGTGGTGTCTAATGAAGTTATAAGGGTGGATTCAGCCAATATTAAGGCAGTTAGGGTTGGATGAGGCCTGTTTCTCCTATGTAGAATCATAGTTTTGTAGGGTTAGGAGGCTACTACAAATGGCTTATGAAGGGATTCTCTACTATTACAACCCCATTAACTAGGTTGCACTCGATAGAGTATGGGTTTCAAGTGTCTGGATGAGTGTGAGGAAACCTTTCAAAAGAGTATTGAGCACCTTATACATAAGAGATACCAAAATTTGATACGTCCAAACTTACACTTCAAATAAAAGTTTAAACGGTCGTTGTAAATTATATAATTCAACTGGAAATGAGGTCAATTCGACAGAAAATTTCTTTAAAGATGATGTTTTATTATCGCCCTTACCCGATTGCTGTTACTATATCCTAATGAATTTAGACAAAAAGGTAAAATTGGAAATGAATGATAAGTACCAATTTATACAATTTAAGAACAAATTTGGCCGGTCAAATTCACAAACTAACACTATAGATGAATTGTTTAGTTGATTAAGAGAAACCAGGTTAGTGTTCACTATGACGACAACTATGAAACTCTTATGCAATTTGAGTTTCAAAAGATTAGAATTTCACAGAACTCAGCAAATAGGCTTCACCTAACTCTTCTCAATATTATTGATAATAATCATTTATATTCTCTCAAACTGCAAATGCTTCTTGCATTACAAACTTGCTTCTTTGACATGAAGATAAAGTTATGTTCTCCCAAACTACAACTATAACTTCGATTCCATAAGTAGATATTTTCTTTTTCCTAACAAGTTTTTTTCGCTCGAACAACCACTTGATACAATCTCATCTAACGCGTGCTCCCGTTCGAATAAATTAAAATCAAAAGCATCAACTACAACATGTAAACCATGAATGCTTTACACTCATTTACCAATTCAGATTCATAGTATCATCATAGATCTCACACTCATTGTTAAGATATTTAGTGCCTCATAATCCATGTATATAACAATAAACAAGGATTGAGAACATAATTCTGAAAACTTACGAAGTCAAATTGTAACTCAAAAACTACTTTGATAATGAAAGAACAAAACTTCTGTTCTCATAAAGTAATTCCAACTCAAAAACTCTCTAGTTATTGCTTCATTTCCATTTTAAAAGTTTGATAATGATAATAACAATTCAAAATGACCTAAATAAAATCCAACAAAATATTTTGAAAAAGAAACTTAATAGAACTAGGACTATATTATCGACCTCCTTCAGGGCAACCATCACGCCCCGTGGAAGGTTTGAAGGTCCATGAATCCTTTCATGGTGTTCCCTTAGAGTCTCCATGATTTGTTATTCTCATCATCTTCTAGAGTTAGATTGACGAACTGGACCACGGTCAGTCAAAGTGATCACGGTCTAAGAAATTATCTGTAGTATTACCTTAAACTTACCCAAAACTTTGACTTTCAACCTATTCTCTAGAATGTTGTTCATGAACTGGACCACAGACAGTCAAAGTGATTACGGTCCGTGAAGGCATTTGTGGTCTTCACTTATACTTTCTCAAACTCTAGAAACTTACACTACTCTTTGTAATCTTATTCACGAACTAGACCATGGACCGTCAAAGTGATCGCGGTCTGTGCCGTTTTCCATAGTCTTCACTTCAACTTTCTCAAATGCGGGTCTTCAGAATCTACCTACTGCAATTAGCTTCACGGTCACTCTCACGGTCCGTGAAATTGACCAGGGACTATCAAGATTACCGTGATTTTTACTTCTTTTTTCACTTTTTTATATCCGCCTGACTCTTCCTGCATCATCAACAAACATATCAAATCATACAATAAACTCAATTGTAGTTTAGTTCCTTTGTTTAAGCAGTAACTGTACTTGGATATCACAGTACATCACCCCTCACTTGGATGGACTTTTTAATTTAGTAAAACTTGAATTTTATTTTTGGAATTTTCATCGCAGAACAATTCCGCGTCGCGGAGGTGTTCCCTAAAGTTTCATTCATTTATTTTACTTTATTTTTCGTTTGAGTAGTTAATCGAGAAGCGATTTCTGAAAAGCCATCTATAAACCTCTGATAATACCCGGCTACACCTAATACACTTTGAATGTCGGTAGGACTTAGGAGTCTAGGCAAATTCTTAATTGCTTCCGTCTTCTTCGGATCGACCTCTATACCCTCACTTAGAACAATGTGGGCAAGAAAAACAACCGATAACAACCAAAATTTGCATTTGCCAAAGTTAGCAAAAAGTTGATTATCATTGAGGACTTGCAAAACGTTACTCGAATTGTTCATATGATTATTCTCGTTCTTATAATATATCAATATGTCGTCAATAAATACGATAATAAACAAGTCAATATAACTTCAAAAAACTCGATTCATTAGGTCCATGAAATCCACAGGGCATAAGTTAGAACAAAGGACATGCCTAAGAATTCAAAATGACCATATCTTATTCGAAATACTATTTTTTGAATAATAACACGTTTCACTCTAAGTTGGTGATAGCCTAACGTCAAGTCAATTTTGTAAAGTAATTTGCATTTTAGAGTTGATACAATAGGGTGTCAATTCTTCTAGAAATTCCTTCACTACAGGGACGACTCTAAAGGAAGAACCTCGAACTCAAGATCCTTGACCCTTACAATAATATAGAGACAACCCTTCACAATCAACTTACAAACTATTAGACATGAAATTATCCTACCCCTAAGGATTGAGTTTCCCCCTTCCGTTGAAAAACGGGTTCATAATGAAATTGAAACTTTACTTCTAGAGTTTAACAAATCAATGGAAGCAAAATAAGCATGTAGCCAGTCCATCCCCAAAATGACATCAAAGTCCACGTATCAAGTTCCATCAAATCAACCAATGTGACTCTATTGGGAAAAGAAATTGGACAACCCCTATAGACTCTTCTAGCAACCACAGAATCACCTACAGGGTTAGAAACCGGAAAGGGTTCATCTAAGACACTGAGAAGCATATCAAACTTTATAGTTGCTAAAGGAGTTACAAAAGATAAAGTGGCATCGGGATCTAACAATGCATAAACATTAATTGAAAATACTTGCAACATACCGACAACAACATCAGGAGAGCTCTCTTGATCACCTTGACATTCGAAAACATAAAAATGATTTTTCTTGGAAGAATTGAATTTGGCGTACTGCCTGTGCTTGAGTATTTTCCCTAGCCTTCAACATAGGGCAGTCCCTCTTCACGTGGCCACTCTTACCACAACTTTAGAAATTACCTTTGCCAACTAGGCACTTGCCTTTATGTTTTCTACCACACTTTGCACAAATAGGTTTATAAACATAAGAACCACCACTTTTCCCTCTTGAGACCTTGGGGTAGACACTTTACCTTTGTTGACCCTTTGAGTGTTAGGAGGACCTTGGTTGGAATACCTCTTCTTGAACCTTGGCTTATTACTTTGAAATATGTCCATCTTCGACCCTTGTCATCTTTCAACACCCTACCAACTTGATTAAGATTTTTCTCCTCAATTTGTTCGACATGAACCATGAGACTAGAGATGTCCATGATAGGAATAAACATATCAAACCTACATTCATTAACCATAAGGTCGGATGTAATACTTTGAAAGTTCCATGACGTATAAATTATATATAGAACATCGTAAGTACATAAGTAGACTTTAAGTCTCTTTTCTATCTTAAGACACAACTCCATAAAATAGAATAGGGACACGACCCTTAACAACATAAAATATAAGTTTAAACTATTACATAAATGGAAAGAACATATCATAAGGGCTCCATTACTTGAACTTGGGAGATCTATCTAAGCTCCTCACTTAGGGAGATTCCTTAGCCATCAAAACCAACACTTTATGTAAAAAAATGAAGAAGAATGTTATTAGTACAAGAATTCACTAAGTATGACAATCACACTAAAAAATGAATTTAAAGAAAACATATCATTTGAAATCATGCAACATTTCTTTTAAATAAACTTCATGAACAGAGGAATAATAACCACAATATAGATTCACATTCATTTTGTAGACATGAATACCATTTATAATATTACATAGAGCCATTTATCCTACATTGAGGTATGTTCAATACATACAATACATTACCTCCCTTTTATCTTCTTTCCTTAAGTAACCCTCAAGTGTACTTAGTACAATGTATCACCTTGAGTTCATCTTACAATAGTATTTCATATATATGCTTCATAAACTTAATCACATATATTCACAAGTCAAAAGCACATCATAGACATCAACTTTACGTAAGAACCATCACCTAAGACAACTCATAAGTCAGACTAATGCAATGTGTAGGTAGAATCCCATAATAGTACTTGCACCAAGTGTATCCAAGAAGTAACCCTCGACTAGGCATAACATACTCAATAAATCATAACACTTTCATTTATAACTAGACAGAAGGCACATATATCATAACATCATATAAGGAATGTTTCCTTTAATACAACCTTAGTCATATAACTCATTTATTTTATACAATAAGTAAACCACCCTTATAACCCTTCCACAAACTTACTTGTGCAATGTACAGATGGAGTCCCATACCCCCACATATACTAAGTAAACCCATTGAAAATCAATAAGTGCAATTAACATTCATAAGCATTATTCATATCCTAACATATAAAAGTCACCTAACAATGAATTCATACATAACATCACATAAATCTTACTTTCACATATGAACTAACCTTATGCTTTCTTGAAATTCACTTGTGAAATGCATGAGTAGGGGCCATAATCCAACCTATACTAAGTATTCCTCTCAAGGAGTTGTGATTAGAATCCATAATCTTATCTTAATTCATTTCTTACTTTGAGAGACTTATCCATAACCGACATATACCATGTAAACTACATGGAATCCGATGTTTTCCCACCACAACGATAAGAGAGGGTTAACATTTCCATAAGGTGTAACCAATCTTACATAGCTATCTATATGGTATCCACAAGCTATAACCTACAGGGAAACATATTTATGGAATATGAAGAATGATTCTAGAAACCTTGGCTTACTAGCGTGGAGGTTCCGATCTCATGATACAACATTTATGTTGGGAACCCGGACTTACTAAATGTGAAGGTTCACTTGTGAGAAGCAGGACTTACTAATGTGAAGTCCCCACTCTCATTTTCATGTTCACTCGGTGCTAGGCTCAAACCCCCATTTTAAGTATATTTAAGCCTTTAATACATTGGTTGATAGGCTTTAGGAGCTTGCTCTTTCATACATCATATTGCTTAAAAGTTTCTAAGATGAGAATGTCCTTTCATCATCGACCGTACATCATGTGAGAATCTCCTTTAACATATTAATGCAATCATACACCATGTGTGTGTGCATAAAATGTGAGATCTACCATCACATAAACACCTCTAGTCACATATGTTCATAACTTCATTAATTATATACTTCACATGAATAGAAATAGGTTATGATTCATTAGAGAACTATCATTTCCTTAGTCATCATGAATATATCCTATTCATAGATATGCATGAAGTGTAGGTGTACATTGTTCAATATGATCTCATAATGGCTATAGCATAACCTTGAGGAACCTACCCTCTAAAGATCACACGACATGTACAACAGTCCTCAACTCTCAAATCATACACATATATGGGGTATTAAGGACTATAGACTACACACAGTCACATTACATCATAAGAGGCAAGAACATATTCATTCATTAGAATAAAAGACTCCTAGCATAGTTTGATCACACATTCATATAGGGTTCATATAGGTAGGGGTCATGGTACAAGGATATTCATCATCACTAACCATCTTAGGCCACACCCAACCCTTACATAATTATCACATATACACCACATCATCCATACACCGATATCATGCTACTAGTGTAAAAGACTATTCATATACTTCACATAACATCAATTAACTAAGAACAAGATATTAGAATCAAGGAAAAATCCTTCAATTCATAAACATAATATCATATATCATTTCATCTTGAATCCAATGACTTCAAGGCCATGATCATCACATACATACAAGTACAATAATGTAAACACCGCCACCATAACTGGAACATACCAAATAATGCCCTTCAAGGCCAATTCAATGTACATTCTAAGCTTCAAGGCCAATTCAATGTACATTCTAATCTAAATAAGAAAAAATAGGTCAATTTACAAAAAATCCATGATAATGATCATCTTGATCAATTCTCCTTAATTCATAATCAATTGATATAGATAAGACTAAGATTAATAAATATACTATAATGTAATGACAACTGAATTACAATCTAGTTAAGATAACAAGACCCATAACATATCATAATTTTAGAGGATAAAGGAATCATGGGTTCTCTATATAATTATATTGAAAATAATGTTAAAACCAAAGATTAATCACATATACATCAGTATAATGTTTTTTAAATCACTTTTACAATGAATCCACGGTTATATTGAAAAATAGGATTTTTGACTTAGAATCGTGTTTGAAAAAGCTTTGAAAGGACTCCATAGATGAACATTTATCTAGAGATGAAGGATTATACTACATTATACATTAGAAATCCCATGAATTCTATGAAGAAAGCTCCAAGAATCCACTTCCATAGCTTGGTCTTCTATGGTGTTTTTGGGAGAATTTTGATTTGAGAGGGAAAGATCTGTTTTGAAAAATGGATCCTAAATTAGAGTTAAGGCTTACGTACTAAATAAAAATACCTAAAAATACCAAAAAAACCCTTCCTAGTCTAATTAGTAAGTGGGGTTAATTTCTCATTCACCTCTTAAATGGATAGCACGCCGACAGTTTAATCGATGACCATGGACGACGGTGCGTCGATTAAGTGATGGGCCGTCCAGTTGCTATGTCGATGGTGACTGGGGCTCCTTTATTGGGGTCTTATATCACACCTCTAATTGTTGATAGACTCCCCGAATTGTAGGGGCATAAATTAGTATACTGGGCATCATTTGCCAGGAGTAAATGGACAATGCCAAGGCAGTCTCTAGGCAGCCTTAGGGTCCTCCTCAAGGACCGCTTGGGTGGTCCTTGGGGACTCGTGCCTAGAAATTTTACAATTCAAATATTATCATATATAGTTAAGGTCTTCTCACATAAATTTCAACCAAAACGAACACGTAAAATATTCCAAGACACACTAAGACACTCAAGCACATCTCAATGCGAACTTTTGAACATCTCGGATGTTCTTGGACGTTTGACCTCCAAACCACTTCAAATCAAGTGTAAACACTTTAAATAACTTAATTAACATGTTATTAACCTTTTTAGGAACAATTTAGGCTCTAGACTCCTAAACTTATTTTTAGGGTCTTGACAGTAAACTAGAGCCTCACCTATTGAATAATGGTTAAAATGTTGTTTCAGACCTATGCCTATGTAATAAATTCAATTAGGAAATGTTATATCCAAAACATCAAAGATAGACCTTGACGTCTGGAAACTAGCGAGATTTAACGAGTAGACGCCCTTATGTTTTGTTAAGGTTTGAGAGTGTCATATGAAGTCTAAAACATGTAAAAAAAAACTTTAAATAGGTAAAATAATGTTTTAAGGGTCTAAACGTCCAGTAAAGGATCCCCAAGTACCACCTAAAGGGTCCTTGAGGAGGACCGAAACATTGGCAAGGAGGCTGGTAAAGCAGCCTGCGAGCGACCGAGAAATGAAGGTCATTGCGCGTCGCACCCTCCACACTTTGAAGTGAAAAATTTCCTTCCGACTTGGGGCCTTCACGAGGCCCACTGCCTCAAATCAGATTCTTGAAAAAAAGACTTGGATGTTCCCCCAATGCACTGCCATGTCTCATATTAGATTGCGTCATTTACTAAAGTCAATTTGACTTCACAAAAAAACTCAATTAAGTGAGGGGTATTTTGGGTAATTTAGGGGATGAATAAATATATTCTTTAGGTCTGTTTTAAGTGATTATTAGTCACCCAAATCAATTCTCCAATTGAAACCCAAAATCACTGTCCCTCATCTCTAAACTCTCTCTCTCTACTCAACCTCCATTGAAAAACATTGGAAGCTTGAAGAAGAATACCAAGTTCTCAACTTCTCTTCTCAAATTCGTGGATAAAGTCATCATCAAATGCATTCTTCACACTTGGTTTTCCATTCTCCAAGAGGTCCTTTGAAAGTTGATTTCTAAATCTCCAAAAAATCAAGGGTTTTCTCTACACATGGGATTCTTTCTAACCTTCAAATTGGTGATCAATTATGACAAATTAGGATTTCTTAATAATTCTTATAAGTATAATAATGATTAATTGATGTTATTTAGTTGATATTTCATCGGATTCATGTTTTTCACTGAATTCTCTAAACTAGGATCTTGGTCGATAAATTACTTCAAGATGATGAGGTTATGAGTTGATATATTGGTGTTGATGGAATTATTTCTTCATGTATTGCAATAAAACATATATTAATTGGGGTTTTGATCTAATTCTTGGAGATTCCATGAATGACGCCTTGTCCCTAACCTAGCTATGAAAAAGATTGGTAGTTGATAAGGGTTGTTGGAATTGAACATGTCATTGCTTAATTTGATAATACTTAATGATGGTGATTGGGCTATTGAATAATTATTGTGGAATTGAGAGTGAGATGTTGAAGGAAATTATTGAAATGCATAGGTATGTCTTTTAAGAACACAATTACTCTATTGTGTTTATGTTGGCCTATATTTGATGTCGTTATTAAATTGAAGTGTAAATGATGATGCTATGCATGTATGATTAGGCTATGATTATGTTGAATGTTATATCATGATGAAGTAAAATTATGGGGGATTATAAGGAATTCTCTTATGCTTCGTATTGATGTGATTATGAGATGATGCAATTCTCACATGATTACAGTTTAGTGATGAAATGATGTTTTTATCCTAGACCTAATGAGATACTGACATGATTATACAAGGGGTTAGTCTCCTATGACCTATATTAAGAAATGATGATTAAAAAGGCTTAAAGAGACTTCAAAAAGGGACATTAGTTTAACACCGAGAGAACAAGATATTAGAGGTGTCCCTTCCAAATAGGTAAGGTAGGTTCACTATTGTTCTCATGAGATGAAGACTACCATGCAATGTGCATACAATTTCTAGCATATGTTCTAGTTCATTTTCTATGTTACCCCCATAGGAATACTATATAGTGGATCCACCTAGAATGTTGTTTTCATGTTATGGTTCTACCTTGACAAGTAGATCACGTTCTTTCGGTGTAGGGTTTCATGACACTGAATTCCATATTTAGCTCACATGGTCTATTTTTTTTTAAGGCGAATGTTCCCCAAAGTACAATGAATGAATGAAAGTAATAAAGATTGACACTAACTAGGGTGACTGAAAGGGTACTACCTAGTATGGGTAGGGGTATGAGACTTTACCTATGTATTGCACAAGTTGGCCTTGATTGGAGTCTTAGGAGTTTGTTCTTATGCACATATATTATAATTATACGTATAATCTTAGTTCATATGATGTTTCTCTTATATGATGTTGGTTTCATTTGATTAATATGATATTGGACAAAATTGCTATGTATAATGACGACTACTTATGATATTATATATATATGAGGTGAACGCATTACTTATGATCTCTTGTATTGTTTACTAGATTATGTGAGGTTATGGGGCTTCACATGAGCATTGCACTCGTAGGCTTGAGTTGGGATTGTTATTAAGGGTATTATATGCTTTGATGAAATGACTTCTAGAATTTGAAATGTTGACATGACACATGTGATGTTGTTATTGTATATGAATATGAACATGTTTTAATGGTGTGGTGACTATTGGCTTGTATGTGCTCTTGTGTGTGCATGAAGGCTTTCCAATTGACTTAGCATGTTTTAAAAGAAATTGTCCCCTTTTGTGCATGTTTCAAAGGTTTTATGTGCATATATTTACATACTTAGTACAAGTGGTTGTACTAACCCATATTCTTTATAATTCTAAAAATATGCAGATTCGGGACATTGAGTGGCTTTAAGTCCATTTGCAAGAAAGACTTGGATCTTTTCCCAAGTTGTTGGTGAGTCCTCAAAGATTCAGGATGATTTCACATTTTTATGTTCATTAATGTTGGCTATGTCTAAAGACAGTTATTCATTCCTTATCTTGAGACTTTATTGTAAGCCTATATGTGGCATATCGTCTTAGTATAAGGGCTATGACAAAAAATTGTAATTATCTACAAGAGGGTTATATGTGAGAATATATTAGACTATATTCATGATATTGTCTATGTTGTTAATGAGAAGTCACGTTAACTTCATATATGATAAGAGAGAAGTGTAAGTAAACTTCATATGTAAAAGATTTAAATTTTCCACATTTTCTCTACCTATGATATTCAATGATGTCTAAGTCTAGTCTAAGGCCTCTTCGAGGACCAAGATGCCAGTTACGTCTAGGGGGTGCTCCCCTGTAACATTCTGAAAGTCCATGACTTAGTCTAGAGACTCACATGTTGAACTAAGAGCTGGAATACTGTTTATAGGCATAAAATAATGTTCTTAAACTAATTATGAAGTGTTAGAGTCAAAACGTCAAGAAACGTCCATGACATCTAGAGACTAGTGAAATAAAGGTTAGTGTGCCTTGGAAAATTCCATGGACTTGCCAGAGTTATGATTTAATGAAAATAGGTAAAACGGTGTTAAGAAAGTATTAGACTCTATTTAGGGTTGAAATATCCGTGAATGACTCCCCAAGGAAACCCTAAGGGTCCTTGGAGAGGACCATTGCAATTGACCAAAAGCTATGAATTTGGTAGTGGCCAAACGACGAGCCGTGAATGGGTCAACGACCCATCGATGGTGGCCGTTTGTCCAGACATAGACAATATCAAAAAGTGGTCCAAAAACCACTCTCTAATCCAATTGACGCCTTACCAATAGCGCTGTCAATGGACCTACGGACCGTAGGTCGAGGTCTTGTAGGTGAGGGTCTATTTTTAGTGAGGAGTTCTTCAGTTAGGGACTTAATTAGTTATTGCTTAAGTGGTTAGTTAAGGGTTATGGGAGTTTAGTTTATTTAGTTGAGGGACTATAAAAGACCTAAACCTCATTAAACTAAACTAACGCTCCACAATTCCCAAACTCAATCCTCCACCTTCTCTCTAATTTCTCCCTCTTTCCCGAAAGAACACCATTGAAGACCAAGGTCAAGATTCACTAGGGCATCAAGATTCGATTTTTCTTCTACAATTCTCTAAGAATTAGCAAGGCTTGGAAGGCATTAACTCTTGGGAACTTTTTTTCCAAGAGGTTCTTCAAAGTTTATTTGTAAAATTGATAAAAGCATGGCTATTCTTCTAATTTAGAGATTTGACCTTTCATATTGAATTGTTGTTGATTTGCTTTTATTATTATTGATATATTATGATGGATTGTTGGTTAATCATTGTATGTCTTAATCTTTGACATAATTACCATGAGAGCTCTTGAACTGAACACATTTCCCTAAACCTAGTTATGAATCGGACTTGTAGATGATTAGAATTGATGAAAGTAATTATGTTTTTGTTTAATTCACTATATTATGATGATGGTAATGTGGATTATTGGGTAATTGTGATGTATTTGTGGTAATATCTTGAAGAGGGCATATAAAGGTTATGCTGTAAGACTTTGTGATCTTAATTCTTTACTTCAATGATGATGAAGTATACTTGATGATGATATGCAAATTGAACTATTATATGTGATTAGCTTGAGACTAAAAAGATATGATTATTGTGATGCCTTGACATGAATAGGATGGTTGTGAGGTCTTGATAGGGATATGATAATGCAAGATTTAGATTGAACTACTTGTGTGCCTTATTATGAATTAATTATGATGTCCTCACGATTAATGGTGTTAATGGAAGGTAGTTCTCATTCTATTCATAATGAGCTAATGATATGACTACACAAGGGGTTACTCCCTATGACTTATACCATGTTTGACTCATCGTCATAATTAAAAGGGACTCTAGATTAGCACCGAGTGAACTAGTAGTGAGATGTGTCCCTTCCCAAGTAGGAACGTAGGTTCACTATGTTCTCATGAGATAGAGATTAAAATGCTAATATCACAAAGAGGGTCTCTACTATGGTCTTATGCATTATGATATCATGAAATATGTAATGTTGACTTTGTATGATGATACTCTTATATGATGTTGGGTATATTTAATATATATGATATTGGTCTAAATTTCTATATGTGGTGATCGCTACCTATGGTTGACTTAAAGACATACTTAAAAGGGACTCTAGCTTAGCACCGAGTGAACTAGTAGTAAGATATGTCCCTTCCCATATAGGAAGGTAGGTTCACTATGTTCTCATGAGATAAAGATTAAAATGCTAATAGCATAAAGTGGGTCTCTAATATGGTCTTATGCATTATGATATCATGAAATATGTAATGTTGACTTTGTGTGATGATACTCTTACATGATGTTGGTTATATTAAATGAATATGATATTGGTCTAAATTTCTATATGTGGTTATGGCAACCTATGATGATATGTATTATGTGTCAAAACATTACTTGTGATCTCTTAGCTTGTTTACATGATTGGGTGTGGGGTTATGGGCTTCACATGAGAATTGCACTTGTAGGCGTGAGATGGGGTTATTGGTAAGGGTTTGTATGCTATGTTGATATGAACTATTGAACATGATGTGTTGATATGGCTCTATGGTGATGTATGTTTGATTATTAACATGTTTTATGTTATTGTGATCATTATATTACATAGGCTCTCTTGTATGTGCATTAAAGGCTTTCTAAATGACTTTGCATATTTTCTAATGTAATGGTCCTTTTCGTGCATGCTTTAAAATGTTTTATGTGCAGTGTTTCTGTACTTAGTATAAGTGGTGTACAAACCCATATTTCTTATGTTTTTCTACAAATATGTAGGTTACGGCCATTAAAGTTCTAAGAGGCTGATTGAAGAAGACTTGGACACTTTTTTCAAGTTTTTGGGATGTCCTCATGTTCGGGGATGTTACCTTTTCACAATTCTAACTATGTTGTTGTTATGTGTAAGAAAATTTTAATTCCTTTATCGTTTGATACTATCGATGTAAGCCTATAATGGAATTTTGATTTTATATTGGCTATGTCCTAGAATTGTACTCGTTTAGATGGTTTAATATGAGACAAGGTTGTTAAACTATTTCTTATGTTTGGTTTACGTTGTCTAAGAGAGAAGCCTATGCAAAGTTCACTATGTATAGTTTTAAATTTTCCGTGCCTATGACATGCAATGACAAATGATATATGGGCTACTCTAAGTCCTCTTCGAGGTGGACGACGCCGATT
Source organism: Solanum pennellii (assembly GCF_001406875.1). Taxonomy (NCBI): domain Eukaryota; kingdom Viridiplantae; phylum Streptophyta; class Magnoliopsida; order Solanales; family Solanaceae; genus Solanum; species Solanum pennellii. The sequence goes on along the minus strand of NC_028648.1, from coordinate 14,365,087 downwards.
ATCTCTAGGGGGTTCTCCCCGAATGTGACATTCTCGGTCGTGACAAACTTAGTATCAGAGCATGATGTTGAGTAACCTTATGATTGATATCTCACTAAACCACGTCTATGCGGTGACTTTTTCATAATTGTTAAGAGTGCCACACTTATGAATGAGAGGCTATGTAATTCTTAGGAGATTCTAATCTTCATGGTATTTCTATGTCGTGCCTCAAGAGTCTTAACTCTATAGGTCATTTTCATCTAACACTTTCTTGTTATTGTAGGCTATGACTACAACAAGGGTAGCCACAAGAAAAGTTGAAGAAGAGAGTTCTAATACAGAAGCTCCATCCCAAGACAACCAAGATCCTCTACAAGGCAATCAAGCTCCTCCTCAAGAACAAGTTCCTTTGGGTTACCAAGCTCCGGTCGATCCTCCAGCTATGATAATGGAGAGATACGGTTGTCTTTTCTAAGTTTAGCTTAGGTCATGACTACTGGAGCACAAGCCATAACTACTAAAGTTCAAGCTCTAACGACTCATAAAAACATGAAAGTTGGACCCTATTTGAACTACTCAAGTTCAAGCTATGACGGCTCGTACAAACCCAAAAGTTGGACCCTGTGTGAACAAAAATTCTAGCAGCATGGTTTCTCGTTTCGTAGACTTCACTATGATGAATCCTTCTATTTTTTTGGGTCTAAAGTTTGTGAATACCCCCATGACTTTCTCTATGAGGTCTATAAGATCTACTTTGCTATGGGGTGACTTCAAAATGAGTAGGTTCATTTACCATATTATAAACTCAACGATGTGGCTCAAACTTTGTATACTCAATGGATGGAAAATATGGTTTTAAGAGGTGGTCCTGTGACTTGGGAAATCTTTAGGAGGGCCTTTCTTAATAGGTTATTCCCAAGGGAGAAAAGACAGGGTAAAGTGGAAGAGTTTAGAAACCTTCGTCAAGGAGGTATGAGTGTTCTAGAGTACTCTTTGAAGACAACTAAGACTCTTTCATGGTATTTAACCCGAGGGATGAGATGAGTCATTTTATGATTGGAGTGTCTGAAGATATAGTAGAAGAATGTCTCGCAGTGATGCTTCATGAAAACATGGACATTTCTCGTTTGATGGAGCATGCTCAACAAGTTGAGGAAATTAGGCTTAGGAGGAAGAATAGGGATTTTAAGAGGAAGGTCTTATGAAGGAGGTACTTCTAAGGGTAGGTTGGAAATTCAAGAAAAATCTAAGTTCAAAATGTTAGGGTGTCTAACCCTAGGTCAAAAAAGGGAAGAGGTTGTGATATACAAAGTGATAAACCTACGTGTACCAAGTGTGGTAAGAAGCATATGGGTGAATGTCTTGTTGGGACGGGTAATTGCCTTGGTTGTGGAGAGAGTGACCATAAGGAGAGAGATTGTCTTACGGTAAAGGGTCAAGGAAAGGGGAATAACCAATCTTAAGCAAGTGGTCCTAATTCTTGTGCTCCTAAGAAGAACTGCTTCTATATTCTCTACTCTATGGGTGATCATGAGGATTCTCCTGATGTTGTCACATGTATGTTACAAGTCTATCCATTAATGTCTATGCATTACTTGATCCTAGCGCCACTTTATCTTTCGTAATTCCTTTAGTGGCTATGAAGTTTGACGTGTTACCTGATGTATTAGTTGAACCAATTTTTGTCACTACCCCGTTGGTGACTTGATTGTTTCTAAAAGACTATATGAATTGTTCTATAATGATGTCCAATAGAGTTACTGTTGTTGATTTTGTAGAACTTGACATGTTTGATTCTGATGTCATTTTGGGAATGGATTGGTTGCATGCTTGCTTTTTTTCACCATAGATCGTAGGATAAGGGTTGTTAAGTTCAATTTTTCAAATGAAACAATTTTAGAGTGGAAGGGGAGAAATTCAATCCCGAGAGGTCGAATCATTTTGTGTCTTAAGGCTTTCAAGATGATTTCTAAGGAGTGTCTCTATCATGTTATAAGGGTCAAGGACCTAGAATTTGAGAAGCCTCCTTTAGAGTCGTTCCCCATAGTGAAAGATTTTCCAGATGTAATTCCTAATGACTTGCCCAGAATTCTCCCCGGACAGGAAATAGATTTTAGCATAGATTTGTTTTCGGATATGAAACCCGTTTCAATTCCTCCTTATCGGATGGATCCGGCCGGGTTGAATGAGTATAAGGCTCAAATCAAGGATTTTCTTAACAAGTGTTTTATACAACCAAGCATGTCTCCATGGGGTGCTCATGCATTGTTTTTTAAAATGAAAGACGAGTTTCTTAGGATATGTATCTACTACCGATAATTGAAGAAGGTCACCATAAAGAATAAGTATCCTCTCCCTAGTATGATTATTTGATTGATCAACTTGAAGGTGTGAGTTACTTTTCAAAAATTGATTTGAGGTCAGGATATCACCAACATAGAGTGAGAGGTGAAAACATTCCTAAAACGGCTTTTAGGGTAGGTATGGTCATTATGAGTTCCTAGTCATGTCTTTTGGGTTAACTAATGCCTCGACGACTTTTATGGGCCTTATGAATAGAGTGTTCCAGGAACCTTGATTCTTTTGTAATTGTCTTCATTGATGATATCGTAGTGTATTCGAAGAGTGAGGATGAGCAGATGGGCCATTTGAAGGTTGTATTGCAACTCCTCAAGGAACATCAACTCTTTGATAAGTATATTATGTGTGAATTTTTGTTGAAATCAATTGCATTTCTTTGCTATGTTTTCTTAAGTGAGGCTATACAGGTCGATCCAAAGAAAATAAAAGCGGTTAGAAATATGACTAGACCTATAAATCCCACCGACGTAAGAAGTTTCTTGGGTCTAGCCGGGTACTATAGAAGGTTTGTCGGTGAGGTTTCATCTATTTATTTTCCTTTGACAACACTAACCCAAAAGAAGGTTAAGTTTAAGTGGTCGGAAGCTTGTGAAAAAGGCTTCCAAGAGTTAAAATTTAAGCTTACCTCCGCTTCGGTGATGACCTTACTGGAGGGTACCAAAGGGTTTGTGGTATATTATGACACTTCTCGAGTAGGTTTGGGTTGTGTCCTTATGAAATATTTTAAGGTGATAGCTTATGCCTCTACACAACTCATGATGCATGAGAAGAACTATCAAACTCATGAGATTGAATTAGCGGCAATAGTGTTTGCTTTGAGAATATGGAGGCATTATCTCTATGAGGTACATGTGGACGTATTACCGACCAGAAGAGTCTTCAATATATCTTCACTCAAAAAGAGTTGAATCTCCAACAAAGGAGGTGGTTGGAACATTTGAAGGACTATGACATGAGTGTGCTTTACCACCCCGACAAAGCAGATGTTGTTACGGATGTCTTGAGTAGAGTGACTATAGGTACTGTTGCACATGTTTCCGATAATAAGAAAGAGCTGGTGCAAAAATTTCATATATTGGCTTAGTTAGGTTTTCGGTTGGAAGACTTTTCAAATGGAGTTTCTATTGTTCATCATAATTTCAAGTCATCTTTAGTGGTTGAGGTGAAGTCTAAGAAACATGTTGATCCTCTATTAATGGACTTAAAGTAATCAGTACTTAGAAAGCTTAATGAGTCATTCTCCCAAGAGAGTGGGGTGATGGTGTACTTAGGTACCAAGGTACATTATTTGTGCCAGATTTTTATGATTTGAGAAGAAAATTTTTTGAAGAAGCTCATGGTTCTCGATACTCTATTCATACGGGTTCAGCCAGAATGTATCGTGATCTTCAAGAGGTATATTGGTGGGACGGTCGTAAGAGGGATATAGTGGAGTATGTGGATAAATGTCCAAATTGTCACCAAGTTAAATCCAAACACAAAAGACCGAGAGGGTTTAATAAAGTGATGGATGTTCCTACTTGGAATTGGGAAGATATAAATTTTGATTTCGTAGTGGGTTAGCCTCGAACACGTAGAAAACTGACTCATATGGTTGATTGTGGATAGGTTGACAAAATCTGCCCACTTTAACCCCGTCAAGTCTACTTATTCGGCGGAAGAATATGCTAGATTGTACATAAATGATATTGTGAGTATGCATGGAATCTTTGTCCATCATTTCAGATAGAGGTGCCCAAGTGACTTCTTGTTTTTGGAGGTCTTTTCAAATGAGGTTAGGTATTCTAGTAAAACTTAGCACCGCTTTTCATGCTGAAACGAATGGCCAAGCAAAACGTATCATCCAAACCCTAGAAGATATGTTATGAGCTTAGGTCTCTGATTGGATGGTTTGAGGTAGTGAGTCTTCACTCCTTGGTCCAGAGATAATCAATGAGGCTATTGAGAAAGTTTGAATGATAAGAGATAGGTTTAAAATAGCCTATAGTCGGCAAAAATCTTATGCCGAAAATAGAAGAAGAGACCATGAGTTCGAAATAGGTTATTGAGCCTACTTGAAGATTTCACCCATGAAAGGGGTGATGAGATATGGTAAAAATTGGAAACTAAGTCCCCAGTATGTGGGTCCTTATGAGATATTGAAATGGGTCAGAAAAGATGCTTAAGAGTTTAAACTACCAAGTGAACTAGCTTCTTTTCATCCGGTATTTTATATCTCTGTGCTCAAGAAATTTATGGGAGACCCGATGTCTAATTTCCTATTGAGGGTTACGGGTGAATGAGAAACTTTTTATGAAGAATTATTGGTTGAGATCCTACTTCGTCAAATCACAAATTTGTGGGACAAAGAGGTGGCCTCCATAAAAGTTTTATGGACAAACTATCTAGTAGAGGGTGCAACATGGCAGACCAAGGCCGACATGAAATCCCGCTACCTTCATCTCTTTCCTCTTTGAGGTTAGTAGTTCCTCTTAAAATAAAAATTATGAATAATATGAAATTTGACTTGTTTTTGTAAGTAGGTGAATCACTTGGTAAAGGTCCTTGCTAAAATGAGTTTTCACAAAAAATGCTTTCATGTTATACTTACATTTATATGAAGTGTATCTATTTTCCTTATTGAGATTTTTAGTGATCATACATTGATATTGTCTTGAGAAGAAGAATTACATGTTAACTCTTTGATGTTCATGTTCAGCTCATGTTGAAATTGAGAAGGTAGATCCTCATTATGTGATAATAAATGTTGAGCTCTTATATGTGGTAAATGGTGTTTGGAGTTACTATAATACCTTCTTTTGTGTTGAAGGGAATTTGAGGTAGAATTCTACCGATGTCAAGTCATGGATTGGTTCTTCCGCCCTTTTTCTATGTGTTGGTGTCCTATATGACCGACACAAGACTAGACTTGTTAGATATTATGGAGGTTCAGTGAGCACCATGCCATTCGGGAATGGTCCATCCCACCATAATGGATCTCTCCTACCTCTACCTACTATTGGATTGATTTAGGGAAGGAATGAAATGTCGATGTTGCAATTATTCCCATCCCGATAAAGCGATTCACCAGTGTTGTGATTGTTCCATTTTTCGCTGTTGCAGGCCAATTGGGATCCCAACATTCAAACCAATGTGTTTGTTCCTCACCCTCGTTGAAGTTGTGAAGTACTCCTATGAGATGTGACTCATGATGATTATATTTATTTTTTGTTGGTTGAGCTCCTAGTATTGAGTCTCCTTATTCCCTTATTAAAAGGTTAAAGTGTTATTCGGGGATGAATGTTCCTAAGGGTGGGATAATGTAACACTCCGGAAGTTCCATGACTTAGAATAAAGCTTCACCTATTATATAATGATTAAAATTATGCTTCCAGACATATACTAATCTAATTAAACTCAATTAGAAAAAGTTAAATCCAAAACGTCAAAGAAAGACCTTGACATCCGGAAATAGCAAAATTGAACTAGTAGACGTCCTTAAGTTTTGTACAGGTTTGGGAGTGTCATATGAAGACTAAAACTTGTATAAAGAATTTACATAGGTAAAATAATGTTTATAGGGTCCAAACGTCCAGTAACAACTCGCCAAGGACAGCCTAATGGGTCATTGAGGAGGACCGAAACATTGGCAAGGAGGTTGCCAAAGAATCCTGTGAGTGGCCAAGAAATAAAAGTCATTGCGTGTCATGCCCTCCAAAATTGGTCGGAACAAGAAATGGGGACTTCAAGAGTCTTAATGCCTCCAATTGGATTTGAGAAGAAGCTATGGAAGTGCCCCCCGCGATGAGCAACCGTGTCACAAATTCAATATCGTCATTTTTTAAAGTTAATTTGACTTCCCAAAAACACCCAATTAAGTGAGGATATTTTGGGTAATTTAGGGGATGACTATATATTAGTTTTAGGTCAGTTTTAAGTCATTATTACAAACCCAAATCAATTCCCCAATTGAAACTCAATCTCGCTCTCCCTTCTCTCTTAATTCTCTCTCTACTCAACTCCATTGAAGAGTATTGGAAGCTTGAAAAATAAGACCAAGTTCTCAATTTTTCTTCTCAAATTCGTGGATAAATTCATCATCAAGGTATGTATTCTTCACTCTTGGTATTACTTTTATCAAGAGGTCCTTTCATAGTTGATTTCTAAATCTCCCGAAAATTATGGGTTTTCTCTACACATGGTATTCTTTCTAAACTTCAAATTGGTGATCAATTATGATTAATTAGGATTACTTATGATTTTTAATGAGTATAATAATGGTTAATTTATTTTATTTAGTTGATATTTCATTGGATTTATGTTTTTCCCTAAACCATCTAGATCTTGGATCTTGATTGACAAATTGCTTAAAGATGATGAGGTTATGAGTTGATATATTGGTTTTGATGGTATTCTTTCTTCATGTACTGTCATATAAAATGTTTTGATTGGGCTTTGATCTAGTTCTTGAAGATTCCATCAATGACCCCTTTTCCCCAACTCTAGATATGAAGAAGATTGATAGTTGATTAGGGTTGTTGGAATTGAACATGTAATTGCTTAATTTACTACTACTTAATAGGGGTGATTAGATTATTGGATAATTGTTGTGGAATTATGGGTGTTATTTTGAAGGATATTCTTGGAAGCTATAGGTAAGTCTTCTAATAGCATAATAACTCTATTTTGTTGATGTTGGCCTATCCTCTATGCTGTTATTTTATTGAAGAGTAAATTCTGAATCTATGCATGTATGATTACGCTATGATTATGTTGAATGTGATATCATTATGAAGTAAGGTTATGGAGGATTAGAAGGAATTCTCTTATGCTTCTTAATAATGTGATTATGATATGATGTAATTCTCACATGATGATTGTTAAGTGATGAAAGGATGTCCTTGTCCTAGACCTAATGACTTAATTATATTAAGAATTGATGATTAATAAAGGATTAAAGAGACTTCAAAAAGAAACTTTAGCTTAGCACCGAGCGACCTAGATATGGGAGGTGTCCCTTTGCAAGAGGGAAGTTAAATTCACTATTATTCTCATGAGATTGAGACTACCATGAAGTGTGCATACATAAGTTTCTAGGAAATCTCCTAGTTCCTTAAATGTCTTTCCCCCATAGGAATAATAGCTATTGGATCGACCTAGAATGCTATATTAATGTTATGGTTCTACCTAGGCAAGTAGAGCACCTTCTTTCGGTGTGGGGTTTTGATGACACCAGATCCAATATTTAGCTCACATGGTCCATTGTCGGTTAAGGAGAATGTTCACAAAAGTAAAATGAATGGATTAAATTAATAAGAGATGGACACTAACTATGGTGACTTAAAGGGTACTACTTAGTATGGGTATGGGTATGAGACTTTACCCATGTATTGCACAAGTTGGCCTTGAGGGGAGTCCTAGGAGGTTGTTGTTATGCACTTATGTTATGATGAAATGTATAACGTTGATTCTATATGACTGTTGCTCTTATATGATGTTTGTTTCATTTAATGAACATGATATTGGTCTAAATTGCTATGTATGATGATGACTACTCATGATGTTATGTATATGAGGTAAATGTATTACTTATGATCTGTTGTCTTGTTTACTTTATTATATGGGGTTATGGGGCTTCACATGAGTATTACTTGTAGTATTGAGTTGGGATTGTTAGTAAGGGTCTTATGTGCTTTGATGATATGAACTCTAGAACATGAAATGTTAATATGACTTATGTGAAGTTTTTCTTGTGTATGAATATGAAAATGTCTTAATGTTGTGATGACTATTGTGTTGTATATGCTCTTGTGTGTGCATGAGGCTTCCAAAATGACTTAGCATTTTTTAAAAGAAAGGTCCCCTTTTGTGCATGTTTTGAAGGGTTTATGTTCATAAATTTCCATACTTAGTACAATTGGTTGTACTAACACATATTCTTTTTATATATACAAATATGTAGGTTCGGGCCGTTGAGGTACTTTAAGGACATTTGCAAGGAAGACTTGGATCTTTTCCCAAGTTGTTGGTGAGTCCTCAAAGTTCTAGGATGATTCCTTATTTCATTATTCATTAGTGTTGGCTATGTATAAGAAACTTATTCATTCCTTATGATGAGACTTTATTCTAACCTATATATAACATATTGTACTAGTGAAAGGGCTATGCCCAAACTTTATAATTCTCTATTAGATGGTTATATGTAAGATTGTTAGACTATATTCATAATATTATCTATGTTGTTAAACGAGAAGACTATGTACACTTCATATATGATAAGCAAGAAGTATAAGTATACTTTATATATAAAAGTTGTAACTTTCCGCATTTTCCCTACCTATGATATGTCGTGTTGTATGCTAAGGGCTAGTATAAGGCCTCTTTGAGGACAAAAATGCCAGTTATGTATAGGGGGTGCTCCCCGATCTTGACATCGGATATCCACATAATAAATTTGTTTATCTTAGTCCTAGAATCCGACATCATCGTAGGAGCATGTTTGGATGGTTGAGTGAACTTGAGGCTATACATCTTCACGCTCATACCCCCTTGACAAACATTGATAAATTCTTGCATTTTCCTCTCCCTCGATTCAAAAGGTGAAGAACATATCAAGGAAAGTCATGTTGAATGATGCCCAATTATCATACCTTCTCAAATAGGCCTCTCCTCCTTCCATTGTTCATACCAAACTTGATCCACATCTTTGAGTTGATAGGCATCTAGTTTTGCCTTTTCTTGAGAAGACAACCCATACCATCAATTTGAACACTTCATCAATGAACCCTTGCGGGTCCTCCTCCACTTTGGAACCAAAGAAAGTAGGGGATTCATCCTTGTGAAATCCCTAACGCTAGAAGCGGTATTGTTAGCATTGGGGTTCAGTTGAACTCTAGTCTACCTAGCAACTTGAGTGGCTAACACTTTAGTCAAGCTACGAATAGCTGACCTTATCTCAATATTAGACATAGCCCCTTCTTCGATAAGAACTTGAGGGTTTTGAGAAGCGTGAGGGGGAACCACCTTATTCAGATTCTCCTCATCGACCCTCCTAGCATTGGTATTTCTTATATTTTTTGCCTATAAGAAAAAGAAAAGGTTTAGAAGAAAGGACTTGATACAATTAAGATTCTTATGCACTTCTAAGGAATAACAACAGAGTGAAAGTTCCAAGGCATCTCATAGCCTCTCATTCATAACTGTGGAACGTTTAACACCCATGAAAAAAACTCTACTTGTGTGATATTTTGTCACATAAATATTATATTATTCTCAACCTGGCTATGATACTAAGTTTTTCACGATCGTAGAGCACCCCTAATCGTAACCAGCGTCTGCGTCCTCAAAGTGGTCTTAGACAAGTCCTTAACATTCCTCATAGCAGCAATCATATAATAAAAATGTGGAAAAATTTAAATTTTTTACTTTGAAGTTCAACTTTACTTCATATATGATTAATTTCATTACAACATAAAATCTAAACATAGAAGTATAGAAATTTGGAACTCCACTTTACATCAATAAGTAGTCTAGATATAGGAAATACAACCATATCTTCCAACATATGCAAAAAACTAAAAGCTAGAACATAAGTGTCTTGTCCATGGAATTGAGGACTCCCAACTTGGAGAAGCCATTCCAAGTATCCTTAAGAAATTGCCTTGAATCCTCAACGTCCTTAACCAACATTATTTGGGAAAAGGTAAGAAAATATGGGTTAGTACATCACACGTACTAATATGATTCCTATGCATAAAAACCATAGAAACATGCATAAAAGGACATTTTTGTCAAAACATGTGTTTATCAAGTAAACCCAATATTCACATAAGTTGAGCATCATAGCCTACCCAAAGTAATATCATCCCTACATGTAGACAACCCAAGAAGTAGTTGTGCAATGCAAAGAATAGAATCCCATAACCTTATCCAAAGCTAAGTATAACATTGAGCACCGTACTTCCTACGTGCACTTAAAATCTTATATTTCATCATGAATTGCAATATTCATAAAGTTCATACATAGCTTAACATATATAAGTCGTAATCAACAAAATCACAAAAGAACACTACTAGAATCATCTCTTAGGATCCCACAAGTTCAATTAAGAGAAGTCACATACCCTCCCGTACACTATGTGGAAACCCTTCAAGAAAAGCCTTAATGCGATTTCATATATTTTCTTTATTAATTTACTTCGACATTAGGAAAGAGGTTGGAATAATCAACATTAGACCAAGTTTGATACATGGAATATGGTGTTCTACTCCCACACCAAAAAGATAAGATTAACATTTGTGTGCACATAGTTATCTAGGTGGATCAAGTGAGCTAGAGTCCTATGTGTGCACATAGTTAAGGGTCAAGTAGATTGTTAATAGAAACCGTAAATTGCTAAACGTGAGGATTTCCATTTCATAAGACAACACATATCTTGGGAACCCAGACTTTCTAACGTAAGGAAAACCATGTGGGGAGCTAGACTTACTAAATGTGAGACCCGCATCTCATTTACTTGCCCTTTCAGTGCTAAGCGTCTATTCCCTTTAGTAATCCTCTTTTGTCATCACATCAGACATTAGCGTTTACTAGACTTTTATGTTAACATATTATTCTATTAGCTCGTAAAGGATTATAAGTAATAATAATCCTTTTACTTTAGAAACACTAGCAAGTGAGTAAACCCTTCACTTTAACAACTCAGTATAATAATGAGAACTATCTTTCAATTATATAACAATCATACTATAACATACATACATATTTCATAGATAATTCAAGTGTATAGGGTTAAGGATGATGAAAGAAGGTCATCAACACCACAACACAACAGATCATATATGAGTTCAATTAGAACCAACACGTATACCTTCTTGCACTTCATGGAACTTCGTACATCAATAACCTAACAATGCATAATTAATACATAAAAAAATGTTATTCATGAAGTAACAACATATATCAACAATATAAACAATTGATATATTTATTATCTTCAACAAATTCATCATATCATATCCTAGATTTATGAAATTGGGTAAAGAACATGGATCAAAAGGAATTTTCAAGTGAAAAACAATAATTATTCATCATTATACACCTAAGAACCTTGAAGTTATCATAATTCCTTAAAATTGATTCATAAATTTGATTTTTAAAAAAGACCCATTTGTAGAGAAAAAAAATGCTAAATTATGGAGAATTTTCAAAAACATATTTGAATGGACCTTTTGGGGAATGAAATCCCAAGAGTGAAAGAAAACAAATCTTATTGTAGACCTAGCGTTAAAATTTAGGTGAAATCTTTTATAATTGATCCTCTTCTTTGATCTTCTACATCCTTCAATGGAGGTCTTATATTGGGGATTTGTTTTGCTGTGTGAATAGTTTTAAAATGAATCAAATTCAATATATATTAAGACCCTCAAATTCCAAAAATACCCCTCACTTGGATGGACCTTTTTATTAAGTCAAACTTAACTTTTATTTTCAGAATCATCATCGTGAAACAAGTCCGCATCATGGAGATATTCCCTAAAGTTTCTAAAAATTAATTTTGGAACAGAAGAATCCACGACGTGGACCAATATTTGGCCTTTGGTGAAGCCAGTACACAACTCTGACAAACATTTGGCCTTTGGTAGAGCAAATCCGTGATGCAGACATGTTCCCTTCATGCATTAGACAACCTGCCCTCAGCAGCTTGTTGGCCAAATATTTGGGTACTCCTCAAAGACCCCTATGGTCGTCCTTGGGGGTTCACACCTAGATATATTTATGCTAACAATATTATATTACCTATTAAAAATATTTTAAAAAGTTTTACCCTTCATATGACTCTCACAAACCTTCACAAGACCTAAGAACACCTACTAGTTTAATTTCACTAGTTTCCGAATGTCATGGTCGTTTCTTGATATTTATGCGATAATTTTTCTTAATAAAGTTAATTAAATTAGTTTAGGTGTGGAAACACCATTTTAATCATTATTCATTAGGTGTGTCTCTATCCTAGGTCATTAGATTTTTGAGGTATAACAACAACATTTTTGGGTATTGTGCTTGTTGGTTAAGGTCTCCCTTCCAAAATCAAATCCTCATTAACTACAGACACGTCTGGTTCTTTTTGATGATTCATAAAAACTGGTGGATAGTCCTCTTCATCTGATTCTAATTAAAATTCAGTAGTTTTTTCAATGTATTCTTGTGAATAAGTATTGGAACATTCACGATCTTATATATATTCGTCTGAGGGATAGTTATCTTCAGGGTCATGTTCGAAATCAATATCATGAAGATTCTTCCGATTAAGGTCATCCATATTTTCATCACATCTGAGATAATCCTCAACGACATTGAGAGAATCCTCTGTTGGACTACCATCTTTCAGAGAGTAAAGTTCTGGACCCACGTGGTCATTCCTACCCAATATCGGTTCTGGAAAAACATTTGTTTGGAAAAACCAGACCATTAGTGATGTCATGTAGAAGGAACCCCACTCCTTCTCTGAGTTTGATTTTTCATGATATGAGATCATCAAGTTATGAGTGAATGGACTCAAATTAGCAAAGATAGAGTCTCTAAGTGGGGTCATGTAAATTGAGATCATCATAGATGCAGGGTCTGCAACCTTTTTGCTTTTGGAACTTACTTGTGCCTCTTCAACTCATTTTTGAGAAGTCATCACTTCTTTTCTCTCCCAAACTAGTTTAGATATGTCAAACTCAGGTCCTTCTATTTGTGTTTTAGCAGCATTTTATGAGAATGTTGGTTTCGGCGGAGAGTATCGCTATGAGAACATAGAATGGGGTTTACTATATCTCAATAATAGGATCTTCTCTTTGATTGAGGCTACGTCATTTTTTTGCTACTTGATAAAGTGGTTAAGTGAGGTTTTCGGGACTAATATCGAACTGTATGGTTCACAACCTTTTTTCTAAGGCTTTGATTAGTACAATATGTTAAGTTGATGTTTGGTCCATCTTTTTCTCCATCAGGCATATTTTATCATGAATCTTGACTTGTGAATGATCAACGCCCCTGATGGACTGTCCAATACTGGTTAATAATTTATTTTTGCACATAGCATTTTCAGTTTTCTAATTGACAGTTGCATTTCAAACATTGAGTAGGTTATCTTTTTAAAATTGATACTCAGGGAAATCATACGTGTGACTACAGCTTGCAAAGGATAGCATAAACATCATTTTTGGTGTAGTGATTGAGTAGATAAAGCTGGCCCACCCTGGGGTTTATGGGAAAAAAATAATTGATATTCCTCTTCGTCCCATTTGACTCTGTCATATGGGTATTCCTCTTTATCTTCAGAGCCGTACAAATCATCTTCACATTCTGAGCAATCACAATCAATATCCCAAGGATTATGTCTTGTGAAAGGACATTTATACCAATACACCAAGACAATCATGATTAAAATGTCTTATCCCATCAATATCAATTCCAGAAAACACATATATGGATTCAGATTCCACATTTTCCTTTTGATCAAGACTATCTAGAGGTTCCTACATATGTATGGAGAAGGCAGATTTATGTACTTTTTTCAGGGGAGTGTTGTCAAAGCATATAGCGACTGTATTATCAGTTTTTTGGGAGAAAGTGGGATCAGCGGAATGAAAGGTTTGAGGAGGATATCTCAACTTTTAATATTTAGTGACCTATGAGTAACGATGAATTTTGACAAGCTCTTCTCTTTGCCTTGGGAAGTGGGTGAATTAAGTTGTTCCATAGGTGGCATCTCCTTTTAAGAACTTAAAATTTTGGACACCTGGAAGAGAAAGGTCCAAGGCATTGTCTTGGAATCACCATAAAAGCTATGACATGTCAATGCAACTCTAACATCACGAAAATGGATATGGGTAAAACCCAGGATTTTCAACTATCAGGGAAAATCCTCTGACATCTAAAAAGTGATGAACGGTTCTTCTGAATTTGCAAGAATAAGATGCTGATAAAGTTTTGATTCAGCAACATATTCTTTGACTCCCTTGGGCTTTTGTTGGACCCAGGAGCGGATTTGCCTCTAAGGATTACATGACTAATTTACAATGGCAAATATTGGTTTAATAGTAGTAGATATGTGGATGATATTTTATTTTCTAGGGGTTAAACGTGTACTTCATAAAGCTACTTGTATTTGCACGAAAACATTTTACTTAGAGTAGGAGACATGTTGACCTTTGCTAAGAATTTACATGAACTTGATGCAGATTTATAGGGAGTAGAAGATGACGGTAAATACCATAAAATTGATATATTTTTGTAGTTTTTTGGACAATAAATATGTAAGGACCACACGACTATAAATATGTAAGAAAAGACTACAATGTCCGTGTAAGGACAAACTTATACGAGACAATAACAAAATAAACAACGTATTAAACTATTTAAAGATAGTTATGAACATAGTGGATAACTACAACACGATTTTATGACTAAAGACTTTAAATAAAGTAAAAGACTAAATAAATAAAAGGTGACGGCAACAAAACGAGAAATAGACCTTCTGGGAAACATGCTCCTCCCTCTATAGAGGATGGTATGGCTCTGATACCAAATAAAGGAGTAGATAGCCTGAGGGTAGAGAAGAAACGCACAGTACAATATTCATGTCAAGCTTGATACGTTAAAGACACCTGTAAATATTCATTACTAGCTCGCAACTCAAAAGCTTTTTATGAAAATTTTAGGCGTTTAAGTCCGTATAGGTGGCATGCCATCAAACATCCTCAAGACACAACTATCACACTTTTTAGGCTACACAACCATCTAAAACTCTCCATGATTCTGACCATAATAGCTACGTTACTTTTACTAAGTAAACCGTATAATATATAATACAACTTTTCCCGAGATAATATTGGCTCTACACGACTTTCTTGGCCTATAGCACCCTTCAATAGTCTAGGAACAAGTTCTATTCTACCATTAACGTCTTACATACTTAATTTTTTCCAGAAGTCTATTGTAATTACAACACGTGATGAAATGGTAAACTTACTATGTAGTTTTATCAAGACAATTTTGATAGGCTTAGAAAGCCATTGAAATAACTTAAAGTCAAACGTAACGGATATTCAAACCATTGAGATAACAATCAAACATACTTGGCGAGTGTTTTCTGTTACCTTGTTCATTCAACTACCTAATGAACCAAACTTTCCACCCCACCCCTAAGAGAGAAGAACAAGAGAGAGGTTTAGCCAATAATATTTTTATTCATGATTGGAAAATATACAAAAGTGTAGTAAAACTAAAGGAATTTTCCAAGAAAAACTCTTAAGACTCTTTTAAGCTACTCTATCCTTTTCTAAGGTGATTCCAATCTATTTTATAACTAAGACATGGCCTCCTTTTTATGTAGGAAGGTATAATAATATAACTAGACCTAATTAAAACCTTAGTTTACATGGCACACTATTCTAGCAATAGATAAGGCCTATCATATTCTAAAAATAGTAAACCATTATACGGACTAACTATCTTTATCCAATATAATGAAAGATAACAAAATTTATTCAAATTGAACCTAATTAACATGTGAAAGTGCTTACTAAATTAAATTAAACAACCTAAGTTTTTGGCATGTGACAACACGTGCAACCGTTACCATGTTTGGTGGAAGGGTGCAAAATCATAGTGGTCGGTTTCTGCTATTGCTCGTCAGTATCAGCTCTGAATCTTCTTGAGAATATCTCACGCTTGGACAAGAAATCTTCCATGATATTGTTTGTTCCTTTGAGATGTTTCACTTGGAATTTATAAAAAGAGAACTATTGTGCCCACTGAAAGATCTGGGGGTCGGGATAACCTTTCGTTTTATCCATACAATCATTAGGAAAGCTCACATATCTGGACAATATTTCGAAAAGTGAAGGGGCTGGTTTGAGTCCAAACGACATAACTTTCCACTGATAGTGATGGTCAGGTATGCAGAAATCAGTTTTGGAGTTATTTACAAAGTGGGTACCCAATTGCAAGAATCCTGATTTAAGATAAAACTTAAAGAAGTATTTAGTTTTGGCTAAGTGAGAAAACAAGGTCAACTTATTTGGAATAGGAAATTTGTCTTCTAAAAAGTGGTTCAGAGGTTGATAATTGATGACAATTCGAAGTTTACCCCTTCTTATTCAGCCCACTTGTTGATGTAGAAAGCTTCACATGACCATTAAGAATCAGATGGATCAATTAATCCATATTCGAACAGTTCGTCACTTTCCTTCATATCAAGCTATAGTGTTCAAGGTTTATCCATGAGTTGCTTTCTCTTGTCCGGTTGATGTTTTCATTCCTGTTTTATGGCATTCTAATGAAAAACTCTGATACGCTCAAATTTACTTCTCAAAAAGAAGTAAAAGCGGTCACATCAAGTAAAGAACCAAACTAGTGATGTTGGGATCGTTACCACAAGGAAAATGGTTCAGACTTAATTTTATTCTATTATTACTTCTATTTAGTCAATTATTTCCCGAAAACAAATAACTAAAGGGGGTTTTGATTAATAAAATCAATTAGCTAAATTAAAGTAAACAAGTGACAGATTCAAGTATTGGAGTTTAATCATGAAATGAGAGTAACTAGGCGTAAGTGTTCCCCACAGGCTCCTAACTCAGTAATTCTAGCTATAACAATCCTTTCCTAATATCTTGCATTCAAAGTGATAAGTTAAGTATCTCTAAATCCTTAATCCGGCATCTAGAGAATTTCACTCCGCACCATGGTACGGCTACATGTGTTTCTTTACTAAATCTTATCTTTACCTCATATTAAGCATCATATTGGATTTTTGACTAAGTTGTAACTTCGTACAAACCGAAACTAGCCTATAAGATAGTATACACTAAATCTATGTTTATAATTTTTTTCCTATTATCTACCACCTTGGTCTGACAAATAGCAATAAGGCTAGTTCTAATGTTGTCCATCCGTTAAAAATACTTCTAAGCGAAAGAAATAGCAATACATGCAAGACACTATTCTAAAATTGTTATTTTTGCTAGATTTTACCTTGTTATTTACCCACGGTTCCCACAACCCTACTTATGGAGTTTAGTTACCCATGCTAATAATCAGGAAATTCATATTGATAATATAAGAATTCATGCACTTACTTTTATGAGAATGAAGAAAATTTAGAAATTCACTGGAATAATTCACAAAAACACTAACAATTGATCCCGGAAAAGTATGATCAAATACCAAAATCAACAGTTCAATACTTTAACAAGAAAACTAAAAAATATCCAAAAGTGTAACCCCAAAAAAGAGATTTTTTAAACTATTTATAATAAAATAAAACCTAATAAAATATAACCTATGAAAAGAAGGACTCTACGGTGCCACCTACAAACCGTAATAGCCACGACGGACCGTCGTGGGCTCCGTAGGTGGTCACTTCTGCAATTTCTGCTCAAATCCTCTGCGTTCTCCTTTATTCAGATTTCTTGCAAATAAAGAGAACCTACATCAAAAATAAATACAAAAAGGCTTTTGACACACACTAAAATAAAGGAAAAGACATTGAGAGTACCATGAAACCACGGTACATCAACACCCTCAACTTAAATTCGTTGTTTGTCCTCAAGCGATGCACTATGACTGACTACAAAATCTTTATACAAGAGTATCCGTCTTTTAACTTTCATATTCATTTGGCTCTCAATACTGATTATTCTCATTATGTTCATGCATGCTATCACTATTGGGCTAGAATTATGTCAATCAGACCATGGCACTGACTCACCACACTTGGCACCTATATTCTTCGATCTCTCACCTAGGTGCTAATTTTTACGGTATTGCAACTAGTTTCCTTACTTCAAAATAAAATCCTCATTTTTCACATAATGATTTCAGTTTGAGTATAAGGATTACTTTTCAACACTCGCTATTAGAACAACTTCACAACTCATTTATACGTATTTCCATATGTTTTCCCTTATTTCACTGCTTTAAGTTCGCCATAACAACTCTTAGGATCACGATAGGACTTTCTTAGCTTTTAACATAGGCTAAGGATCAGGTAGGGTATATTTAAGTATATTTTAGTGAATTTTTCCCCTCCTTTAAATATAGGTTAAGCGTCGTACCTTTTCATCATTTTATTTTGCCCTTATTCTTATATTCTTTCACCTTGCTATTTTCCGTTCTTTCTTGTTCTATGTATGTGACTCTTGAGTCAGTTTTCTTTTGTTCTTTCTCTCTCTTTGTTCTTTCAACCCCAATTTCCGGAGCATTCCTCATAATAACCACCCTCAACTAATGACATTGCCAAGAGTGAAAGTACAGAATACCCAAAATCGGGTCAGGGCCACGACAAGGTTGTTTTCTGCATTAGCCACCCTCAACTTATGCTTTTGCCATAAGATGAGGTGCACATGTCCAAGGTGGGACAAGGGCCAACACATTATTCCTAAAAAAGATCAGTTGGGGTGAAAAAGAAAGTTCTATTTTAAGATCAAATCATTTGGATCAAAAAGGGATAAATTTCATTCGGTTTTCTGTAATTTATGCTAAAGATTGGATATATTTTGAGCAATGACCTATGATCCTTTCCTAATTGGCTACTACAACTTACTTTTAGCAGGACTAACAAGACAAGTTCTAGCTCAGTACAATTAGTGGACTATTAAAATTTTCCTCACACTCACTTGATATCTCATTACTCTACCAGATTATAGGACACCTAGTTCGAGTCTTCGACTTAAGGTCATGTAGTGGTGTATCTCGATTTCATGCTTAGAGCCACACATTTATCAATTACTATGACTAGTCATGCATCATTTTCATTACATCAGGATATCATTTCTGTTATAGCCATCATGCTTCATAGTTATACTATGTACACAAGATATAGACATGCCGGTTCAACAATAAAAGTCCGTGTCTTGGGGAAAATAAACACATGCAAGAAAACTCAAAAGAATCCAAAATAATAGAGTGGTAGGTGAAGCAAACAAGAGGTGCAAAGCGCCGTCGATCAACAAGCTGGTGGATTCGGTGTCCCAAAACCCACTCCCTCGGTAGTTTTGACACCCTCAGTAGTGTCCTCAGCATCAACAGCACCCTCAGTAGTGCCTCTCTCAAAAATTACAACACCGTCAGTAGTGCTCTTGTCTGCCTCAACAACTCTGTAGATAGAATCCCCAGTAGCCAACTCAATAGCCCTCAACTGACAGGCCTCCTCATCAGCAATCGAGGCTCTCTTTGCAGCCTCCAACTCTCGATGCTCTCTCTTCTATGCCCTAGCCTCATTCTCATGTAAGCCAATACTCCTATTGGCATGCTCACGTGGTGGAGGTTGTTGCACTGCAGCAGTGGAGAATAACGCCGCTAAAACAGTATCCTCGGCGGGCTCTGCAAAAATGGCCTCAGACTCAGGCACCCTAGCCTCTAGATTCGTGTCCCAGTCCGTTCGCATTCTCTGCACAGCAGCCTTAAGGGTCGACACGTCCACTGGAGGGGCTGGACGGGTTAGCACAAACAACTCAAAAGCGTCCAAGCGCTGATGAACCTCCATAATCTTCCTCTCCTTATGCTGGGCTATCTTCTGCTCCGTGCGCTCCTCCACCTCAACAATACACCTCTGCATCAAAGGATGGATGTGATGCAGAAGAGTGGCCATTTGGGCCTCATGTTTGTTGACCCTAGCAAGTGGGACCTGAGTGGCGGAGGGAGTCGAACGAGAGGATCTCAAAGCGGTGATACCACCCTGTATAGACTCGACCGGGGTGGTGTTAGTAGTCTCAGATGTAGCCTGGGTAACCGCTTGGGCTTGCTCTACTGTATCTGCCAGGTTCTCACCTAGCAGAGGTACCTTCGGGCAGGGCCCTCTGCGTGCTGCCAACTCATTAGCCTCATCCCTGATAAGGCCAATATCAACAGTACTCGACGGGTTCTTGATCTTATATATAGGCCAAATGGGCACACCTACGGACCTCCACAACACAAACACCACGCACAGAAATGGGAAAGTAGTAGTGACCTTTAAATCCCTCTCGTGCATGACCGCTTGAAGAAGCCAAGCGAAGTCCACCTCGAACCCTGCTATCATCGCCGCAATTAGAAATGCGCGATCCCATGTGACTATATTATCTGCAGCAGTGGGGGAAAGGCAGTAGAGGACTGTCAACTACATAAACTTGGCAGTAAAGGTCAGGTTGGCCGTGAAGGTCAGGTTAGCCTTCTTGATGTCTCCCTTCGGCTCAAGTACCCAATAAACAGACTCTCAATCAACAGACAAATACTGCGCCAACCACCGCTTGGTAGTCTCTCTCAACTCTGGATCACGCAAGAACTGTCCATCTTTAACTTGTTTCCACCGGTAGTCAAACTGGACGGTGATAGGAGTCCTTGTGGCATCAACATCCTCACCGTATAGATTCCGGTGGATGGATGGCAATGAGATGTCTACCCGCTTGCCGCGGACTCAGTTGTGATCTAGTGGAGCCTGTTTGGCGGGGGCAGCTCTCCTACCAGTCTGGTATCGGATATTCGCCACATACGAGGCGTAGAACTCTCTAACAAACTCCTTACTGTATCGGCCCAAAACACGAGCCGTCCAATCTAGTCGGTGCCTGGTAAAGAGTGCATGGATATCCGGCATGGTGGGGAGACTACCCCTAAGGACCCACCTCTCCAGGGTAAGGGTCCGGGTCGTGACGCCCCTATCATTCAGTAGCTTGGCATTAGAGTACACCTGAAACTTCCCCTCAAAACACCATCGGTTGGGCTGGTCGTCAACCGGGGCGGGGACTCTAGTCAGTTGTGGTGGAGTGCAATTAGCACTATTGGCCTCATCAGACGAGGCAGATTGGGATGTAGCGGCTTGAGCAGAAGCCTCCTCAGACCCGGAGACTTCTTCTGAACCTTATACTTCCTTAGAACCGGAAGAATTGCTAGAGTGTGTAGCATACCCAGAAGGCGTGTAGCCCGTGTAGGAGTGACAGTGCCTGGGGGGATGTATTCGAGGTCACGCTCATAGTCAGAGCCAATGACCAATTAGGCAGATGGGGCGACGGACTTTTAGCACACTCATTCGTACATGCGATCTACCTTTGGTGACATAAGTGTTAGTACCTTAAAAGAAGAACAATTAATAGTAGTACAAACAAACAAGACATGCAAAAAAAAAAAGAAAACAAAAATGTAAATCTAAAATTGAAATAATACTGTTGTAGTTTCTGTGTTGGACGATGGACCAGCTGACGGTCCGTCGTGAGAATGACAGACCGTTATGACGGTCCATCATGAAATACTTGAGAAAGTTTGTTGGACTCTTAGAAAGAAATTCTCTAACAATCACGATTGTTGTGCAAAACAGACCGTCGAGAGCACGACGGTCCGTCGTAGAGGTCTGTCGTTGGACACTTAGAAAAAATTTTGAGACCCTTAGGAAAAGGGTCTCTTACAACCGTGACAGTTGTGCAGGACGGACCGTCAGGGCACGATGGTCCGTCATAGAGGTCGTCGACGGACCATTAGAGAAAATAAACTGGAATTGGTTGGACGGACCCCACAATGATCCGTCGAGGGCACGACGATCCGTCGACGGGGTCTCGTTCTGTCCTTCAGTGACATAACTGGGGATGCCTCTCTCGTCCCCTAAAATACTAATTGAAATAATACTTATAGACCCACAATTTTTAACCCAATTACCCAGCATACTAGCAATCCTAAGGCAATAGATTCTCGAGTTTTAGCATGCCATTTTTGAGGACTATAAACCTAGGTCAGAAAAAATTATAAGAAATATACACCCCCATTTGATTTAGTTATCACAACACCCCCATTCTGTTTACTATGTGATGGGTCTTAAGGCATGTAGGATTAACGGGGTGAGTTCATAGAATGCACTAGGGGTCAAATTTCGAAGATCCAACATTCAGAGTCAAGCATGGATCATGGGACAACAAGAAAAAAATGTAGATGATTTAGAGATCAGAACCACATACCTGATATTTGGAGAAGATGAAAACAAAGTAAGGCACACAACTCTGGTGATCAACACAAGAACACTTGAGTCCGACCGACAGATTACTTGAGGAAGCAGGGAGATTGGAAAAGGGAAGATTAGGGGAATTTGGGAAGGGATGGGGAGTCTGATGTTTTGGGGAGAGGAAGAGAGTGTTAGGGAGTTGAAGAGGGAGTAAATTGGGGAATTGAGGGAAAGAAACGGTAAGAATGAAGAGGTAGGAAGTTAAAAGGTTTAAATACTTCCAATATTCTCCGGTCGGGCCAGGTCGGGTTAACGGGTATTGATACGATGAGTCCCCATTGACGGTCTGTCCAGGTGTGACGGTCCGTCATGGGGTCCGTCATGGGTGCCTTAATTTAGAAAAAATTAAAAAAATTACCTGGACATGACGGCTTCTTGCGACGGTCCATCGCAGGCGTGACAGTCCGTTGATGGATCCGTCAATGTGTTCTGCAGACCAATTTTCTTGTGATGGCAACCTGCATATTTAATACCCATGAAGCTATTGTTTTTTTATTTTCAGGACACTTTTTTGACAAGGACGCTAAACTATGCTCTAACCAACACTTTTAACAAAAAAAGAAAAGCAACGAAAATGCAACTATTACTAGAAAGTCATAAAAAAATATAGTTGGCTTAAAGGATACATATTGAGTTTACTCCCAACCAGCACTTGATTTAACATCGCGGCATGACGGAGGACACCTGATTACTCAGACATCATCAAGATGGTATGCCTCTATCACTTCATTCGTTGTTTCAGCATGCCTTAGATTGATTTTGATTCGTTGTCCGTTCACCTTAAACAGCACACCCTCCTTGTTTTCCAACTCAACCACTCCGTGAGGGAATAGTTGGGTGATCAAGTAATGGCCAGTCCACTTGAACTTGAGTTTGCCCAGAAACAAGCGCAACCTAGAATTGAAAAAAAGCACCAAATCCCCAACCATAAAATCGCGTTTCTCAATCTTTTGGTCATGGTAGTTCTTCATCTTTTCTTTGTAGAGGGATGAACTTTCATAAGCTTTTAGGAGAAATTCATCGAGCTTATTCAATCCATTTAACCTCTGTTCTGCAACCTCATTCCAATCCATTTTAAACTTCTTCATTGCCCACATGGCTTTATGCTCTAATTCGACCGGTAAGTGACAAACCTTCCCATATACAATGAGGTATGGGGACAAACCTATGGGAGTCTTGTATGCTATTCGGTAGGCCCAAAGAGCATCATCAAGTCTCCTTGATCAGTCCGTTGTATTAGCCCTCACCGTTTTTGACAAAATCTGCTTAATCTCCCTATTTGACACCTCCACTTGCCCACTAGTTTGAGGGTTTTAAGGAGTGGCCACATTATGGCGAACCCCATATTTCTCCAATAATACCTTAAACAATTTGTTGCAAAAGTGGGATCCCCCATCACTAATAATATCCCTTGGGGTGCCAAATCGGGAAAATATATTCTTTTTCTAGAACGAGGTGACACTCTTCCCTTCATTATTTGTGAGTGCGATAGCTTCTACCCATTTAGACACATAATCAACCGCTACAAAAATGTACTTCATCCCTTGAGAACTCACAATAGGGACCATGAAGTCAATACCCCACACATAAAATAACTCAATCACAAGAATGGGATTTAAAGGGAGCTCTTGTTTTCTTGAAATGTCGCCATCTCTTTGGCATCTATCACATGCCTTGGCAAACTCATGAACATCTTGATGAATAGTTGGCCAATAGTAGCCACATTGTAAGATCTTGTGAGAGGTCCGGATACCACTATGATGTCCACCTACAGGTGAAAAATGGCATGCCTCCAAAATACTCAACATCTCAACTTTTGGCTCACAACGCAGAATAATCCCATCGGCACAACTCCTTTACAAGTATGACGCATCCCAAATTAAATTTTTGACATCATACACTAACTTTTTCCTTTGATGACAGGACAAGTCCGGTGGGATAATATCGCTAGCCAGATAATTTGCAAAATCTGGGAACCACGGATCAAGTCTTGAGAGGTGGCTAACACATGCTCATCGGCTAAAGTATCATCAATTTCAGTTTTATCCCCCAATTCTCTCATTACTTCATCTTCTAAACAGGACAAGTGATCACCAACTTGATTTTCGGGTTCCATTTTCTATCAATCATCTAAAAGTCAAATTCTTGCAATAGTAATACCTAACGAACAACCTCGGTTTCACATCCTTCTTTGCCATCAAATATCTCAAAGAATAATGATCAGTATGCACTATAACCCTACTGCCAAGCAAATGGGAGCAAAATTTCTCAAAAGCAAAGACTACTGCAAGGATCTCTTGCTCAGTCACGATGTACTTCTTTCGGGCTTCATTTAGTTTTTTACTAGCATTGTAAATGGGGTGAGGAGTTTTATCCCTTCTTTTCCCCAATACCATACCAAGAGCAACCCTACTGGCATTACACATTACCTCAAATGCTTTGCTCCAATACGGCAAAATAATGATAGTGCAGGCAACAACTTTTCTTTCGACTCACCAAATGCCTTAAGACAGTATTCATAAAAATAAAATTTACACTCTTTCTCAAGCAACTTGCACAAAGGATGCACAATTTTTGAAAAATGCTTGATGAACCTCCGGTAAAAAACTGCATGCCCAAGAAATCTTCTCACACCTTTGACAGAGATAGGTGGGGGAAGTCTCTGCATTACCTCTACTTTAGGTCGATCAACCTCTATACCCTTCGTTGAAATGTGATGACCCAATACAATAACCTGTTTCACTATAAAGTGACATTTTTCCCAATTTAGTACTAGATTGCAGTCTTCACACCTCTTAAGAAATTAAGAAAAATGACTCAAACACCTATCAATGGAGTCACCAACCATAGAAAAATCATCCATAAACACCTCAATAGTGTCCTCCACCATATTGGAGAATATCGACATCATACATCTCTGAGATGTGGCGGGTGCACTGCACAACCCAAACGACATTCTGTTGAATGCATAGTTACCATATGGACAAGTAAAGGTGGTTTTCTCTTGATCTTCTGGTGCAATAGAAATCTGATTATACCCCGAATAACCATCAAGAAAATAGGACCACCCTTTTGCGGCAAGTCTATCCAACATCTGATCCATGAAGGGCATAAGGAAATGGTCTTTTTGGGTCAATGCATTTAAATTTTTGGTAATCCATACACACATTCCAACCAGTCACTGATCTCATTTGAACAAGCTCATTTTTCTCATTAGGGACCACAATCAGTCCCCCTTTCCTAGTTACACGCTGAGCAGGGCATACCCAACTACTATTAGTGATTGGATATATCACTCCGGTATCCAACCACTTAATAATTTTCTTCTTCACTACCTCTTGCATAGGTGGATTTATACGTCTCTGATTTTAATACTTAGCTTAAGATCGCGCATGAGTTGGATAGTATGAGAACAAATACCGGGAGGGATACCAATTATATCTGCAATAGTCCACCCAATAGCTATATTGAAATTTTTTAACACTTTCACCAAACTCTCAACTTGATACACATTCAAGTCTAATGCATTAATAACCTGCAAAGTATCATCTTTCCCAAGAATACATATCTAAGATGAGGTGGTAAAGGCTTAAGTTCAAATTTTGGAGCCTCCTCAATAGACGGTTTCACGGTTGGAGATTCGCGATGTTGCATATCTATCTGAAATTTATTTTGTTTAAAATGAACATTACCTTGATCAAGTGCCGCGACCAATGACTCATACTCATCAATGCCGTCATTATCAAAATTCATTATCACTGCGGCCAATGCTTCTACACCCAGACGCTCTTCAATTTGTACCTCAGATGACTCTTAAACTATGTCGGATAAGCAAATACCTATTGGAACTCACCACTCTGCCTCATTGACCTACAAATGTTGAAGGTAGCTTCTTCATTGTTCAACCAGAATTTGATCTTCCCCTTTTCCATATCAACAGGGCCCTACCCGTAGCAAGGAATGGCCTCCCAAGAATAATAGGCACCTCAAAATTGGCCTTACAGTGAAGAATCACAGAATTGGCCGGAAATATGAACGATTCAACTTTTACTAGCACATCGTGGAGTATACCAATGAGCCTTTTTACCATTCCATCGGCCATCAGTGGCTGCATTGCAGTGGGCTTTGGGTTACCCAAAATCAACTTCTTGTAAATCTAGAGGGCCATGAGATTTATATTTGCCCCATGATCACATAAAGCTTTTGCAAAATATAACAACCCGATTGTACAAGGAATAGTGAAAGCACCCGAATCTTCTTTCATTAGCAGTAGAGATCTTGTAGCAATGGCACTAAAGTGCTGCATTCTATCGTCATCCTCAAAAGTGACTGATCTATTCTTTATAACCAAATTTTTCATGAACTTTGCAAAACCGGGCATTTTTTTAAGAGCTTCTACCAAAGGGACATTGATAGAAAGGTGTTTCAGCATCGTTATAAAACGCCGGTATATACCATCTTCGGTCTTTTTTACTAACCTTTGTGGGAAAGGAGGTGATGCACTAGACATGGGGGTACCTTTTTGGGCACCTCAACATATTTTACTGTTTTATATTCTAACTCACCACTAACCTCCACCACTGTATCATCATATCTTATCACCTTTTCTATAGCAGACGGCATAGGTGGGTCAATGGTTTGCTTACAACCCCAAGTAGTGATTGCCATACAATGTCCATCATTTTTTAGATTTTTGACAGTGTTGCTAGGAATAGTGCCCGGTTGCCATGTGTTCACAGTTGCAGACAATTAGGCCATTTGAAACTCAATATGCTTAATCGAGATTGCATGTGTATCAACTTTCTTCCCTATACCTGTTGAGTTATTCCTTAACTCTATAGTGTACTCATCACTAGCACCAAACCTCCTTATAATTTTCTGCATTATATCCTCAACTCGTGCCATACTACCTCCACCATCCCTAGGAGCAACTTCACGATTTTGAGGTGGAACATAGGGCCCATTCCTATAATTTCAGTAAACATAGTTACCCCAATTGAAGTTGTTATCGCGGTTTTAATTCCTATCTCAGACATAATGACCCTCACAGTTATAATTACCATAGTTCTGACCTTGGTTTCCTTGACCTTGGAGCCAATTCTCCTTATTGGAGCCTTGGGTGTTCAAGCCGAAACACCCCGTCTGATGATTTATTGCATATGAGTCTTACTCATAGTAATACCCATCATTTGGCGATGGTGGTTTAGACAAGTAGTTCACCGCATTTACCTTTTCCTCACCCCCAGAAACATGTTTTAACACCAACCCAAGATCAGTTCTCATTTGAGACATCTCCTCACGAAGATTATCTAGGACTGAGTTGTGTGCGGATTGGACTCTGAAGGTGCTTCTCCCAGTATCTGACTTCCTAGTACTCCAAGCTTTATTATTTCAGGAGATTTTCTTTAACTTTTTCAGCAATTTCTACATAAGGATACTCCCCATAAGTACCACCTGCTATTGTATCCAACGCCACTTTGTTATTATAATCTAGTCCCCGATAGAAATACACTTTCAGAGACTCATCATCTATGCAGTGATTTAGAACACTTTTCAAGAATGAATTGCACCTATCCCAAGAACTGCTAATTGACTCTCTCGGTAGTGCCACAAAGTTGTTCCCTCTGTCTTTCTGGTTTATTTTCTTAGACACGGGGTTGAAGCATGGTGAGAAAGCATCCCTCAATTGATTCCAAGTGAAGATTGAGTTATAGAGGAGCTTAGTGAACTAGATAGCATCCTCTCTTGTTAGTGATAGAGGAAAAACTCTTAGCCCGATTACATCCATATTCAAATCGGGCCTCCCTAAAAAACTTTTGCACACTGCCCTTACCTTAGCGATGTGGGCATGTGGATCATTAGAAGGTAGCCCTGAAAACAAACCTGACGTAGTGAGCATTTGCATCAGACTACTAGTTACCACAAAAGTGTGGCTGTGTGGTAGAGGGGGCAAGAAGAGTGGCCCATAAGATTCTCAGATATTTTCATAGCCCCTATAGTACTCTTGAGGGCGTGGAGCGAGATGTTGTCTCCGTATTTTACCTACCCCATGAATATCAGGTAATACAGGGTCACGAGCGTCGACCAATGGTGGCATTTGCGGGTCGCCCTCATCACATTGGATGCCCAAATTCGAATTCACTCTTCTTAGAGTATGCTCTAGTTCGGGGTCAGGTTCAATTACTGTTATTCCTCTACTCCGTGTGTTTCGCATGTAAGGAAGTTAGACCTGCAGAAGACAAAAACAAATAGAAAAAGTAAAATTAGGAAAATGTTGACTTAACTTCGGTAATAAGCTTCAAGTTAATCTAAAATCCGCTTTCCTCAGCAATGTCACCAAACTTTGATACGCTCAAATTTAGTTCTCGAAAAGAAGTAAAAGCGGTCGCATCAAGTAAAGAACCCAACTAGTGAGGTTGGGATCGTTCCCACGAGGAAAATGGTTCAGGCTTAACTTTATTCTATTATTACTTTTAATTAGTCAATTGTTTCCCGAAAACAAATAACTAAAGGGGGTTTTGATTAATAAAAGAAATAAGCTAAATTAAAGTAAAGAAGTGACAGGTTCAAGTATTGGAGTTTAATCAAGTAATTAGAGTAACTAGGGCGTAAGTGTTCCCCGCAGGCTCCTAACTCAGTATTTCTAGCTATAACAATTATTTCCTAGTATCTTGCATGCAAAGTGATAAGTTAAGTATCTCTTAATTTTTGGTCCGGCATCTAGAGAATTTTACTCCGCACCTTGGTCCGGCTACGTGTGTTGCTTTACTAAATCTTATATTTACCTCATCTTAAGCATCAAATTAAATATTTGACAAAGTTGTAACTTCGTACCAACCAACACTTGCCTATTAGATAGTATACACTAAATCTATGTTGATAATTTTTTTCCTATTATCTACCTCCTTTGTCCGGCAAGTAGTAATAAGGCGAGTTCTAATTTTGTCCATCCAATAAAAAGACTTCTAAGCGAAAGAATTAGTAATACATGCAAGACACTATTCTAAAATTGTTATTTTAGCTAGATTTTACATGGTTATTTACCCATGAATCCCACAACCCTAGTTATGGAGTTTAGTTACCCATGCTAATAATCACACCATTCATTTTGATAATATAACAATTCATGCACTTACTTTTATGAGAATGAAGAAAATCCAGAAATTCACTTGAATAATTCACAAAAACAGTAACAATTGATTTCGGAAAAAAATGATCAAATACCAATATCCAGAGTTCAATACTTAAAATATCAAAAATTCATAACCCCCAAAATGAGGTTTTTCAAACTATTTATAATAAAATAAAACCTAATAAAAGAAGGACTCTATTTAAGGCAAATTTGTCCAAAAAGCGTCTGAATCAACGATCCCAGCGACGGACCGTCATGGACACGATGGACCGTCGTGGGATCCGTCATTCTATACTTAGCATAATTTTCTGTTGCTTTCTTCATCAACTTTTTGTTAGCCTCAACGGACATATATGACATACCGTTGCAAGCACGGCGGTACGTCGAGGGTTTCCGTTCCACAAAACTTAGAAACTTCTTGAAATTGGGTACTGGAACTACTATCTAACAACCAGGACGAATATGCAGAACGGATCATCATGGCTATGACGGTCTCTCATGAGCTTCCATAGTCCCACACTTGGTCAGAACTTCCCAACTTCCTTCAGCGGCCATTGTCTTATCACTACGGGGCCACCTACGCACCGTAACAGTCACGATAGACCGTTGTGGGCTCCGTAGGTTTTCACTTCTTCAATTTCTGCTCAAATCCTCCGCATTCTCCTTTGGAAAAATTTCCTGCAAATAAAGATAAACCTACATAAAAAATGAATACAAAACGGCTTTGGACATACACTAAATTTAAGGAAAAGACATTGAAAGTACCGTGAAAACACGGTACATCAAAACCCTCAACTTAAGTTCGTTGTTTATCTTCAAGCGATGCACTATGACTCACTACAAAATATTTGTACAAGAGTATCCGTCTTATAACTTTTGCAATCATTTGCCTATCAATCATTTTTATTCTAATTATGTCCATGCATGCTATCACTATTAGGCTTAAATTATGCGGATCAGACCATGACACAAACTCTGCATTTGATCATAAAGTCTTATCAGGCTTCTTCGCGAACTCTCTGTGGGAGTCAACACATGATTTTTCCACTATTTGATGCTTGATGTTCTTGACTTGTTAATCCTCCATGATTTAAAATAGACATGCAGTTTTTTATATATGGTTCAAACATGTATTGAAATGTTATACCTTGGGTAATTACCTTGAGCCAATCATTGAGCTGCTTGAAATTATCAAATCCAATTATTAGATTCGTCCATATGATGATAGAGCCAAGTAAATTTGTTCTGAATTGTATACTTGGGAAGAATTCAATTGTGATAGTATTCTTTGTGATAACCTTAGTTGTTTTAGGATCCTTGAAAAGCTGTATTGAACTTTTGAATTTGCGGAATTCATTTCTCCTTTAGAAGGATAATATAGTTAAGCATTGATGCATCTTCTCTTATATCCATAAAAGCAATTACCTGGCTAGGTCTATTCCATTTGGTTGGATAGATTGCATGTTGGACATGAGGAGTCTGAATTCCTGAAATGATATTGACATCCTTTTTCTTTAAATCAGATGTGTGAAATAAAACATCTTTCAGTGGTGGTTCAGGACCCTGGGAAATATGAGTCACTTCTGGTGGATTTTTAGTAGCCACTATATCATCCTTAGTGGTACATATTCTAGTAGGTTCTACTGTGTCGACCAAGAGCTTTGCAACTCACTGTGCTTTCCTAGAGTATGGACAATCTCTTCTAAGGTATGAGTTCTTCGAGCAAATAAAACATGTCTTTTCTTTAATCTTCTTGGATCACCTATGTAAGTGAGATCATCTTTTGGCGATCAGGTTATTCTGCTGAGGTAGATGATTCCTCTTTTAGCTTATCCATCCTTGCCTTTCGAGCTTGCCTATGGCATTTGCTTCTTCTTCTATTCTTTTACTGGCATTTGGTGAACTGAGGAGGCTCACGGACACCTTAAATTGTATCACATTATTTTTTGAGGTCAATATGTGCATTACTGGATTCATGATAATCATGTAAAGATGAATTACTTTGCTCTTTTATAACATCTGAATGGATTTGTTGCTCAAGATCATCATAGAACTCTTCATTTCTTGATAAAGATTCCTCTATAAAGAGATTAGAATATACATTATCTTCTTTATCTAGGTTGTAGTGTTCTGGAACTTCTTGATTAAATTAAATCAAGTCGTGGTCAAGGATGCTCCTATCATGTCTAACCCTACCATCATATGGAAGACCACACATAGTCAAGTGTGGTCTCCAGGTAACACATCGTATTTGGATACCTCTAAGTCAACCTGTTGAATAGATGGACCCACGCCTAAGTCGACAAGGTCCCCTGTTGGGCCTATGTGACCATATATTGGTAGCACATTGATGTTTGTCTTGGTATGAATGTCCATTTTCTTTTATGACTACCTTAGCGCTGCTTCAGTCTTCTTTTGGGTCACAATTGTGTCCTTTCAATCCCAAACAAATTTGGCCATGTCAAACTTGTTCTCATCTTGTATAGGGTCGAATGACAATGACATATATGAACTGTCATTTAAAATTGAGAAAGAGTTCTCTTATCTCAGTATGGAGTGTATCTCAAGATACAAAATAAATAACGTAGGGAGAGGGATTTTGTCCTCAGCTAATGCAATCCTAACATATTCCATCTCTTTATGCTGATGATCGAAGAACTGGAAAAGTCATTACCCTTGTGGGAACTTATCAAGCTATATGAGTTGCAATATTTGTTCAAGTTCTTTAATAAGCCCAACA
Organism: Solanum pennellii; assembly: GCF_001406875.1. Classification (NCBI taxonomy): domain Eukaryota; kingdom Viridiplantae; phylum Streptophyta; class Magnoliopsida; order Solanales; family Solanaceae; genus Solanum; species Solanum pennellii. Next base: position 14,332,875 of record NC_028648.1, on the reverse strand, counting down.
TTTTGGGCATATGTATTTATCAATTTATTCTCCTTCATAGCTATCTTGACTTTAGTAGGAGTAATTCTTTTGATAGAATGACTCTTGGTTGACAACAATCTATTTTGGCGCATGATATCTTTTGATTTCCAATTAGATGTTTCCTCTATGTTGCCTACAACCATAGTTTCTCCGATTCTGAGGATATGTATCTTTTGTTGCATTTTGGAAGTGGTTCAAATCATAATTTTTAAAAATGAAGTATTTGGGGAGGTTGTATGTGTGAGTGGAGTTTAATGGGGATATCATGTATAATAGATTCACATGTACATCTTTTAGAGTACTATTTTGATTGGGTAAAGATGACCCAGTTGGAATTTTTTACGAAAAAAGAAAATAAAATTTTCCAAGGTGGCTTAGAGAACCAATAGTTAGGTCTCCATCTTTATTTTTTATTTTGAATTCCCTTTCAGAGTTTCTGCACTTTCTCCCACCTTTGCTTTTGTCAGCATCATCCAAGTAACCTTCTTGGCATCTTTTACAGTAACATTCTATGTTCTATAGAGTATGTCTTGTGAAGGGATAGGTGAACCATGGTAAATCATGCCATCCTGATCGAATTGTCTAGTCCAATCATGTTCACACTTAAATCCACTTAGAAACCAAGATATAGTATAAGAGTCCTTATCCGTAAGAATATCAATATAAGATTGATGCGTATGGATAAGGAAAACTATTTTGTTTGTCCTTTTGTGGGGAAAATGAATAAAAATATCATATTTTGACATGGTCAAATGGGGTTCTTGAAAGACAATATGTTAAGGATGGACTCCCAACTTCTCATATTCTGTGACTCACGTGTCAGGAAGAACTTTGACAAGTTCTTTCCTATGTATTTGCCTTGGTATTTGGTTACAATGAGTGGTTACATTGATGCCATTAATATTGAAAAACAATGGATCTTGGCCACCTGGAAGAGAGGTCCTTATGATGGATTTGGACTCTCCAAGACAACTGACAATAAAGGTTAGTATGAATGGCCTTTCTAGTTGGAGGAACTCCAAGTATTTTGAGATGTATCTTTAACACCTCCGTCAAATAAGAGTCATGTAGGGAGATGGTGAAATTTGGAAATATGGTCATAAAGACAGTCCCTACATTGAGAGTAATTTCTTACGTACCCAAGTTTGCATGTTGATATTCATAGTGTCTACTATCTAGAAGGGAAAGTTGTGCCATGACGGGATCTCCTTTTCTTCCATGATAATTCAATGCAATTCTAACAACACCAAAATAGATATGTGTAAAACCCGTGCTTTTCCACTGTAGGGAAAATCCTCTGGCATATCCAAAGTGATGAAATGTTCTTCTTGATTTCCAAGAATAGGTTGTTGATCAAGTTTATTACACAATGACATATTCTTTGACTCATTTGGCTTTTTTTTGACCAAGGAGTGGATTTTCATCAATGGATTACATAAGTTTTTAAAAAGGCAATATATTTGTTCAACAATGGTATATATGTGGCCGATACTTTATTTTATGAGGTAACACATCTACTTCATAAAGGTAGTCATATTTGCATGAAAATGTTTTAATAAGAGTAGGAGACATGTTGACCTTTGCTAAGGATTTAGATGAACTAGAACCAGGTTTACATGACTGGATAAAGACTCTGAAATAGACATATTTTTTTATTTTAAGGACAGTAAAAACTCATA
>NC_028648.1:14267668-14330353 GCF_001406875.1 Solanum pennellii | reverse complement strand
TATATATATATATATATATATATAATTTCTAATTTCAAAGAAAAGAATCAAACTATTTGTTCTAAAGTATAAGAAAACAAAGTCGATAAGTAGAAACACTTTTATTATTAAAGAAAAAGTAAAAGACAATAAATAAAAGTTGGCGGTAGCAACTCGAGAAATATACCTTATGGTAAACCTTGCTCCATCCTCCGGAGAGGACGGTCTGACTGTGATACCAAATAAGGGAGTAGATAAGTTGAGGGAACTTGAAGCAACACACGGTGCAATATTCATGTCAAGCTTCATCGTTAAGCGGTTATATTAATGATGGGGAATTTTGAGCAAAGTTTGAGAGTGGAATCTGAGCATGTTCTGTACTTGAACTTGGAGGAGGCAAATGGACTGGAAGCCTTTCTTCTCCAAGAGGGTTGACCATGAAAATCGGATTTGGTAGATCTTGCTTCTCCTACATTCAAGCCTTTAGATGTGCAATCTATTGTGTTAGTAACATAATCAACTCATTCTTCTCAATGAGAGAAGGTTGGGCTACAACAACCTCAGTAAACCCAACATCATCCTTATATTGCCCATTGTTGACTTTTCTTTCTAAGAATTTTTACAGGGGAAGGAATCTGTGGGGCCTATAGATCTTGTGAAATCAGGATGCTCCATCAGCTTATCAACACAGATCAGTTCTAACTACCTGTAGTAAAAAAATTACTCAAAGGCAAATTTTTTAGTTTTATCTTGGGGAAATAATTTAAAATAGCACATCGAAAACATATAAACACATAAGAGTTGCATTGTTTGAGGAAATGACAGCCCACGAGTAACTGAGGTTGATTTTTTGAATAAGCAGGAATTTGCTTAATTTATTTTTAGACTAGTGACTCGAGGAGGTTGAATTGCGTTAAGCTAAGGTCTTCTTGCTGCAACTATTTGCATTTGCTTATTTAAACTTCACATTTCCTTATATAATGAAGGGGAAAAGAAAATTTTAAAAGATAACGACCAGGCCGTGAAGGCTTCCTATGCATTTACAAAGGAGAATTCAGACCCTATGTAGTACTAATACAAAAGAAAATTCTCATTTTCATTTATTCGTTTTTAATGATTACAAAGATAGTGAAAAAAAATACAATAAAGATCCTAAATGATAGATGGTGCCTTATTCAAGAATTCTTATTATGATTGCAACATTAATCATGGGTCTAGAAATGGTCCCACAACTACTCAACCACGTAAGTTGTAAGTATGTTATGTGGGCATAATTTTAGTGCTTACGCCAACATACCTCTACACCTTTGGCTGGGTGTATTGAATTCTCTCGATGGGGTGTGTACATTGGACTACACGTTTAGCTCATGTGATTTTATTATCGATTATTCGTAGCTCCAATAGTTCAATCACACTCCATTGCGTTGACCACATGTAAGTATAGTTAGTATTCAGTTTCAACATGATATCATTTAGTCATTGCAATTAGTTAACTCAGTATTTAGTATTTATATCATGTTCAAATTATATTCTTTATTTATTTATTGTTCAGTTATATGTTTATTTTATCTTTACTCTATCCTGCCAACTTAGTACCTTTCAAAAGTTCATGCATACGCTGCGCCACAACTTCTCGTGATACAGATTCAAGTTCTTAGCATCGATATATCGCTTAGATCGGTAATCTACAGTTCAGCAACATCAATGTTGAGTCCTCATTATTGGAGGACTAGTGACATGTTTATCTTTATTGCTTTTAGCTTTAGTTTCAGTTTTGCTAGATCTAGTTGAGGCATGTCCCAACATTTCTAGTCAGTTAGAGACTTATTTTTACACATAGTTCGTCTCAGCTTTAGTCTTAGAGTTTGATTTCTCTTTTGTATCCAAACTCTCTACTTTTATATATTCACAGTATATGGGTATTCCCTATCATTTCAGACTTACTTTATGATTTAGCTTCCACACAGTTTTATTGTTCATTTTTTCTTAAGTATGTTCATGATTATACCAGTAGGGTTAGCTTGGGATCATTTGTATCATTTGTGATTCTAGGTCTCGTGTCCTTGTTTTGAGGGTAGATCAGGGTGTGAAATGTATGATGTATGATAAATGACTTGCACATGGTCTCTTGGTGTGGCAGTGGGGTATGGTCTTTGTAGATGTGAATAAATTTAGAATAGTAGTAAGTAAATGTGTTGTCACAAAAGGATTCAAATAGAGAAGTGTGTCGACTAGACAAGAAAAGTCAAAGTTTAGTGTAGGGTAGGTTGTCCATGGCTTTCATATTGATTTATTTAAAATAAAAAACATGATATCATGATAAATACATACAATTTAAGGGATAGTTTTAACAACACAACTAGAGATTATTTGTGTAATGCAAAGTTCATATCTACTGTCAACAGAGAAAGGATTATCGAGCAACCAAACGGAAGAGTTTTCAAGTTACAAGAGTTAATTAGGAAAATGTTTAAACTTCAAGTTGTCAATATTACTATTAAGACGAAAACAACTATACTGTTGAACGATATCATGGGTTCTTATACTGTGTATTTTTGAAGAATTCTCGACTACAAAGATGAATTATCAAGGAAAATCCAGAGAGCACTTGTGTTGTTAAACTTGATGAAATTAATGTACTTGGGAGATATTACAAAAAAAAAAGGCCACACACTTCCCTGAAATTCCTAAGGTGCTGTTAGCACAAAATACTCAAGACACTGATTTGAAATAATAAAAATAGAGTGAACTTATGAAATTCCTTGTGTATATTAATCTGCAAAAAGTCTGAATTTATACAAAGAAAAAAACATAAACATTAACACTAAAATAAGAACATGTACCACTAACTACCATAAAGGGGGGCCACTAACAGCCATAATGGGGCCACTAACTTCAGAAAGTTAAGCTACTAAAGTTGACTAAGTCTATCTAGAAAATAGGAAGCACTAAATTGAAATATGTAAAAAGAAAGTAAAATTAATAATAAGCTGAAAAAATGCATATTGTCTAACACTCCTCCTTTGCATTTTTGTGGGAAACACCAATTCTTTGCCTCAGATCATCCAACCATTCCTTTGGCAATGACTTGGTGAAAATGTCACCTAGCTGGTTCTCAGATGAACAATGAACAAGCAACACTTCATTACATTGTTGGACTTCTCTGATAAAATGAAACTTGATCTTGATATGTTTAGTTCGACCATGAAACTGGATTTTTTTAGATTGAAACTGCTGAATTGTTGTCACACATGATCTTGTTAGCTTCTGTTTGATCATGGCCTAAGTCCTTCATCATCTTCCTTAGCCAGATAACTTGATTCACAACAGATGCAGCAACTATGTACTCAGCTTCTGCTATTGATTGAGCTGTAGTTTCTTGTTTTCTAGAGCTCCAACTAGGCGAATGCAAAAACCTAGAGAGCAAACTAACAAAAAATATAATGTCAGGCCTGCTTGCGGTTAGATATAGAAGACTGCCAATTAAGCTTCTATGCATACTGTCATCCACTTTTTCGGAATTCTCATCCTTGCCAAGCTTCACACCAGTAGATATTGGAGTAGTCACAGGTTTGCAGTCTTGCATTCTGAACCTGTTTAGAATATCCAAAATTCATTTTTGCTGGCATATAAAAATTCCATCACTGGACTGCAACACTTCAATGCCGAGTAAGTACTTCATGACTCCAAGATCAGTCATTTCAAAGATTTTCTCCATTTCATCCTTGAACCTTTGGATTAGTTCAATTTTGCTTCTTGTCACAAGCATGTCATCCTCATAAATTGAGACAATTAAGGACTCACCTACAACATTGACTTTCACATACAAAGTAGCTTCACTTTGAATTCTTCAGCAAGAAAACCATTCAAGAAAGCATATTTGAAATCAAGTTGATGAATCTTCCAGGAACTATGAGATGCAAATGCAAGAATAAGCTTGATTGTGTCATACCTTGCTAGAGGAGCAAATGTTTCCTGGTATTCCAAACCATATTGTTGTGCGTATCCCTTCAACAGCAATCTAGGCTTATTTTTGCAAATTGTTCCATCAGGATTAAATTTTGTCTTGAAAATCCATTTTACACCAATTACCTTGCGATTTCTAGGTCTGTCAACAAGCTGCCAGGTTCCATTCTTATCGATCACGTCTAGTTCTTCTTGCATAGCTCTCCTCCATGCCTGAGAGTCTTGTGCTTCAGTATAGCTTGTTGGTTCAGAGGTAACCAAGTTACACCATTGATAGACATCTTTTAAGGATCGAGATCCCCTCACTGGTACATTATCCACTAGTTCATCTTCTGAAAGTTGAGGCTGCTTTATTGAAAATGATTCATAATACGAGGTCTGCTGATTTTTCCAATCCCAACCAGCTGCTTCATCAAACTTCACTTCTCGACAAAGAATTAGTTTGTCTGATTTCAAACTAAATTCTTGTAACCTTTGGATGAACTATAGCCCATAAATATGCCTTTATGAGCCTTGTTATCCAGCTTACTCCTTTTTGTTTCTTGAACTCGATAATAACATATACACCCAAAGATTCTGAGATAGTTTATTGATGGTTTTTTCCCACACCAAGCTTCATATGGAGTCATGTCCTGCAAGGCCTTTGTAGTAAATCTGTTCAGCAAATATACAGAGGTATTGACTGCCTCAGCCCAAAACTGATTTGGGATCTTTCTTTGGAGCAAAAGACATCTGGCCATCTCCATTAGTGTCCTTTTCTTCCTTTCATGCACACCATGTTGTTTTGGAGTGTATGGTAATGTCAATTGGCGTTAAATACCTGTGCTATTACAAAACTCCATAAATTGAGAAGAAGTGCATTTTCCTCCATTGTCAGACCTTAAAGCCTTAATACTAAGATTACAATGATTTTCTACTAAAGCTTTAAATTGTTTACAAAAATCAAAGACTTCACTCTTCAGTCTTATGAAATAAACCCAACACATTCTGTTGTAGTCATTAATAAAAAGGATAAAGTATCTATTACCACTCTGAATCTGTTTTCATTGGGCCGCAAACATCCGTATGAATGAGCTGAAGTTTCTGGTTAGCTCTTCGTACCTGATTTGCTTGAAATGGCAATTTTGTTTGCTTTCCCTGTTGGCAAGTTTCACAAACTTGAGCATTACAAAGAAATTCAGGCATATTTTCCACTGATCTTTTTCTTCATCTCGGTGATACTTTTCAGACCAAACTTTTTGTGCCATAGGTTTGTACATGTTTGTGAAGTAATAGTGTAAGCCTGCTCAGTTATTTTTTTCCCAATCAACTGAAAATATTATGTTGCTTATCTTGATATAAAATAACTCTACTCCAGAAGGGTCAGAAAGAACACATTCACAATTCATAATATGCAGAGAATAATTATTTTCAGGCATTTGTCCAACACTCAACAAATTTTGACTTAAATCGGGTGTGTACAAAACATCAGAAATAGTTTTGATACCTGATATTGTTGAGATAGACACTGTACCTCTGCCTTTGCCTTCTACTGCCTCACCATTTCCCACTTTTACTTTAGATTTGTAAGTATCATCTAGGAATTCAAACAATTCAACATTATTGTGTGCAACCACTATCAAGAAGCCATGAATCAGAGATTCACTTATTGAAAAGTATGAAACTGCAAATAGTTGCTCTTTATGTGCATGGACAGCTTCTGCTACTTGTGCTTGCAAAGCACCAGAGGCCTTTTATCTTTATTTGCAGACCTTGGATACGTGTCCCGTCTGCTTACAGTTGCCACATATTGCATCGACTCGCCACAAACAATACTTCTCTAGATGTGTACTTCGTTTACAATGTTTGCAAGGAGGGAACTTCTGCTTCACATCTCCCCTATTGTTTTCTCCATCATGCTTTCCCTTATTCTTTTGGTGGAAATGTTGCTTTCCTTTTTGATTTTGTGCAGAGAAAGCTCCTTCAATGTACTTTTCAAGTCTCATAGTCCTCCATTGAGATTTTGCTTGTAGAGCAATCATTAGTTCAGCTAATGAAAGTTTGCTCATGTCCTTGAATTCTTCAAGAGAGGAAATCTTAGATTCAAATCTCTCAGGAAGAGTCACAAGAACTTTCTCCACAATTCGTCTATCTGTAAATTCTTCACCAAAAAGTCTAATGTTATTAACAATTAAGGAGATTCTATCAGCATACTTACTTATAGTTTCATCCTCCTGCATATTCAAGGACTCAAACTCTCTTTTCAGATTCAACACTCGCATTTGACGAGTTCTATCACTGCCTTGATATTCTTCTTACAACCTATCCCAAGTCTCTTTTGCAGTGTTTCAAGCCATGATTCTGTAAAAAACAGTATCTGCCACAGCATTCTGCATAAGCGACGTGGCTTTAGATTTATTTGCCTTCTGTTCCTTGTTGGACTTGATCTAAGCCAAGGTAGGATTTTCTAGTAGAGCAGCAAATGGTTTATCTCCCGTCACAGTTTCCCAAAGTTCATAGGCTTCCAAAAAAGCTTGCATCTTCACAGACTTGATTTGATAATTTTCACCAGTGAAAGTGAATGGTGGATTTAAAGGTAGGCTGTAGGATTCCATTTGTGTTGTAGGTTAAAACTTTTTTTGTCCTGTAAGATCAGCTAGAGGTTCTGATGCCATTGTTAGAACAGAAATACTCAAGAAACTGATTTGAAAAAATAAAAATAGAGTGAACATATGAAATTCCTTGTGTAAATTAGTCTTCATAAAGTCAGAATTTATACAAAGAAAAAAACATAAACATTAAAACTAAAATAAGAACATGTGCCACTAACTACCATAAAAGGGGGCCACTAACATCCATAATAGCGCCACTAACTTCAGAAAGTTGAGCAACTAAAGTTGACTAAGTGTAGTTAGAAAATAGGAAGTACTAAATTGAAATAAGTAAAAACAGTAAAAATAATAGTAAGCTGAAAAATGTCAATTGCCTAACACTCATGTGGATCCTCATGAGCTAGACATACAAAGATTCCCTTCACTTTGAGAAAGTGTACCATAGTTCATGCGATATGAAACACCGTCCTCCCCGGTTGTAAGAGATATTTAGATCGCTCTAGTGGTTTCAATGGAATAAATGGGCATGTCATTAAGATTCCCCATGTTGTCATTTTTGCCATAGGGACTATCATTGCCACTCCCATGGTAACTCATTTTATCAAGCTGCTAATCAACCAACAAACTCAGTGACATTAGTTGGGCTTGCCTAACTCGCTTGGCTCATGGCCTTTTGCTCCTAACCTTGCGTTTTGATACTCTAGGCATCATTTTTTTGAACCTTAGTTTGAAAAATCAATCAAGTCAACCTTTGACTTATGGAAAATCAATGAATGCCATCTTTATCTTGCGCTCTGCCACTTTGGGCGATGGGCATAAGGATCACCATTCTAATTCGTTGCATCACATTTTCAACTTGAGTTTACCAACAATTGATTTTTAGGTGATCAACAATTTCACTTTGCACTCGTTTATATTTTTGGCCATTCATTAAATTTTCTGTCCTTTGTTTGTTCAATTTCCTATAAAGCTGCAAATCATCAATATTTGATTAGAAAAGAACGAAGTTAGGAATTGAGTACATTCATTATTGAGCTAAATGGACCTTAAATGAGTTCAAAAATGTGCAATTTATCAAAGTGCCCCAGGAAATGGAAATGAATAATAAATAATGTACCAAGCATGTAAGACAAACTAAAAATGATACTCAAATATGAAGACTGAAAGAATAGGATAGGTGTGACAAGGAAGAAGAAAACTTTGTCTATTTTAAATGATACCTCATATAAAGATATAACAAGCAATAAAATAACCTTGCACCATAAGGTTTGTAGGTACAAACACCACACAATTGGTATAATTTCTAACAAAAAAATAATCACAAATTCATATTTTTGCCATGCCTATATCCCAATAATAAATTTACTTGATTTGTCCAAATATACATGTGTTGTGAATTAATACAAATCCTAGGCTATACGATACAATATATGTGTTGCGCAAGAGTACAACCTTCTTTTCTTATAGGTACTGTCTACCCAACCCATAGAGATAGTTTACATAAATAATAAGCATGGTATATCAATATTATGGTCTATCTAAGAACCTTGCAATGTCAATATTCGTTGAGGACAAAAAAATCTCATAAGTGACAACTAGACAATAAAAACATCATAACAATATCATGACTTTGATGAATTTACATTCTTAAAGTTATTAGACTCATATTCATTAATAATACTATGTTTTAATGCAAATAAGAGGGATTTAAGACCCTTTTCTCCTAATGTACAAATATCTCTTTGAACTCGAGTAATGAATTATTTGAAATTAAAATTCACTCAACACATCAACGAGGAACTAAGGTCCAACGAAACTTCATCTAGGTTTTGGGTTTAAAGCATACTCAAGTTGAAGCCATTAATTGATTAGCGTGTGTTAAGAAGTTTTGTAATTGTGAGTAGGTGTTACTTGGCTAAGGCATGGTGAAGATGTGCCACATCTTCTTGGAATTGCACATGAATTTCGAAGCTTCAACATAAATTATTTTACGAGAGAGCGTGAGTATTTTCGTACTTGATGTAAAAAGGACTCATTTGGGAGGTTCAAAGGGTATTGTAGGATATGCGAGTTATTTATTATTATTATTATTCTCCAATTAGTATATTCTAGAATAGAGAGTAATTATTTTGTTATAGTATTGAGTAGGTAATAGACTTATCAGAACATTATTATTTTTTTTGAAGAAGGAAACACAAAATTATGGTACTTCTAGCTTGGATATATTATTTATTGCAAAGTATGAATATAATAGAATATTACTTTCATGATATATTCTCTATTTTCATACTTATGAGTAGCTGAAACTTTTGCTAGGGCTGTGTGCATGATCTTGAATTATTTCTTATGCATGCATCTATTGTTTCTATCAAGGTATAATAGAAATATCAATGGTTGCAGACATTTGTTATACACTAGAAATTCACTCCCGTTTAAAAAAGGAAGTGAGTTGGGTATCACTTCATTAGTGAGATAGATAGTTTTATTGTATCAGAGCTACAAATAGTGTAATCTAATTAAATTTCATATTTAAGGATTACATCTAGCGAGATATTCGAACTCACAAGAGTAATCTTTGATATTTTGAATGCATGGTCTTGGGGTCAGATGAAACCCAAGATACATACATTCATTAATTAAAGAGAAAATTAGATATAGTGTAAATAAACAGATATCCATGTGTATATTGGTGTGGAACATGTTGATTACTACCTATTGATTTGAAGCCTAGTTTATATTGCACATACTCGTAGTTGGTTTTAACTTGTTGAACCTATCATTATGTTGCCTAAGTAAACTTCATCATCGTAGTTTGAAATAATTTTGTGCTTTAACTTGGTTTCTCCCCAATTTAATTTACATTATTTCATTTACAACAAGACAGGTCTTAGTCATGAATTGAATATAAAATAGACCACAATCCTTTCTTCCAATCCTTTTAGTTCAACACATACACGTAAAGTTGGGTAATAATCGTGCACACAATATTCTATACTTCAATTTTTGAAGAATGGTTGAGCATTATCAATTATCACATACAACTAAACACAATCATAACATGATTAACCATTCCACTAAGTCAGGAGAATCTTACAGAGTAGCAGTATACAATGTTGTGGTAGACCATTTAATACGATAAGGATACAAGTCATATGATGACTATATACAGGCCATAACAAATTTAATTTATCGGGATCATGTTGGAAAAGGAATTGTATCCTCAATATAGACGGAAGACCTAAAGATAAGAAGCTTGACAAACTAAAAGTAATACAATAATACTAGAATCAATTAGGCTACCAAAATAAGTCTTATCCAACCGATAAGGAACTAAAGTCTTCATTAATACTAGTCCATTTTAAACTCAATTAAAAAATGAAAATTTAAAAAATAATGACCCTATTTCCTTTTTAGTCTGTTTCAAAAATATTTACCCCTTTCCTTTTTTTGGCAACACTTTAACTTTAACATTCTACGTGACATGTTTAAGACCAAAAGATTGAAGGTCATTTTGTTACATTTGACATAACTTTAATTTTGTACCACAAGATTAAAAAGTCCTCTTTCTTTTCTTAAACTCAGTTCCAAGTCAAACTAGACAATCGTTTTTGAAACAGACGGAGTAACAATAACAAAAGATAATAATTATATGACAAGAGAGACATTGTTGAGGTAGTATAACAAGGATCAATTCATGCTAAATCACACCATTCAATTGATAAACAATGTACAAGACATCTAAGAGTATGAAACCAATCTACCTTCTCTACATAAAATTATTACTATCATTATACACATCAAAATAGATCACAACAACAATAGAACAACTATATTTCTTGGAACCACGACGCATGAATGCCTTATGACTTAAAAAGGACAAAATAATGAAAAAAGAAATATAAAAAATACGAGAGAGTTGATTACAGGAAATCTAACCCAACTAAATATTCTAGATTCATCATGATTCATAAAATTTTTCGTAGCTTCAACATTAACAGGAAAACATATTTTTATATCAATGCACCAAAACAAAGCTTTGGTTGTAGATATCGATATCCAACTTTAAGCGATTAGGTTCTAAGAAACATAAGTGTAGAATATTACCACAAAGTAGATCAAACAATATACGTAGCTGAAAACATATATTAACAATGAAATTCTTTCAACCACATTTAAAAACAATAAGAAATGACACAAAATGAAACTTTTAGCAAGGAAAAGCATTTGATAAATGGCTAAATGACCCCACAAGCTTTAACCGGATTTATCCTATACACTTAATATTTATGGGAGTCCCATTACGATATTGAATCCTTTATTTTATATATTAGTTAACCCTTATATGTTGATGACTCAACCTAAACCAGACTTATAATGATTTTAGTATACCCGCGCTGTCCACAAATCTATGAGTGGACCCCATGAGTTTATACGTCATCGCACAACTCTTTACCTAAATTTTTTACTTTTAATTGATTAAAACCCCCTAATTCATCTTCCATTCCCTTCTAATTAACCCTCATTTTTCATGATCTTTCATTGTTGAGCACCCATCACTTAAGATTAAAGTTTACTCGATAGGATACTTACTATTTCTTTAGAGAAAAGGTATGTTCCTTACAAACTTAATTCTATTTTGATTTATAATTTTAGATTTGATGACATGCTTTGAATAGGGTTTAATTATTACTGTTGATTTTATATATTTTATTAGGGCTTCTTAATGTTATTGGAAATTAGAAAAATGAAGAAGAAATTTATGTCCAACAATATTAGTGTTTATGTGGCATAGTACTATCCTGTTCAATTTATATCATATTAACGTCATATTGACTTGACAATCTATCTTTTCTTTCCTTACTAATGTTACCCGAGTATATATTGATTTTATGTTAGAATTTCATATATATTTTATATATATGACACTATGTTCATTTTAATGTGGATGTAGATGTATTTAATGTATAAAATTTAGAGTAGTTAGTTATATTTAATTTTATTTAAGTATTGCAGTTTCATTCCTTAAGTCTTGCATTTTTATTTCATAATTGGCGTTCATCAAAAGATGAATCACTATGTTTACATGATGCCCACTAAGAGTAGGACAAGATATATTGCCTACAACTTCTTTCTACTGCAATAACTCTGGCTTCATCTTCTCATTTTCAAGTCGAAGATGTAAGTTCTTATACCTCTCAACCTTATTCTGATATAAAAAATAAACAAGAATTACCTTATATAGTACATATCAAACATGTATTACTAAAATTGATGAAGGTGTTAATCAAATAGGAAAACCATAAAGGAATTAAAAATAGATCATTATGAATTGAAACTTTAAAAACGGTCAACGATATTTTTTGTGATCATAGACCCATCTTTTGTTTCAATTTATATAAATTTTAGAAAGAAAAAAAATTGATAAGCAGACTTAAACATGTTATAACATCTTAAGAAAAATAATCTACATTATCGATACATATAATTAAATTAAATTTTAAAAATTTTTTTTTACTCAGTCGGCATCCAACTTGCAGGATGGAAATGTATGGCTGAAATCCTCAACTCTCCGAATTATAAAATAATAACATAATTAAAAAGTGAAAGATAAAATCTTCAAAAAATGAAAAAGTGTATTATTTTTAATTGAATGTTATTCGAGTCAACAAGCAATTTAAATGACTTTGTCAGGTATATAGACATATAAATGTATCTAAATGGAGGAAAATAAATGAAAGAAATGACTTTATTGATTATATAGACATACTCAAATGAAGTGAAACTCTTTCTTGCTACTATTGAATCTCTAAAAAAAGAGATTTTAATATTTTGTTTGTCGAGAGTAAAAAGGGGAGGACTTTATTTATAGTGAAACAAGTAATGACTTGGACATGAGCTAAGTTTGACCATATATGAAAAAGGACAAATTAAAGATGTAGAGAGTAGAGGTCTTCCCCCTGTGGAAATAAAAAGAGGGATTTCGAGAATTGGAGGAGAAAGCTATGAAGACGAGAAAAATAAAAATTGAGTAAAGGAGGAGTAATTGCAATGTGTGTAGTAGAAAGGGTGAAGTTGCATTATGTACTAAGCGTGTTAGTATTGCAATCCTTCAGGAGAAGGTGTTGGTGGGGTGGATGGGTGGGTTCAAGCATGCGTAAGAAAAGTCTGTATGTTTATGTGTGTAGGTATCACAGTAGATTCATGATTTGAAGCATAAGTATGGTCAAACAAAGCATTTGAGACATTTTTTTATTTCGTTCAATTCGACATTAATATTCTTACATATTTAATGAAGGAGTTAATAAAATTAAAGAATTTAGACTTACATTATTAGATTCGGTCAAACAAAATATTTGAATTAATTATGTGAATATTACGGCTAAGAACTTCTCGATGTTTCAATTTTTTAATTGGAGTTCTCAAATTAGTGTTACATATGTTTTTTTCATTGAACAATTAATGATAATTATTTAGGCTAGAGGACTTGACGGACCACCTCAGAGGTCGGAAGAAGATTTATAAAATAATAATTTATCCATGAAACCTTAAAGATTATTTTTGTTAATACGGATATTTTAGTGTTAGAATTATGACACTCATAAGTAATTCTTGTTTTTGATGTAGTATTTTCTGTTTCAGCAATTGTCATGAATTGTGAGAACAAGAATTTAAAGCTTTTGTAAAAGTAAATACTTGAAATAATGTTGGTAATTTATATATATTCACAAAGATACGTTGTCAATTATTATGATGTGAAAGAGCTTAAACAAGTATGTGAAACTCAAATTTTGTAATCCGTGCATTTTCTTAGTATATACTTAACACACAGATCAAAAATCATTGTATACGTTAGTTTGATCAGCTCAAGCTTTATACATTCAAATTACTAATAGTAATATCTTTTTTGTGAAGGTGGTATAACAATTCTCTGAGTCATGCATTTTCATTCGACCTAGGGAACCTACACCCTAGCTCCTTCAAAGCCTACTCGTGTCTAGATAGTGTTCATTCCACTACCTAAACGTTGTAGAACTTATCCAATACTAGAATATCCCACATTATAATACTCAATAACTGTCGTAGAACATACTATCTAGACATGGAATCCGGAGTCTTTCCTACTCCGATGGAGGGTGTTCTACTTGCAAAGTGTACAACTAGGACACATCCCATGTGGGCACATGATTAATGAATATCAAGGGTTTCTTTGTACTTTAGTCTGAAATTAAGTAGAGTCACTCCCCACGAATATTCACGTGGTGCTAGCCTTTGTTCTCATAGATTAGTTCAATAACACAAGATATATGATAAGGCAACACTTCTAGCGTTACCTCACCATAATTTCTTTACCAAATATGAAACCTATAGGGCTGCCACTCAATAGTTAATAGGATAGATTTATGATTTTATTAAAGATATTTTCATGTCGTTGCAGCCAACCTACCCCGAAGTCCATCATTCATACAAGAAGGATACCATTACCACTTTCTATTACAAGGATATCTGAACCTCTTTTCCAGTTTGAAGGTTCCAAGTTAATTACCCTTTTATCATGTTCAAGGTTATTTTTCACTCATACATAAACATACATGACAAACTTACTTCAACCTACTAAGTCATGAGTTTATATTCACATTATTCATCTATCAAGTAAAGGGACATAAGTCTACCAAAACCTGACACACACATCACCATATTATCATATGTAAAATAACATTCAAGTAACACATAGGGACAACTAAGTCTACTAAAAGTCACCCTATTCTCTCCTATAGAAATATCAACATAGTCCATCATAGACTCATATAGTCAATTAGAATAACCATACTTCAACACCAAGACTACACCTATAAGGACATCACCATAGTCTATCATAATCACCTATAATCAATTAGGACAACACATGCTTTAACTTTACACATATACTTAAACATAATCATGCTTCACATTGATTATCTACACAAGCTATCACATAAAAGTATCAGAATTCGTAAAGTAATGCCGACAAGGCCATGTTCTTCACAATTATAACACATAAGCACCGCCACCATAACTGGACCATACCAATTAACACAAGTCAATACCAATACTGCACAATAAAGAGGGAATTAGGTCAAAATACCATCATTCCATTAACAACACCTCCAACCCATAGTCATTCCAACCAATTCAATTCACAAGGCTCTTACCCATAGTCGTACACATAAATCCAAACCAATAACAAACTATACAATTGATCCATCAAGATTCAATATGAAAATCATAAAATTAAGTCAGCCTATATATAATTCTAAAATGATCTTTACAAAATTCAATGTCTCAAAATAATCTACACAATAATTAAATACAATTAAGCCTTGATCAAATCACCCACATTAGGGCCAAAATAAGGAAACCATGATTTTCATGGGTTCATAGAGATTTTTTCCTTAAAAGATTGTATTAACATCAACTCAATCATAAAACATTGATTCAAAACCTTTTATGAAAGAACCTATGGCAAGAATTCAAAATAGAGGATTTCATGTTTTGATCATCTTTTAAAACTATCTAAAATTGTCTCCTTGAGTAGAATAGGATTTAAGTATGAAACACCATACTTTAATGGAATAAAATCCTAGTCAATTGGGAGAAGAAGACACTTGAGAATTCACCTTCTAGCTTGAACTTGAGTTTTCCCTCCAATGGAGGTATGCGAGAATTTGGAAGAGAAGAGGGTTTTAAATTTTTTTATTTCTTATTGGGTATTGGGGTTTTGACTTGGTAAAAGAATTAAATATGACTTAAAAACGTCTATAACTGACCCTCAAAGTACCCAAAATACCCCTACATCAATTGAACCTTTTAGACAAGTCAAACTTAACTTAAATTTTCAAAATTATCATCGGGAAAAAAGTCTGCGATGCGGAGCTGCTCCCACATAATTTCTGAAAATAAATTGCAAGGCATTGGGTTCCGCGTTGTGTCCCAAAACGCGTAGAAAAATTTGGTACTTGATGGACCAAGTCCGTGACACAGACTTATTCTTCTCTATGCCTGATTGGCTTCTGCCTTGGACAACTGGCTTTCTCAAGGTTGCGTCCTCCTCAAGGACCCCTAGGGCAGTCCTTGGGAGTCGTGTCTAGACCTTTCAACCCTAAACACGTTTGTATACATTTTAGGAACCTATCCTATAAATTTGAATTCCAAACAACACATAAAAATGCCAAGACACACAAGAACACACTAGCAGGTCTAAAGGCTAACTTTCGAACGTCATGGACGTTTTTTGATGTTTCACTTCTAACCCTTCCAAACTAAACACACTGACTTCTAATGCTATAATTAAAAATTATAAGACCTTATAACTTCATGAAACACATGTTAAGATATAGTTTAACCTTGTTCATTATTAGGGGCGTTACATTCTCCCCCACATGGACAACATTCATCCTCGAATGACACTTGCTACACTTTAAATACTTTCAAGAGATATAATAAAAAAATATCAGATCTTAACTATACCAAACAATATACCATACACATATATAGGAGGAACATCAACTCCTCAAAATCAACAGACTCAAACATAACAAGGAAGTAGGCAAAACCTCTACAACTCATCATGCAATAAGACTCTCATTTCTCACTTCATATTGAAGGAATTTCCTTCTCCACACTTCATCATACTCATACACATAATCATCATTTCATTTGTTCCATTATAATTACATTAAATCGCCACCTAAGGTTTCTCTAAGATTCAACTAAGTAAGACATGGAAAGACAACCCATACAACCTCTCCAAGCCTCCATAGGCAACTCTCAAAGCTACTATAGATAGGGACACTCTTAGTCAATTTACATTAACTTAATCCATAATCAATCATTAGTAATTTAAGAGATTTTTCAAGCAAATAAGGACTTCACATAATGGTCATAGAGAAGACCTAGGAAACCTACACCCTTGCTCCTTCAAAGTCTACTGGTTCCATTTATAGATATCGTCACATTCCACTACCTAAATGTTGTAAAACTTATCGAATACTAGAATATATTCCTCATGATGAGAATAGTCAATAACCAACATAGACCATACGAGCTAGGCATGGAATCCAGAGTCTTCCCTACTCCGTTGTAGGGTGTTCTACTAGCCAGTGGTAGAACTAGGAAACATCCCATGTTGGCTCATGGTTATGGAATATCAAGGGTTTCTTTGTATTGTATTCTCAAGTTAAGTAGATTCACTCCCTAAGCATACTCACTCGGTGCTAAACTTTGTTCTCATAGAGTTGTTCAATCACACAAGACATATGACAAGGCCACATTTCTAGCCTTACATCACCATAATGTCTCTACCAAACATGGTTCCTCTAGGATTGCCATTGAATGGTTAATAGGATAACTTTATGGCTTTCTTAGAGATGGTTTCATGTAATTCCATCCAACCTACCCCTAAGTTCATCATTCACAGAAGAAAGATACTGTTACAGCTTTCAACTTCAAGGATATCCCAACCTCATTTCTAGTTTGAAGGTTCCAAGTTAATGACCCTCTTAACATGTTCAAAATCATATTTAACTTATACATACATATATATGACAATGGTACTTCAACCTACTAATTAAAGAGTTTATATTCACATTCTTCATCTATCAAGTAAATGGATATAGGTCTACCAACACAAGACACACACATCACTATCTTTTCATATATATGTAACATAACATTCAAGTAACACATAGGGACAACGAACTAAGTCTACTAAAAGTCACCCTATTCTCTCCTATAGATACATCAACATATTCCATCATAGACTTATATTGTCAATTAAGAAGAATCATACTTCAACATCAAGACTATACACATAAGGACATCATTACAGTCTACGATGATCACCTATAATCTTTTAGTAGAACACATGCTTTAACTTTAATCTTATACTTAAACGTAATCATGCTTCACATTGATTATATACACAAGCTATCACATAACAATCACTAAAACAAAATGATCATTAGCGGCAATTGTCACTCTTTGTATATGTCCCTAAAGCCTTTTGCAACATTGGCTCTAATGGAACTTAACTAATTCTTGTAAGGCTTTAGAACTCTTTATTAAAGTCACTATTTAATGCCGCAAAAAGTCATTTTTGTTGTAGTGAATATCATAATTCATGAAGTAATGCCGACAACACCATGTTTTTCACAAGTATAACACATAAGCACCGCCACCATTAGTGGACCATTCCAATCAACACAATTCAATACCTATACTACACAATATAAAAGGAATTAGTTCAACATACCATCATTACATCAAGAACACCTCCAATTTGTAGTTATTCCAACAAATTTAATTCATAAGGCTCTTACCCATAGCCATACACATCAATCCAAGCCAATAATAAAAATATACAATTGATCTATCAAGATACAATATGATCATTAAAATAAGGTAGCCTATATACAATTCTAACATAATCTTTTTATAATTCAATAGCCCAAAGTAAGCTATACAATAATTCAATACAAATTAAGCCTTGATCAAATCTCCCACATTAGAGCCAAAATAAAGAAATCATGATTTGCATGGGTTCATAGAAATTTTATCCTTAAAAGAATGTATTAACATCAATTTAATCATAGAACATTGATTCAAAACATTTTATGCAAGAACCCATGGCTAGAATTCAAAATAAAGGATTTCATATTTTTAACATCTTTGGAAACCATTTGAAATTGGCTCCTTGAATAAAAGATGTTTCAAGTATGAAACAGTATACCTTAATTGATGAAAATTCCAGTCAATTAGCAGAAGAAAACACTTGAGAATTCACCTTCTAGCTTGAACTTGAGTTTTACCTCCAATGGAGGTTTGAGAGAACTTGGAAGAGATGATGGTTTTAGATGTTTGATTTCTTATAGGGTATTGAGGTTTTGCCTTGATAAAAGGTTCAAATATGAGTTAAAATCTATGTATAACTGACTCCCAAAGAACACAAAATACCCCTACGTCAATTGGACCTTTTTAGACAAGTCAAACTTACCGTAAATTATTGAAATTATCATCGGAAAACATGTCCGCGACGCAGAGCTGCTCCTACATTATTTTTGAAAATAAATTCTGAGAAAGTGAAGTCCGTGATGTGGCCAGTGATGCTGATGAAAATCTCGTCGTTGATGAATCAAGTCCACGACGCAGACTATTTCCCTCTATGTCTAATTGGCTGCTGCCTTGGGCAGCTTGCATGCTCAAGGTTGGGTCCTCTTATAGGACTCCTTGGAAGGCTTCAACCTTAAACTAATTCGTATACATGTTAGGAACCTATCCTATAAATTTGAATTCCAATAAACACATAAAACATTCCAAGACACAATAAAGCACACTAGCACGTTTTAAGGCTAAGTTTTGAACCTCATCGATATTCTTGGAGGTTTCACTTCCAAACTCAACGTATTGTAACACTATATGATTAATCATTTTAAGACCTAATAAACTAATGACACTCATGTTAGGCTCTAGTTTAACCCAGTTTGTTTATTGGGGCGTTACAACCTAATCGTCAACGCATGACCCCCTAGGACCCCCGGAGGGTCTTTGAGAAGTACCCAAGGGAAGGTCCTAAAAGCTGTAAACTACAGCATGACCCATGACTTGGGCGCCACGAGCTGTAGGTGGACCTACGCTCCGTAGTTGTGAGGCGTGGGTAATGATTTAGTTACCCATGATTTTCCCCCAAATATCCCTCTTTGATCCAAACTACTGCTATGCAAGACCAATCGTGGTCCCATCCACGATCAGTGGATGGTGTCTGTTCATCATGCAAAAGATTTTTTGGGTTCGGCCAAGAGAGGGCTGTTTCCATAAATTCTATTTTTAATTATTAAAGGGTGGAGACGGTTTTATTTAGTTATTTCAGATATATTAAAGTTCTTTCAACTATTAACCAACCTTTAAATCTCTTAGAACTCACAAACTCAAAACTTAACCAACTCTTCTCTCCCAAAATATTTCTCTCTCTAGAATCCATTAAAGACCATCAACAAGGTGAATATTAAGGTTCAAGACCAAACCTTTTCACTCCAATTTAACGAGGAAAACATAAATCAAGATATGAGAGACATCATCCATGGGACACATTTCTTCATGAAGTCCTTCAACTCTTCAATTTTGAATCTGTAGTTTCTTCGAAAACTAGGGTTAACCATGTGTTTTTCCTAGTATTAATGTCTACGGGTCAATTTTTCTATATAATGGTTAATTTTTTTAATGATGGTTTTATTGTAAAATTCCCCATGACCCAATATCATGAGTTGTGATGGGTGTATTGATGAAATGTGAGTACTATGAATTGTGTCCATGATAATATAATAAATTGATCTTGTTTTATTCATGCTTAGTTTAGTAATTATAGGTTTAATTGTAATACATGATGATTGAACCATGATAGGGTAATTAGCTATGGTTTGTAATTGTAGATGTAGGTTGTATATGAATCAATAATTCACCTAGATTGTGATGATCCTATGAGTATTATGTAAATTATGGTATTGTTGAAAGATTTTTCTCTCGTATACCCTTACACATGACTATGCATGAGAGGTCCATAACTATGATAATGTTGTTGTGTTTATGGAAAGTGTATTATGATGAAACACCATGAACATAATGTTATAGGTTTGCTCACATACTAATGATTCTAATGTTGAAAGGACATTCTCACCTAATTAATCCAGAAGCTTCCATGATACCATGATGGTTTGAGTGATTTGTGTTCTCTCATGAACATAAATATAAATTAAAGACTTAACATGACAACTAAAAGGAATTAATCTTAGAACCAAGTGTATAGGAACAATAGATGAAAACCATATACCTTAGTTAGTTAGGATTTCTAGAAGCAATGTCCCCATCACATAACTATTTGCCCACATATGACTTAGCTAGTGGATATGTTACACCTCGAAAATCCAATGACTTAAGATAGAGATTTGAATGGAGTAGAATAACCCAAGAAGGTTTAAAATGGTGTTTCTAGACCTAACCTCATGTACTTAAATTTTTAGGAGATATTAGAGTCTAAGTGTCAAGGAACGACCATGACTTCTAGAAACTAGTGAAAATGAACTAATGTGTTCTTAGGTGTTGCAAGGGGATTGAAGTGTCGTAACAAGGCTTAGTCTTGTAAAAAGACTTTGAATATATGTTATCACATGTTCAGGGTCAAAACATCCGGGTACGACCCCAAGGACCACCCTAGGGGTCCTTGAGGAGGACCTTACTGTTTGACCCAAAAGCTGTCAAATGACAGCTTGACCTACAGAGGTAGTGACGATCCGTCACTAGGATTATGCCCGGTAAGTGAGTCTCATGGTCTTACACTTTGTATCCCCACCCAGACTTATCCTTTCCCCCTTCTATGACAAGACCTACAAACTGTATGACGGGCTATAACACCACCTACTATCCGTAGGTGTCACGGCTAGGTAAGTGAATTTTCACTTTTATTTTTGGATCCTATTACAAGTTAGTTATATAAATAGGAGTTTATAGGGGTGGTTATTGAGTTAATTAACTAACTACCTAATATAATACACCAACCCCAAGACCCCAAGTTATACTAACTAAACTCATAAGACAACTCAAAACTCAACTTGTCTCTCAAAACTCTCTCTTCTAAGAACTCCATTGAAAGTCATTGAAGCTTCAAGAAGAAGGTCAATCCTCCAACTTTTCTACTCAATTTCGTGGATAAATAATAAATAAGGTTTGATTTAGTTCACTCTTGGTATTTCTTTCCCCAAGAGGTCCCTTCAAAGATGTTTTCAAAATTTCCAAAAATCTAGGGGTTTTTTCTATACATGGTCTTCTTTGAAATTATGAATCAATTGTGATGAATTATGATCACTTAGGGTTGATTAGGTGTATAATGATGGGTAATTATTATTTTTCACTTGAAATTCCCTTGGACCCATGTTCTTCCCCAATTTCATAAATCTTGGATTTGTTATGGTGAATTGGTTGAAGATGATAAATATATCAATTCTTTATATTAATGATAGTTATATTGTTATTTCCTAAATTCCATTATTTTATGTATTAATTATGCATTTTTTGGTGATTGAAGTATGAAGTTTCACGAAGGGTAAGAAGGTATGAATATTTGTTTTAATTGAACTCATATATGAAAAATGAATTACTTAAATAGTAATGATGCTATATCCATTGTGTTGATGTTGTGTTGATTGCATTATTTCCTCATCCTTAAAACCTATACACTTGAATTAGCTATGAAGTATGCATGTATGGTATGGTATGATCGTTATATGATTGAAAGGAAGTTCACATGATTATAATAAATTGTTAAAAAGGTTTACTCACTTGCTAATGTTCATAAAGTGAAAGGATTGTTATCACTTATGAACATTTATGATCTATTATGGTAAGATTCTTACACACTAGTAAAGTATAATGTGAACTAATGTGATGACTAACGAGGATTACTAAAGGGAATACATGCTTAGCAGTGAAAGGGCATGTAAATGAGATAGGGTTCTCACGTTAAGTAAGTCTGGTTCCCCACACGAAATTCCTCACGTTTAGAAAGTACATATTCCCATGATATGTGTTATCTCATGAGATGGAAATCCCCACGTTTAGCAAGTTAGGATTTCTAATAACAATCAATTACCCTTAACTGTGTGCCCACATATTTCTAATAACAATCAGTTACCCTTAAATGTGTGCCCACATATGACTCTAGCTTAGTGGATCAACCTAGATAGCTATGTACGAGAGGTTAAACCTTAGGCAATTGTTAACGCTCTCTTTTCGCTGTGGGAGTAGAACACACCAGATTCGATGTAGCTCACACGGTCTAATATCACTTATTACAATATCTTCCCTATTGTAAAAGTAAATGAATAAAGGAAATGTATTAACTCTTACTAGGGCTTTCTTGAGGGGTTTCTACATAGTGTGAGGGAGGGTATGGGACATTTCTTACACATCTACATAGTGATTATGTTGATTATGACTTATGCAGGTTAAGGTAGGTATGATATTTTTAATATGGCAAGTCATAATTATTTATAAGATTATGAATATATATATGAAGTAGGTTGTATAATGTGATACTTAGCTTTCGATAGGGTTATGGGATTCTATTCTTTGCATTGAACAAGTATTGCTTGGGTTTTCTACATGTTGGGATGCTATTATGTTGGGTTTACTTATGTTTCTTAACTTATGTGAATATTTGGTTTACTTGATAAAATATGTTTTAACTAAAATTTCTTTTTTGTGCATGTTTCAATGGTTATAATGCATAGGAGCCATACTTTGTAAGTATGATGTACTAATCAATATTTTCTTCCCTTTTCCCAAATAATATAGGTTCGAGTCATTGAGGATTCAAGGCTATTACTCAAGGATATTTGGAATTTTTTCTCCAAGTTTGTAAGTCCTCAAGTCCGAGAACAAGACCCTTATGTTCTAGCTTTTAGTTCTTTGTTTATGTTTGAATATATTATCGTAGTTTACTATTTCTAGACTTCTTATTGATATGAGGTCTAAGTTCCAAATTTCTATACATCTATGTTTATGATACAACCCGAGTCTACACCTTGGACGTGGCCGAGACTCGAAGACCATTACTAGTCTCCAAGCGAACCCTCATGCTGGTTGACTACAACTTAAGCATACAAAAGCTTAAAACATAAGAAAATCCATATCTCTAATACAAATCTCTATCTTTAAAGATTACTCTGAATAAAATAACATATTAAACTAGCCATAAAATAGGAAACTTTAGTCTTTAAAGCATTTAGTAAAATAATGAGTAATACAAACTTCCTAACAAAAATAACAATGTACGAAGCCTCTAACTAATAAATATGGTAGTTGGGACAAGACCCACGACCTCCTTACTAAACTTAAAAGTGAAGTAAATCCTCTGCAAACGAGGAGGCTCACCATGGCGAACTCGAAATCTAGGATGCATCCACAAATTTCCTGTGGATGACCCTAAATATCATTGTCTGCATCATCAAAAGATGAAGGTCAAATGACTCAGTACGTGGAATGTACGAGCATGTAAGGGGAATTCTTAAGTATAATATAAGCTTGAAAACATGAATAAAAAGGAAACATACTTACCATTTTTAAAACTTACTCAGCTGAAGTCAACTTATGAATAAGATATTGAACTCAAGGATTAGATATTAAATTTCAAAGATATGATACTCGACTCAATGAAGCACATATTAACTCAAGATACTAAACTTAATATACTCAACTCCTTATACTCGACTGAACTCATTTCGATATAAAGTAGTTTCAAACAAGTCCAATATAAAGAAATGTTGTTTAAAAAACATGTTGTAAATTTTGTGTGTATGCAAAGATACAAATTAACTCTGAGATGTATGTAAAAATACAAAATAATCTCGTGTCAATTTAAAATCATAAAAAAAGACATATCATGCTTCTTCTCAAAGTCTACTAGAGCAATGCGTGACTGAAGTCCCATACCCCCATTCATACTAACTAGAACCTCTTGAAGAACCAAGCAACTACTACTGTTGGAGTTTTTCTAGCCGACAACTATCACTTAAGAGCTATAGTGATAATACAACACTTTACCTTGCGCTGCCAAGGACCGACCTATACCTTGCCATCAGTATAGGAAACTATCTTAACTTAATGGATCCACTAGCTTAACTTAAGTGATCATCTAAAAAGTATGACCCATTGATGTCCATGATGACTACATGGTTTACATGGAGACTTGAGTTATTATGAACAATCATCCCCGCAACGGTGCTCAATACTACTACTAAAATATATACTAGCTTTTATGTTTTTAAAACATATTGATTATGTGATTTGAGATTAGTTCTCAAAATGTAGCTTTAAAATCTCTCTTTGAAATTATAGTTTTCTCTTTCTTTAACTAAAACTAGCCATAGGGACTATTCAAGTGTAGCTTCCTTTTTTTTCTCAAAAGTTTGAAAACATTTTGTTTAAATTCTTAGGGACTACTTGTTCCATTATGACTTTTGAGAATTAAACTTTACTCTTTGCTGAACCTTAAAACAAAATTGAAAAGTTTATTTAAGACTCTTGAATACTTTAGGAACTTCCTTTTACTTTATCCTTAGCATTTAGACTTGACTCTTGATTTTCCTTCAATTGAAGTATGAACTCAAGGTTCATGATCTCATTGTTATGAATGATGTCATGATTTTTTACTTATAGGTTTCATGCAGAATTATTAATATGAACAATTCAACTCGAAGGTCTAAGTAATTAGATGGACCTCATGTATATGACTCTCTCATTCTCTTATTTACTTTATCAAAACTTAGTTCAAATCAATGATGGATCTCGAAGAATTCACAATTGAATTTATAAACTTTCTTGAACACTACTATTAACTCTCTCTTGAATGTGAATTGTAAATTCAAGAGTTTTGGCTCATGACATGGAGGATATGATAATGATGAGGCAAACTGATGAATAAATTCTATTCACTATCATCCTCACTTACTTAAGTCTTCAAACAAGTCACTAGAAGTTGTAGAAGACTCCTCCAAAAGACTCGAAGGGACATTCTCAAAAGGTCCGGAAAAACTCTGTAAACTTAATCGTGAATTTACCTTGAATTTGAATTATTGTT
Source organism: Solanum pennellii (assembly GCF_001406875.1). NCBI lineage: Eukaryota > Viridiplantae > Streptophyta > Magnoliopsida > Solanales > Solanaceae > Solanum > Solanum pennellii. The sequence goes on along the minus strand of NC_028648.1, from coordinate 14,305,156 downwards.
TCAAGTTTATCATGTATGTTATTAATAATTTATAAGTGTTTAGAAGTAGTTTAAACATTTTTTAATCAAAAGGAGTGAAGATACATTTTAAATAAGCTCAAACGGGACAATTGACGAACTAGGAGTGGGGGAAAATGACCCTAGCACGTTCCGGGATTTGGAGCCAGCCCATAACATCAGAAAAAGACTTTGGGAGCATTTCAGGCGCGCCTCCCCAGCCTTCTGGGTTAATCTAGGGCGCGCAGCGCCAGCATCCCCAGGCCTGCTTTCGATGAATTTTGCTCTTGTTTTCTGACCCTAAATAGCTTTTAGTCAATTTCATTTATAAGTTTTCCTTAGATTCAATTAACCAACCTAAGTAAACAATAATAAATGCAAACCAACACTCCAAACAATCACTTTCATCTAAAGAAATCGTCAAAATGCCAACAAGACAAGATCTAAATTTAACCTTAAGAACATCTAACAAGAACTTTATTCCTTCTACTTTTTTAAAATGACATTACGCTGAAAAGAACATGTTTGGTGTGTGGGTAAACAAAAACAACACTATGGAAGATTAATACCTCTTAGGTTTTATACCCATGGCGAAAAACCTCGACAGACGTTTTTATCCTTGCCTCTTTTATCCTTTTTTCCTCCTCTTTTCTTTTCTTGCCTCCTCTGGAACTCTCAAATAAAACCCTAGGTGTATATTAGGTTTATAAAACCTATTCTTAGAGGAGAATACCCCTACATATTACTAAAAATGTATTAAATCTTTTTGGGCAAGGAAAGGACCAAAATACCCCTCACTATTTTTGGCAAACATTCCTTAACTTGAGAGCTAACTTCAAAAAGTCATATCTCAGTCATCCAAAATCAAAATATATCATACTCGCCATATTTGGAAATATAATTCAAAGATATTTCCAATGGTATCTTGTATCACACCTAAATTATTTTGTGCTAGGATTTACGATCGTTTGAATTTTACCCAAAACTAATACTTAGCTTAACTTGCAAAATTTCAGATTTTGCTATTCCTAATTGAATTCTTTTTGGAACTCAAGGTGCTAAATCTAGGGAATTGACCTTAATAGTTTAGAATATTTTAATTCCTTTGTGAAATTTCACGTACTACAATGAACTGTTCAAATCTTAATTCGAAATTTTTTTTGGGGTGCTACAATTTAGATGGTATGTTGTGACGAAGTTTCTATTTTCATATTTTCATATATGAAGAGAAATTGAACTCCCAAAGTAAATTTTTTAATTTCACGTATTTTTATAATATGATACGTGCTATGTAGAATGCTAAGTGCTTGTCTATTACCTCTTCAAGCACAAGGACGCCGGTTGCGACTCGGGGGTGCTCTCCCGTCATGACAAACTTGGTATCAGAGCATAAGGTTGAGAATAATATTGGATCTATGTCACAAAATACCATGTCAAGTAGAGTCTTGTCCATAGTTGAGAAGCACACCACCCTTATGAATGAGAGGATATGAGATGCGTAGAAACTCTCACTCTTTTTTTATTCCTAAGTTTAGCCTAAGAGTCTTATCTCTTTCTAGTCCTTTATTATAATCCTTAAATTGTTATAATAGGCAATGAATACAAAAAGTAACAATTCCAGAAGGGCCGATGAAGAAAATGCAAATGAGGAGGTTCCCCTTCAAGCTCCTAAATACCCTCAGGTTCATATTGAAGAAGGGGCTATCTCTAATTTTAAGATAAGGGCGGATATTCATAGTTTGACTCAAGTATTTGGCACTAAAGTTATTAGGGACACTGTGATGCTATTGAAACCCAATGCTAGAACTTCAACTCTAGGTTAGGGATTTCACAAAGATGAATCCCCCAGTTTATTTGGTTCTAAATTGGAGGATGACCCGCAAGGGTTAGTTGATGAAGTGTTCAAACTACTAGATGATATGGGTGTGTCTTCTCAAGAAAAGGCTGAAGTAGCCTCATATCAATTCAAAGATGAGGCTCAAGTTTGATATGAAAAATGGAAGGAGGAGTGGCTTGTCAGAGAAGGTCTAGTTAGTGGGGCATCATTCAAGACGACTTTCCTTGATAGGTTCTTCCACTTGGAATTAACGGAGGGTAAAATGTAAGAATTCATCAATCTTTGTCAAGGAGGTATGAGTGTGAAGGAATGTATCCTCAAGTTTACTCAACTATCACACCATGTTTCTACTATGGTGGCAGATTCTAGGGCTAAAATGAACGAATTTTTTATAGGGATATCCGACCTTGTGGTTAATGAATGTAGGTTGGATATGTTTATTCGTAGTATGTACATCTGTAGTATCATGGGTCATTCCGAACAAATTGAGGAGTAAAAGATTAAGCAAGTTAGTAGGGAGCTGAAGAGGACAAGGGCCGAAGATGGAAATTCTTCCAAGGCTAGATTTGCGGTTAAAGATAATCCAAGATTCAAAAAGAAGTTTTCTAACCAAGGTCCTCCTAACACTACAAGTACCTAAAAAGGTAAAGTGTCTATCCCCAAGCCTCAAGAGGAAAAACGTGGTGGTTCTTATGTTGAGAAGTCTATTTGTGCAAAGTTTGGTAGACAACATGAACGCAAGTGCCTAGTTGGCACGGGTAATTGCTATAGTTGGGTAAGAGTGGCCACATGAAGAGGGACTACCCTATTTTAAAGGCTCAAGGAAGAGAAATAATCACGAACAAGCAAGTGATCTGAATCCCGATTCTCCTAAGAAGAATCACTTTTATGATCTCCAATCCCGAGGTTATCAATAAAGATCTCCAGATGTTGTTACCGGTATGTTGCACATATTTTTAATTAATGTTTATGCATTGTTCAATCCCTATGCTACTTTGTTTATGTAACTCCTTTAGTGGCTTATGCAAATTTATTGGCTTCCTTATGTCTTAGATGAACCCTTTTTTTGGTTTCAACCCATGTGGGTGATTCCGTGGTTGCTAGACGAGTGTGTATGCGGGGTCTCATTTCATTGCCCAATAGAGTCACATTGGTCGGTTTGGTAGAACTTGATATGTTTGACTTTGAGGTTATTTTTGGGGTGGATTGGCTACATGCTTGTTTTTCTTCCATTGATTGTAGAACAAGGATAGTTAAATTCCAATTTCCTAATGAACCCATTTTTGAGTGAAATAGGGAAACTCAATCCCTAGAGGTCAAATTATTTCATATTTGAAAGCTTGAAAGGTAATTTCTAAGGGATGTATCTATCATATTGTGAGGGTCAATGACACTAGGTCCTTGCTCCTTCTTTAGAGTCAGTTCCCGTAATGAAGAATTTTCAAGAAGTCTTTCTCGATGACTTTCCCAGAATTCCTCCTGAATAGGAAAATAGATTTCCGCATTGATTTATAGCAAAATGCACAACCTATTTCAACCCCTCCTTATCGGATGGCCCCGTCCGAATTGAAGGAATGAAAGGCTCAACTCAAGGATTTGCTTGAGAAGGGTTTTTTACAACCAAGCATATCTCCATGGGGTGCTCCGGTGTTATTTGTCAAAAACAAAGACGGATCTCTTAGAATGTATATTCACACCGGACAATTGAACAAGGTCACTATAACGAATCAGTATAAACTCCCTATAATTGATTATTTGTTTTACCATCTAAAAGGTACAATGTACATTTTAAATATTTATTTGAGGTCAGGGCATCACCAACTTAGAATTGGAATGTTTACATTCCTAAATCTGCTTTCCGAACAAGGTATGCCACTATGAGTTCCTAGTTATTTTCTTTGTTCTAGTCAATGTCTTGGGGGCTATCATGGACCTTATGAAAAGGGTGTTTCAGAATTTTCTTGATTCATTAGTTATTGTCTTCATTGATGATATCTTGGTATATTTTAAGAGTGAGGATGAAGATGTGGGTCATTTGAGGATAGTATTGCAAGTCCTCAAGGAGCACAAACTCTTTGCTAAATATAGTAATTGTGAATTTTGGTTAAGATCAGTGCTTTTCTTGATTATATTATGTCTAGTGTGGGTAATGAGGTTGATCAGAAAAAGATGGAAGCAGTTAAGAATTGGCCTAAACATCTAACTCCCACTGATATTTGATGTTTCTTGGGTTTAGCCGGGTATTATAGATGATTTGTTGACAGATTTGCATCTATTGCTTCTACTTTGACGACTCTAACCCAAAAAAATGTTAAGTTTGAATGGACGGAATCTTGTTATAATGACTTCCAAGAATTGAAAGATAAGCTTACAACTGCTCTAGTTTTGACCTTACCCGAGGGTACCGAGGGGTTTGTTCTATATTTTGATGCTTCTTGAGTAGTTTTAGGTTATTGTTATGACTCGAGAGTACCCCCTAGAAGTAACCAGCATCGTCGACCTCGAAGAGGTCTTAGAATAGCCCTTCACATTCATCATTGCATCATAGATAGAATAAAAGAGGAAAATTTAAGAACTTTCATTTGAAGTTCAAAATCACTTCACGTGTAAAGAAAATAGTTCTATCTTGTCTTACATAGCCATGTAAACATAACAGTAATATTATTGGGACATAGCCCTTACATCATTAAAACTCTTATAAAATGAATACACCACAGTACTTGAGATAGGAGAAATAAAATTGTGTTTTAATAGAAGCAAAACAATAAAGCTAAAATCATAGGGTTTTGTCCTAGGACTTGAGGACTCACCAAGTTGGGAAACAATCCAAGCTTCTTGAGAAAATGGCCTTTAATAACCTCAATTGCCCGAACCTACATTTATATTGAAATAGAAGATATATACGTTAGTAAAGCCACACTACTAAGTATCACTACACCATTTTAGGCCTACGACCACACTTATTCTGGACTACACTAGTAAAGTGTTGCCTAAAGTACTTATGGGAACGCTTTTAAAGCTTAGCCAAAATTTTTAACTTTTAGCTACAATAATTTTGGCAAAACTTCAAAAGCGTACTCTTTAACAATATCAGATACACTTTATAAGTGTTGTTAAAATATGATATAATTGGCAACACCTATTTACATATATGACCACACTTCTAAAATGTCCTATTTTTATAATTGAAAAAACAACACTTTATAAGTGTTGCCTTAAAATTTTTCACTAAAACATTTAAGTTTTTCACTCTCCCTCCAATTATTTTCAACTCTCCCTCCAATTTTTATTGGCCAAAAAAACATTAATGAATCATAAAACATTTAACTTTTGACTCTTTACTCTTTTACTTGACATTCCTCCTTCAGCTTTCCTCTTTCACTTTTCTGATTTTGTGAAGGAACTGAAGAACCAACGTGAAGGAGCTGAAGAACCAACGTGAAGAAAGCTGAAGAACAACTTATCTGTTCCGATATAGATTGTGAGAAGAACAGGATGAAGAGAAGAAGTTGACCCAGAACAGAGATGAAGAGCTGAAGAGCTGAAGAGCTCAAATCGTTTTCTTCAATAACGATTTCTTCAATAGTAAGTACGATTCTCTTTTTCAATACCTATTTCATCAAGCGTTAGTACTCAAACAGGTCTTCTTGTTAGCTGAAGTGTTTGATTTTTTGTTTTGTGTTTAGAAAGAATGAATGCTTTTGGGTTGATGGAAAGATGATGAATTGAAGCTACACTTTTCTCTCAAGTTTCTCACTTAAGAACAGGATTTCAAACAGGTTTAGTTTGAGAAGGTTTTATCAAGTAAGAAATGTTATTCATAATGTCTAAATTTTAGCTTTAGGGTTTTAATATCTTGTATTTTTATACGATTTCTGGGAGTATGAATTGTATTTTGGCTTCATCAGTTGATTTTTGGGAGTGTAGCTCCTATTTTAGCCTCCCTATATAAACCTCTTTTTTCACTGTTGGGGGTTGGAAAAAAGTTGGGATTTATTTGAGCAAACACCTTTAGAGCAGCTGAAGAAAATAGTTAATATATATATATATAAACACATTCAAGGCAAGGAGAGTCAAGTGTCGATAAGAGTATGACATTTTCTAACTCATTTCGCAGATTAGTTTTCCCAAGCTTTGTTCGAGTCCGAGATTCTGCCCGAAATTCTAATCCGTTGTTAGTGTTCAAGTTTCATGGAGAAGATCGATTTCCTTCTCGTCCCCTTCCAGTTCACTGCCTGAAGAAAGGTAATGTTGTCTTCCTCATAGTTTTTGGTGCATATTAACTCTACCCTCCACTTACTCCACTTGTTTAATTATGTTGTGTATGTTGTTGTATTCCCTGACCCACTCGTGGGGCTACACTTTTTTTTGTTGTTGTAATAATAGTAGTGCACATAGTTGAATATCACAATCTGCACATTGAAGAGAACCATCAGGATTTGATTTGCTGTGCTACGTCATGAGTAATTATCACAATCTGCACATTGAGATGATCTCTTTTTTTTTTGTCAGATATCAAATATCGGTCTATTTTCAGGTGGGGGTTGTTGGTTTGTAAACAAATACTTTTCCCCTGCTTGGCCACAAATGATTTTGTAAATAGGTGACTCTGTGGTTCTTCCTTTGCTTTTCATGTTAATTTCTGCAGATGCGTAAGATTTTCTTTGTTCTTATTCTTATTGTTTGTACTGTTGCTTGTCCATGTTTAAGATCTTTCTTGCACTACTAGGTAGATCTGGAAATCTGTGATACTGCTGCCTGTTTTCTTTGTTAATAGATATGTTTGTGATGCAATTAGCTAATTGATTAACTTCTCTAAATATATGTACTATCTGGATTTGAATTGTTCCCATAATCATATGCATCTCCTCTATCTTATCAATTAAACTCCAAGTTAAACCTCCACTCTCAATGAATCATGTTCTTGAGACTTAGCGAGTCAGTCTCTAAAATGGCATTTGTGATCCCATACCTCTTGCAATAACTTAGTGCTTTCCAAATTGCTGTGATTTCAGCTTCAATATTTGTCGTGTTGCCTATGCTTTGTCTTTCTGCATATACTAGATTCCCTTGGATTACTATTATACAAAATCCGTAAGAGTTATCTCCTGGGTTGACTTTGCTAGAGCCATTCGTTCTCTCTTAGGTTGCCTTGGGGTGGTAACAGGAAATCTATGATCTTGATTCACTTTTCAACAATTCCAATTGATTGCACTCACAGAAAGGGTGGTAGGAGAGGAAGAATGATGTAATCTTGCTTCTCTTGTCAAGAAGGAGATGCAATTTCTTGTTGAGATCGCTGCAGGTGTTAGTTTTGATATGAACTTGAATCTTATTCATCTACTATGTAGTTATACTTATGTTGGCTTTGCCTATAAATTTAGCTACTTTTTCGTGGTTAAATTTGTGAAACAATTATGGGAAATATATGAATTTTAGCCTACTATCTATTAGCTGGTTGATAATCAATATTCCATGAATTTGCCGTTTTGTTGCTATGCTGATTGAATTTTGTATATGTTGACCTATTCTACCTCTTTCAAAATGAGTAGCCAGTGAGACTTAAAGAAATATTGTGTGAGAATTTATTCTAGCTCAAGGGTTCATACATTTAAAGAAATATTATTATTTCAATCCCCTTCCATTTTTTCAGTGAGCTTTTGATTTTTTCTTCTTGACCTTCTCTTGAATATCAATCTACTTTGTCATTTCTACTAACGATATTATCTTCGATTCGATAAATTCTTTGTTTGAGGCATAATTAAGATGAGCTTGAATCTCATGTAGCCTTTCCCTTGCTGCTGCAATTCTGTTGTCCAAGTTACAAGTTCCTCAATGTTTCAGTAGCTTTAGTTCCATTGTTTTATTTATGCACCCAATTGTTGTTTCGTCAAGTAATTTATCTTGGCTTCTTATCTGATTATAAGTTTATTTAGGAATCTTTACTTCCAGCTTATTATTTTATTTGACTGTTTTTTGGCACAAACTTATGTGACAAAGGTTATTACTTTCCACACTATTAATGGTACAATAATCTAAGTTCTTTAGGACATGTAAATAAGAATTGTTGTTTTTATTTATATACTTATTAGTTTTCTAATATTATCACAAAGTGGACATTAGAGGCTGAACAGTGAGGTGAACAATATTACTGGTACAATTATCAAACTACTATGTCTTACAACACCATAAAAACTTTAATGTATGGTGCTACTAAGTATTATTTGTCTGTGTAAACTGTAATATGTCTTACAACACTGTAACAAACTTTAACGTTGTGAGATTCTGCCCAATAAATTCCAAAAGTAGTCATCAAGAACATAGTCCCGAGCTGCCAATTCAATTGACAGGATACCTTGGTTATCATAGTTTATCAATGGGATTGTTTTGTTCATTTGTAATATTACATAGGCTTAAGTGCGTTGGTTACAAAAATTTGGTGAATTCTACAATGTAAAAGATGTTCACTAATAGCTTTCTCGGTCATATGTATATTGCATTTTCATGGGCATATCTGTGTGTTTTCTAAGTCCCTACAGTTCTGAGACAACATTTTGCATCCTTTCTAGTTGATGTGCAGTTAACAGTCTATGTTTTGTAAGAGAGAACTTTTATATAACGTGGTATATCTGCTTCTAGATTGCTATTTTGTGTGGACTGTGTTACTCATGAGAGTTGTAAAGCTTTGTTTCTGTTACCAATTTCTTATTTTGTAAAACTAAAGTTTAAGTAATAAATTTTTTTCGTGTTTTCTCATTGATACTTCAAATAAGTAGATAAATCTTACAGCATATTGGAATTGAATTTTAGCTTTTAGCTTTTGAAATAAGTAGCTAACTCCAAGGCTTCACAACAATTTTTGAATCAAAATTACCTTGTTGAACTTCTGGTTGTTTCCCTTGTAGTTTTGGCTTGAGCTTCTCTACTTGGATCTTGTGTCTGTAGTTTATAGAATCAGTGTACATGTTATAAAATCACTTTACATTATATACAGTAGGTTATAACTTGCACTTAACTCAGGTGCTGCAATATGCAATATTCAGTTCCTCTTATATAGCTGCTGCAATCTGGGATAATAAAGTACAAGAAATTCTTGTAAGAGTTGAGCCCTTCTAGAATTGCCTGCACACAGAAATGGGTTTCCAGATGGGTTGATCAGAAACCATGGGCTACTTGTGAATTTGAGTTGCATGAATCGTCGGGACAAGATCCGGAGGTGCAGTTTGAATGATCTTTCGATATCCTAGGTTGCATTGATAAAAAAACATATACTTTGATGTTTTTTGTGTTGAGTTCCCTCTTTTTTCATGCCTGTTTTGTGCCACTGCTATCCTGATTTACATGTTTGCATTAGAGTATCTTCATATTACTCTCTTGCTGCCCCTGTTCTTTGGCCTGAAGTGGACTTGGAGTTGGCATTGAAGAGAAGTAGAAAGTGGTTTAGCCAGCCAAACAAAATGACACTGGAAATGAAAAAAAAGGTAGATAATCCAACGAAAAGAATGTTAGAAGCATATGAATCTTCCCCTTTCATATGTTATTCTGTGCAATTCTATATCCACTAAATTCAATGATATCTCTTGCATATTTAAGCATTAAGATTATGGAGACAACCATATATCAACAACTTTATGTCCATAAAATTAAAATAAAAAGCTTCCCTCCGTCGTTATGTTATTTTTTCTTTGAAATTACAACTGCAATTATAGTTCTCAATGCCATCCTCCACAAAAGACTAAGGAACCCTATCTGCAGAGAATGCAATTCATGACAAAGTCTCCTGATTGTTAAAAATGACTAGTATTGAGCATATTAAATTCATGATTTATTTCACTAACTTATAATTTTATTTTAAATGTGCAGGAAAATGTCGGTAATTGAATTTTGATTAGTGGTCAGAAGTAAATTCGATCTATTGTATTCATGTTGAAGAATTTTTTACTATTATCATATTTGTTTAAATGCCTTTGATTTTCTGGTATCTATTGATAGTATAGATTTTTTTGCAATCACTTTCTATGTATTGGTTGTAGAAGACATGTTTTCAAAGATTATTCATAATATATAGCCTCGATTTATTGATTAGCTAATTTTGTGGTTTAAATCACTTATATATTTAATTATATGATTATTTATTATATGGAAATAAAAATTATTATTTTAAAAGATGAAAAATTTTGGCTACAAAAATTGTATGAAACATTGCCACACTTTATAAGTGTTGTTTTAGATGAGATATAAAAGACAACACTTTTAAATGTAACCAACAACAAAGCAAAGACCACACTTGTAAGTGTAGTAGAATCAAATAAAAAGTGTTGCTAATGCATCACAAGAAAGCGTTGCCTTATACCTCTTTGGCTACACTTTATAAGTGTAGCCAAAGATGGCGACATTTAAAAAGTGTTGCCTAATGTTAAAGGTTACGCTTCTTTTGGGCAGCCACTAAAAAGTGTTGTTGAATGTCCAAAAGTGTAGCCTTTAATCAAAGGCCACACTTTTTGCTAGTTTAGGCTACACTTACGTGGTGTTGCTGTAGGCCGAAAATGGTGTAGTGTATGGAAACACATGCATGTAAAATATTTGAAAAGTGCATAAAGGGACATATTGTTATAAGTATGCTAACTTCACTTTAAAAGACTTTATCCACATTCCAGGAATATATACAAGTCAATATCCCAACAACAATAAGCAATAATTATATTCATGTTCAAGAGTAACATCATAATAAAGCCATAGTCAACATTTTACATATATAGTACATTTCATCAATGCTCGCAAGACCTTACTCATAACCCCATTTCAATTCCATTGGTGAAATGTGTATGTGAACTCCTATAATCCCACATAAACCAAGTAAACCAACAAAGAGAACATAAGCATGGTCTTTTACCTAAATAACATCATCATAACAAGTACAGTCAACAACTTGCATAATAATTTAGACCAATATCATGTATATCATGTGAAACAACCATCATACATGTCATATGATACCACTATCATGTATCTTTCATGATATATAAATCAAGAACTCACCCTAGAATTCCCCTCAAGGTCTTTTTGTGCAATGTATATGTAAAGCCTCATACCCTTACCTAAATTAAGTAACACCTCTTAAGTAGTCATATTTAGTGTTTATCTTTTTACTCTCATTCGTTCATCTTAACTTTCAAGAAACTTTTCCATAACTGACATAGACTATGTAAGCTAAAATTAAATCTGGTGTCATCCCCTCACACCAAAAGGAGGGTATCCTACTTGCCACGATAAGATATATATATATATATATTCATATATCATCTAGGTGGATCCATTATCTACGGGTCCTGTGGGGGCACAATTTTATGAAATTAGAAGGTAGTTACTAGAAACCCTCTTTATTCTAATTAGCATTGTATTTTTTAACTAATGAGAGAACATAGTGTTAACCTCCTTTTCTTCGTGAATAAACATGTCTCAATTTCAAATTCACTATGTTCTAAGCTAAATTTCATTTTTGAAGTGTCTTAAAGTATTCTTTAACACTGATTTAAAGTATAGGTTTTAGGTGTTTATCCCCTCATATAACATGTCCCGAGCTATTGATTTTAGGATGAGAAAATCCTTTTATCAAAACCCAACATCATGTGAGAACAATACTTCATTACATAGTGATAAGGTCTACATAAGAATTATCTTAACTCCATCATAATATCACACCTATATCCATCTCATATCACCAAAGGTAGACCAACAGTACCACAATAGCATATTCATAACCTTGAAGATCTTACCAATAGCCTCAAAGAAACCTTTTCATGACTTCATCCCCAAATCAATAATATTTACCTATAAAATTACTTATCATCATCATACAATAGTCAACAATTCAAGAACAAACTCAATTACATCATCTCTAATCGTTAATCAATATAATTCATGAGTTAAGGTTAAGAGAAGAGGGACATAATGAATTCTTAAAGAATTTGGTCAAAATCCAAACAATATATAATTTAGTTCAATTCATGAAGTAATAAAACAATTAAAACAACTATAATAATTTATATATTCATCATCTTCAACCAATTTACCAAACAAGATCCAAGATTTATGAAATTGGGGTAGAAAATAGGTCCAAGGGAATTTCAAGTAATCAATAACAATTACCAATCATTATACACCTAAAAATCCAAAATAATCATAGTTCATCATAATTGATTCATAAATTTCATTTAGGAAGGAAACCCATATGTAGAGAAAAACCATGGGAGATTTTGCAAACACCTTTGAAGGTACCCCTTGAGGAAAGGAATCTAAAGAGTGAGAGAATCCATACATTAATTAATACCTACCCACGAAATTTGAATTTGAAAAGTTTGATAATTAATCCTTTTCTTGGAGCTCAATATTATTCAATGGAGTCTTTGTGTAATGACACAATCTAGAGAGAAATGGGACCCTTTTGGGGATTTTAAGATTATGAGGTGGAAAGACTTTTTTATGTTTTAAAATCCTTTAATATACCTAAAATAACTAATTAAAACCGTTCCTTTATTTAAATGGCCTATGGTGGAATTTACCAAACCCATCTTTGCTTGGTCGTTTCCTTCCACCAGTGTGCAGAACCATTTGACTCCCATGTTTGATGGTACGTCAGTCCATGAATGTACCATCTGGCACTCTGTACTTTTTTTAAAAGAATTCTCAAATGGAACCAATTCTACATAATTTTATGTATGGACTCACGAAGTCTATTGACGAGACGGGGGCGTCAATACTCTTGTGGTTTGCTTGCTTCTTTTTGACAGATTTTGGGTTAATTGTTTGGGTCCTCCTCAAGGACCCCTAGGGTGTTTCTTGAAGAGTTTACCCGAATTTTTTAACCCTAAACACGTACTATTACTTATTATAAGCATTTTTACAAGATTTATCCCTTATACGACTCTCCAAACCCTTTATAAGACCTTAAGGCACACTAGTTCATTTTCACTAGTCTCATGACATCATGGTCATTCTTTGATTTTTAGACTTTAATACATCCTAACCAATTTAAATACATAAATTTAGGTCTAAAAAACCATTTTAACCTTTTTTAGGTTATTATACCCCATTCAGTCTAGCTGAAGTTATTGGATTTTAGAGGTGTAACAACATCCCCTCTTGGGGAATATTTATCCTCGAATGACAGTTTGAACATTTTTCTGGAACTTACAACTAAAGGCTAGCAGGTCAACCAACAATATGACATATAATAATGAATGAACAAGAAATGAGGAACATTACTCCATTCTCAACACTCAATGCATCACAATGAGGTAGGAACTACATCTACTCCCAAAATGCACATAATCATCATTTCACATTATGTAAGGAGGAATTCCTTCTCCTTCACATAGGGCACAACATATACAACTAGGTGCCAATATATAATTTCATAACATCATACTAGAGAAATTTCATAACAGGGAATATCACATGGAATCAACCATACCAACCATATAATCAAATTCCATCAAGGATGAAAAACATATAACTCAAGACACATATGAAACATAAATTTTCACAAGAACATGCATCATTAAGGGAAATCATGAAAGTTTAAGTACACTTATGACCCTTCATAACCAAAACTAGGAGGAATTACTAACCTCATCTTTGACTAGAAAAGGAAGGAAAAAGATGAGGATATCGGGACATCATATCGACCTTGGCCTCCCAAGTAGCATTTTTCACAACATTATTCTTCCAACGAACCTTTACGGAGAGTAATTTTTTATTCCTCAACTTCTTCACTTTCCGTTCAAAAATCTCAATCAGGACCTCTTCATAGGAAAGGCTAGCATCAACTTCTAAACCGTGTAGGCACAACATATGAAACTGGGTCGCCTATGTACTTTTGAGCATTGATATATTGAATACCGGATGCACTAAAGCCAACCCAGTGATTAATTTCAACTCATAGGAAACACTTACGAAGAGTTTCAGAATCTCATATGGCCCCACATACCGAAGACTAAGTTCCCCCTTTTTCCCAAACCTTATCACCACTTAAACGGGTGATATTTTCAAATAGAAAATGTCACCTACAAAAAATTCAAGGTCCCTCTTTCTATTGTCGGCATAAAATTTTTTCCGACTTTGGGTCGTCTCCAATCAATCATTTATGAGTCAAACATTCTCCACGACAACATGAATTGCTTCGGGATATATTAGACAAAACTCACCTACCTCAAACCACCCAACTGGAGATCTACATTTAATCCCATAAAGAGATTCAAAGGGTGCCATGGAGATATTTGAGTGATAACTATTATTGTAGGCTATTTCATTTAATGGTAGATGGCCATCCTAATTACCATTGAAGTCAATGACACATGCGGTCAAAATATATTCTGGGTTGGGATGGTTTATTCCGCCAAACCATCCATTTGTGGATGAAATGCAGCACTATGTTTAACCCTAGTGCCAACCACTTTGGAAGGCTTACAGAAAATAAGAAGCAAATTTATCATCCCTATCTTAAATAATAGAAAATAGAACTCCATGCATTGTCACAATCTCCTTACAATACAATTTAGCATATTCTTCAAACGAATAAGTAGTTTTGACAAGAATGAAATGGGCTGATTTAGTCGACCTATCAAAAAAAAAAAACTGATTCATTTTGCCTTCGCGTACAAGGAAAACCTGCAATGAAATCCATATTCACATGTACCAACTTCCAAGTGGGGATAGATATATCTTGGGTTACCCCTCCCAGCCTTTTATTTTTGTCCTTGACTTGTTGACAATTAGGACATTTGGACACAAATTCTACTATGTACCTCTTTAAACCATTCCACCAATAGATCTCTTGTACATCACGATACATTTTGGTGGCGCCTGAATGAATGGAATATCAAGAACCATGAGCCTCTTCCAAAATTTGGATTTTAAGTCATCAACACACGGTTCGTATAATCTACCTTGATACCTAAGAAATACATCCCCCCTCCTTGGGAAAATGACTCATTAGACTTTCTAAGAACCGATTCCTTCAACTCCACTAATAGAGGATCTAGATGTTGCTTAGACTTCATCACAACAACTAAAGATGAATAGGAGTTATGATGAACAATCGGACCCCCTTTTTGAAAATATTCTAGTTGAACACCCAATCAGGTCAATCTATGCACATCTGTTACCAACTCCTTCTTACTATCAACAACATGAGCCACACTACCCATAAACATCTGACTCAAGGAATCCGCAACAATATTTACTTTTTCAGGGTGGTATAGGACACTCATATCATAATCTTTCAAAATATCTAGCCATTTTTTTTGGAGGTTGAACTCCCTATTGGTGAATACATATTCAAAGAGTCTTGTGTTCGCTGAACACATCTACATGCACTCCATATAGATAATGTCTTCATATTTTAAAGCAAACACTATGACCGCTAGTTCAAGATCATGATTTAGGTAGCTCTTCTCATGCACCTTCAGTTTCCTAGAAGCATATGCTATAACCTTACTGTGTTGCATGTGTACACAACCTATACCTACTCGAGAAGCTTCACAATACACAACAAAACCCTCGGTACCCTCTTGTATGGTTAACACAAGAGTGGAACTGTAAGACCCCAAAAATTACATAGGTGAAATAGATCCTAACATGTTGGTATTGAGGGTATAAGTTCCTAAATAGGTTAAATATATGGTATAGAGGTAGTGTCTAAGAGTTTAGGAGCATTGGAAGTCAAACGTCAAGGACGACCAAGACGTTCGACGACTAAGTCACCTAGGTTCCTCATATGTGGTTTTATGTGTTTCTGTGTGATAACTTATGTTTTAAGGTCTTCAAATGAGTTATTATATCATATATAGGAATTGTATCATGTTTTGTGGAGTTTGGAGATCAAACGTTCAAGAACATCCATGACATTCTAAAGATATGCCTTGAAATGACCTTGTGTGTCTAAGGATGTTTTGTCAAGTTTTACATGTTAATTTTTGATGAAAATCATTTGAAAGGTGCTAAAATTGTACACGGTAATTATTAGGTTGGAAACGTCTGGGCAAACATCCCCAAGGACCAACCAAGGGTCATTGAGAAAGGACCCAAAAGTGATGCAAAGACTGCCCAAGACAAGCCAACCATAAGCTGGATATAGATGCCCAGTGGGTCAGTTGACGTCCCGTTGGTGGTGGATAGTAGGCTGGGAGTTATTCATGGGAGAGGAGAGTACCAATACCATCCTCAGTCCTAGACCACGAACAAACAGGATGATACGTTTATCAAGGGACGGGTCGTCGATGGCGCTTCCGTCTATGAGGACTACCCTGCATGCAACTTCACTGTTACGTGAGGGGTGAAAGTGTAATTTTACTTTACTTCCAAATAGAGTTTTTTGCGGTTCTTAAGGGGTATTTTGTGTATTTTAATCATGTATATAAGTGTTTAACACTTAGAAGATTTCATTCTTCCAAAACAAAAATCTAAATCACTTATAATTCTCTCTAGGACTACATTAAAGTCCAAAATCGAAGAAGGGCTTGATGTGACGAATTGAGTGGATATTCTCATCAAGGTATGGATTTTGATACTTGAAACTCGTTTCATCAAGGATCCCCAATTCTCAAGATGTTTCTAAAGTTGTAAAGTTGAATTGTCCAATTTCATGATTCTACCATGGGTTCTTGCATTAATGATTTCTAAATGTTGGATAATCATCTAATTGTTGTTTTATTGATGATTTTAACCTTAATTACCTACGAACATATGAATTGTATGAACCTAGATTTGAGTAAGTTTTTGGTTACTTGATATTGATCTACTGTTGATGAATTCTTATGCAGTTTTCTGTGGGCTATTCATTGATGTATTATTTCTAGTAAATTGAAATCTAGGTTGTATTAGGCTGATGAATTTACAAAGAATTAACCTAGTCAAATGATTATTGTAGTTTTATGTTAAATTGTTGGTTATGGCCTTGGGTAAGGGTCTTGTATTATCGAATTGAGTAAGTTGACTTTGGATTGAAATGTTGAGAATGATGTGGGGGTATGATGCCCTAATTTACTTAGTTTGTTATTATTTATACTTCAATTATGTTTGGATTGGTATGGTCCACTTATAGTGGCGGTGTTATGTGTTTTACTTGCAATTGACGTGGCCTTGTCGGCGTTACATTATGTATTATGATGACCATGAACTTGTTATCAACTACTTGAAGTAATGTGGATATTTGTGTAGTTTATTATGTGAATCATGACATTATCTATCAACATGTTAAGTCTTATGTGTGTTCTTATATTAGTGGTATTTAGGTGAGCATGTTAGACTATGATTTTGACCATATGTGTATAGTGGTAGGGTTGAGTCTTGGTTATTCCTACTTAACTATATGAGTCTATATTGGTAACACTAATTATGTTATGATAGTATATAGGATGAATTGAAGATGTCAGGGTTGTTTCAATAAACTTCTAGAATGACTTGTATTATGAGTTAAAGGTAAAGTATGTGGTGTCTTGTCTTGGTTGACTTGTGTTCCTTTGTTGATGTATATCTGATTATAAATATGTGATCTCTTTAATTAGGATGTTAAAACTCTTAGTCTTGAATATATGAATGGCATATGACCTTAAATAATGTTAAGAGAGTCTTTTATGTGAAAACCTTGATTTAGTGGTAAGGTTAAGAATTTTGAAGCCGTAAGCCGTAATGGTATCCTTCAAAGTAAAGGAATGATGGACTTCAGGTTAATTGGATGGAATGGAGTCATATTAATACTTAGAAAAGTCATCATGAGCTTCTTGTCGCCATTGTAAGGTAACCCTACTGGTCCTTTGTTTGGTAGGGTAAATGTGATTGGGTTATGAACTTTTTATGGAACCCTTTTATGTGAACCTAATGTGGGACTTACCCTATGAGAAAGAAGGATAGCACCGAGTGCGTATGGTAAGGGAAGTATTTCTAGTTAAAGAGTGAGACTAGATTACAAAGCATGCCCTTCGTATTCCATAACTACATGCCTACATGGGATGTGTCTAAGTTCTACCCTTGGCAAGTAAAACAACCTCATTGGAGTAGGATAGAACTCCGGATTCAATGTATTGCTATCATGATCTATGTCTGTTATTACCTTTTCTCATCATATGGAATACCTATTAGCATTAGAGAAGTTTATGAGGTTTACGTAGTTGTATGAGATGCTATCTAGACATTGCACAATTGTCATTGAAGGGTATTTTTGGAGTTCCTAGGTGTTGTACAAGACCATTATTTGACTATTCTTTATGTAATGTATGAGTCGTAATGAACTAATGACCTATGTTATGAAGTATGTAAATGAATGAGTACCTAATCTAAAGTGGCTTAAGGATTCCTTAGCTAAAGTGTGAAGAGGGCATAAGGGATGATCTCTTCATGTCTTATCTTTGGAAGTCTTCAGGATGACTCTAGCTTGGGATGTTGGTATATTTTGTGGACATGATTGAAGCCTTAGGTTGTATTAAGGATTACTTAGGTAAATCTTGAAGAGGTCAATCATGGATGTTATCTTCTTAATTTACTTAAGTAGTTCTTTTAATAGCCTTTGGAAGGAGAATATCATATTATCTATATGTTGATACACTTAGTGAGAATGATTTTATCCTAGGTATTCTATAGGATCTCTTGAGTGTATGTATAAGGGAATGTATGGGGGGTCACTTCACAACTAACTCAAGTGAGACTTTGAGTCACCTTCGGTAGAAGAATCTTACATTGTGTTTTTGATTTCTTGTTATTGTGTAGGTCCCTTATTATAAGTGTTCTTGAGGGTCTTTTAGGTATGCTTAAGGAGGTTGTGTGGGCGGTCTCTCTTTGTGTTGCTTAAGTGGGTTTTAGGATAGATTTTAGTGAGAAGACTACATGGTAGAAAGTTTTATGAAGAAAAAATATGCAATTCAGTCTAACAGTGAATTAAGCCATTGTACAGTGAATATACCTCAGTGTTAAGTGGGTCAAAAATTATGATTTGTTGTTTAAATGTTTCCTATATGTTCCTAAGTTGTTAAATGTTTTTCTTATGATTATAATATGATTTCTAAATGAAAAGATGCATATTTCCAATAAATGTCCATTTTCATGGTTTTTATGCGTAATGACATACTTAGTTCATGTGGTTATACTAACTCCATGCTTTAATCTATCTCTATAGCTCTTGGTAGGTGAGGAGCTTTTGGGAAGTTAAGACTTGGACCATAGCATCGATTAAGAGATGTTGAAGTATGTCCTCATTTGACTCGAGGGTATATATCTATTTTATGTTTTCCATTGGAAGTATTGTAATAGACTAAGTATTTCTATATTAGTATTTTGTTTGGGCCATGTCCCAAGTATTCTTGTGTCTTAAGATGATGAGATTGAGACTTAGTATTTCCTATTGCTTCATTTGACTGAGATTTTTAAAGACTATGTTATGTTTAGTGAAAAGTTTTAAATTATGCACTACCTTTTACTATTTTTATGCGATGAATGATATGTAAGCGCTTGTACAAGACCTCCGAGAGGTCAAATACGCCGGTTGCAATTCGAGATTGCCCTAATTTCTAGTGTGTGGTTTTGGGATGTGACACGCTTAGTATCAGAGCATAGGTTGTGAAAGTAGTATTTGTAGTCAAAAAGTCTCTTCAAGTAACGGCTAGTAGAGTCTTGACCATATGTGTGAGTCGCGACATATCTATGGGCAAGTGGATATAGGACGACAGTATTTCCCTTCATTTGTATTCCCATGTTGTGCGGTAGAGTAATTGTTCTGAGTATCCTTTTTAATGTATTTCCTTGTGTTTCTAAGAGATGAATACTAGAATGATGGCCGCTAGAAGGTTGGAAGAGGAGACGATGAATGAGGAGATTACTCCTCAAGTTGAGCAAATTGAGCAATTTCCTTAAGTTGGGAAAGGTGTCCAAGGTTCTCAAGTGCCTCCCTAAGGTGATCATATACCTAATGTGGAAGGAGGTAATAAGGTGACAATGGTTCATCTGGATTTGACTAATCAAGAGATTAGAGAGTCTTTGCTTTCATTAGCTCGAGCCATGACTTCTCAAGATAATTTGAGTATGGTACCTAGGGTAAATTTCGTAGAGAGCACTATGACATCTAGATTGAGAGACTTTCTGAGGATGAATCCTCCTATCGTTCTTGTCTCTAAGGTGGGAGAGGATCCCTAAGATTTTCTTGATGGAGTGAATCAGCTATTGAGTGCTATGGGAGTTACATCTAGGGAGAAGGCGGAGTTGGCTTCGTATAAATTGAGGGATGTTTATCAAATATGGTACACTCAATGGAAGGACAATAGGACAGAGGTATCGGGTCCTATTGAGTGGGAGGAATTTAAGGAAGCTTTTCTTGGTAAGTACTTTCCCCGAGAGAGGAGAGAAGTCAAGGTGAAGGAGTTTATCAATCTCAACCAAGACAATATGAGTGTTGAGGAGTATGCTTTGAAATTCTCAACATTGTCTAGGTATGCCCCTTCTCTTGTGTCAATCCAAGAGATGAAATAAGTCATTTTGTGACGAGTGTAGCCGACATAGTGATGGAAGAACGTCGTACCGCTATGCTACATGATGATATGACCCTAGCTAGACTCATGGTATATGCACAATCTATTTAAGAATATAAACTTAGGAGGATGGCTAGAATCTGGAAAAGGAGTGGTGCTAGTGATCAAGAGAAATCTAGGCTTAAGAAGAGGTCTCAAACTCAAGAAGAACCTTAGAGTGCTAATGTTAAATTGAAGAAAGCAAGTAGTTTTCAAAAGGTAAAACCTACTTGTGCCAAATGTGGCAAGAAATATTATGGTGAGTGTCCATTGGGTACCGGGAGTTCCTTTGGGTATGGTAAGGAAGGACACAAGGTGAGAGATTGTCCGATGATTGCTTCTAGAGGAAGAGAGGGTAAACAAGTTGCTCCTAGTGTTCCAAAGGATGATGCTCTAACAAAGAGGCATTTCAATACACTCCGGTCTAGAGGAAAAATTCGGATGAGAGTGATAATTATGTTTGTAAGTTCTCTTTTTCTTGTTTATATATGAGTTCCTTCTAAGTGTGGGAGTGTGGTTAGTAGATGGGATAGAATAATATTGAAGCATGTTGCATGTGCATACTGTTTAGGAGATTTGTTGAAATTGAATTTCATTAACTTCTTGAATTGTGTGTTTTATGAAGCCATGATTATGTAGTAAGATGTGCTTATATGATTTTACTTTGAATATTATCATGTTTATATCATGAATTGCCTAAAATTCTCAATTTTGAAAAATTTGGCAAAAATTACTGTAGCATTAAAACAGTTCACTGTTAAAATTTAGAAAAATTGACTAATTGATTCTTTGGTCTAAAATTGTTGTAAGGTGGTTAGAATTGATGTATAGAAGTATAATATTGATTATAAAAATATTTTTTACTATTTGGAATGTAGCATGTGAGTTTTATAGCATAATGAGTTATATAACTGTTTTCTAGTTTCTTGTTGTGTTGTGAATATCTTGACTATGTGAAATTGATATTTTCTTATTATGTATGTTTTATATGGTATGTTTGTTATATGCTAGTTAGTTCTCTATTATTTTAAGTATTCGGAGAGTGGAAAGTGTTATTCGAGGACGAATGTTGTCCAAGTGGGGGAGATTGTAAGACCCCGAAAATAACTTTGGTGAAATAGAGACTTACATGTTGGTATTGATTGTATAAGTGCCTAAATAGGTTTAATATATGGTATAGAGGAAGTGTCTAAGAGTTTAGGTGCATTAGAAGTCAAACGTCAAGGAACGACCAAGATGTTCGACGACTAAGTCAACTAGGTGCCTCATATGTTGTTTTATGTGTTTATGTGCGATTCATGAGGTTTTAAGGTCTCTAAAGTAGTTATTATAGCATTTATAGTTATTGTTTCAAGTTCGTGGAGTTTGGAGGTCAAACATCTAAGAATGCCCATGACATTCGAAAGATGTGCCTTGAAATGACCTTATGTGTCGAAGCATGTTTCGTTGAGTTTTACGTGTTCGTTTTGGATGAAAGTCATGTGAGAGGTGATAAAATTGTACACGTAATGTTTGGCTTTGAAACGTCCGGGAAAATATTACCAAGGACCAACCAAGGGTCCTTGAGGACGGACCCAAAAGTGATGCCAAGACAGCCCAACCAACGGTTGGGAACCAACGCCCAGTGGGTCAGTCGACGCCCCATTGGTTGTGTCTTGTCGACTGGGAGTTACTCGTGGGATAGTATAGGCCAAATACCAGCCTCAGTCCCAGACCACGAACCAACAAGACGGTCTGTTTGTCAAGGGACGGGCCGTCGGTGGCCCTTCCTTCTGTAAGGACTGCACTGTGTGTAAATTCACTATTAAGTGAGGGGTGAAAGTGTAATTTCACACCACTTCCAAATAGAAGGTTTGACATTTCTTAAGGGGTACTTTGGGTATTTTATATATTTGTATAAGTGTTTAAAAATTTGAAGATTTAGTTCTTCCAAAAACACCCCAAATCCCTTAGAATTCTCTCTAGGTTTCCATTGAAGTCCAAAATCAAAGAAGGGCTTGCTTGATGTGACGAATTGAGTGGATATTCTTCATAAAATTGAAGAATTATCTTTTTCAAGGTATGGATTTTGATCCTTGAAACTCGTTTCATCAAGGATCCCCAATTCTCAAGATGTTTTCTAAAGTTTTCAAGTTGAATTGTCAAATTTCATGATTCTACCATTGGTTCTTCAATTAATTATTTCTAAATGTTGGATAATTATTTAATTGATGTTTGATTGATTGTTTTAACCTAAATTTACTATGAATCCATGAATTGGATGAACCCTAGATTTTGACTAAGTTTTTGGTTACATGATATTGATCTAATGTCGATGAATTCTTATGTAGTTTTGTGGGGGCTATTCATTGATGTAACAATTGTAGTAAATTGACATCTAGGTTGTATTATATTGATGAATTTACATTGAATTGATCTAGTTAATTGATTATTGCAGTTAATGTTAAATTGTTGGTTATGGCCTTGGGTAAGGGTTTTGTATTATCGAATTGAGTAAGTTGACTTTGGATTGAAGTGTTGAGGATGATGTGGCGGTATGATTCCCTAATTTATTTATTTTTTTATTATTTATACTTTAATTATGTTATGATCTATATGGTCCACTAATGGTGGCGGTCTTATGTGTTTTACTTGCAATTTACGTGGCCTTGTCGGCGTTACATTATGTATTATGATGACCATGGATTTGTCGGAAACTACATGAAGTAATGTGGGTATTTGTGTAGTCTATTATGTTAATAATGACATTATCTATCTACATATGAAGTCATATGTGTTTTCTTCCATTAATACTATTTAGGTGAGCATCCTAGACTATGACTTTGACCTTATGCATATAGTCTTAGGGTTGAGTCTTGGTTGTTCCTACTTGACTATATGAGTCTACATTGGTCACATTGATGATTTTATGATAAAATATATGATTAATTGAATATGTTAGGGTTATTTATATGTGCCTCTAGAATGACTTGTATTATGAGTTAAAAGTGAAGTATGTGGTTTCTTGACTTGGTTGACTTGTGTCCCTTACTTGATGTATATATGATTATGAATATGTAATATCTTGAATTAGGATGTTAAAACTCTTAGTCTTGAATAAATTAATGAGATATTACCTTAAATAATGTTAAGAGAGTCTTTTATGTGAAAACCTTGATTTAGTGGTAAGGATAAGAATGTTGAAGTCGTAGGCAGTAATGGTATCCTTCAAAGGAAAGGAATGATGGACTTAAGGTTAATTGGATGGAACGACATCATATTAATCCTTCCGAAAGTCATCATGAGCTTCTTGTCGCCGAGTGAGTATGGAGGGAAGTAGTTCTAGTTAAAGAGTGAGACTAGATTACAAAGGATGTCCTGATATTCCTTAACCATGTGCCTACATGGGATGTGTCTAAGCTCTACCCTTTGAAAATAGAACAACCTCATCGGAGTAGGATAGAACTCCAAATTCCATGTCTTTCTATCATGGTCTATGTATGTTATTTCCTATTCTCATCATATGAAATACCTATTAGCATTATAGAATTTTATGTGGTTTAGCTAGTGGTATGAGACACTATCTAGATATTGTACAATAGGCTTTGAAAGTGTTACTTGGAGTTCTCAGGTCTTGTCCAAGACCATTATTTGAGTGTCCTTTATGTGATCTATGAGTCTTAATGATCTAATGACCTATGTTATGAAGTATGTAAATAAATGAGTACCTAATCTAAACTGACTTATGGATTCCTTAACTAAAATGTGAAGAGGGCATTAGGGATGATGTCTTCATGTCTTATAATAGAAAGTCTTGAGGATGACTCTAGTTAAGGAAGTTGGTTGATTTTGTGGACATGATCTAAGATTGAGGAAGTCATAAAGATTCCTTAGGTAAATCTGAAGATCAATCATGGACGTTATCTTTTTAATTTACTTAAGTAGTTCTTTTAATAGCCTTTGGAAGGAGAATATCATATTATCTTTATGTTGATAAACTTAGTGAGAATGATTGTATCCTAGGTATTCTATAGGATCTCTTGAGTGTATGTATAAGGGAATGTGTGGGGGGTCACTTCACAACTAACTCAAGTGAGACTTAGAGTCACCTTCGGTAGAAGAATCTTACATTGTGTTTTTGATGTCTTGTTATTGTGTAGGTCCCTTATTATAAGTGTTCTTGAGGGTCTTTTAGGTATGCTTAGGGAGGTTGTATGGGCGGTCTCTCTCTGTGTTGCTTAACTGGGTTTTAGGATAGATTTTAGTGAGAAGACTACATGGTAGAAAGTTTTAGGAAGAAAGAATATGCAATTCACTCTAACAGTGAATTAAGCCATTGTATAGTTAATATACCTCAGTGTTAAGTGGGTCAAAAATAAAAATTATGATTTGTTGTTTAAATGTTTTCATATATGTTTCTAAGTTGTTAAATGTTGTTCTTATTATTATAATATGATTGATAAATTGAAAGATGGACAATTCAAATAAATGTCCGTTTTCATGAATTTTTTGCATTATGCCATACTTAGTACATGTGGTTGTACTAACTCCATGCTTTTATCTATCTCTATAGTTCTTGGTAGGTAAGCAACTTTTTGGAAGTGAATACTTTGACCATAGAATCGCTCCAGAGAAGTTTAAGTATGTTCTCTTTTGACTCGAGGGAATATATGTATTTTATGTTTTCCATTTGAAGTATTTTAATAGATTAAGTATTTCTATATTCGTGTTTTGTATAGGCCGTGTCCCAAGTATTCTTGTCTCTTAAGATGATGAGATTGAGACTTAGTATTTCCTATTACTTCATATGAAAGAGATTTTTAAAGACTGTGTTATGTTTTGTGAAAATTTTTATATTTTGCACTACTTGTAACTATGTGTATGCGATGAATGATATGTAAGGTCTTGTACAAGTCCTCCGAGAGGTCAAGTACACCGGTTGCAATCTGAGACAGCCCCTAACTTCTAGGGTGTTCTTTCGGGATGTGACATGAAGTAAGCTTATATTTCAATTCTTTGAAGCCTTACTAACAAACTTCTTTCCTTTCAAACATGACTTTATTTTGTGTTAGGTAATAATGGAGATGCGATAGATGCAAATATGTCAATAAATCTCCTATAATATCTGCTAAACCCAAGAATCTTTGATATCAGTGGGGTTAGAGGTCTAAGCCAATTCTTCACCGCATCCATCTTCGTCGAGTCAACCTTTATACCCACACTAGACATAATGTGACCAATATCGCAACCGATCTTCGCAAAAATTCACACTTGCTATACTTGGAAAAGAGTTGATGTTTCTTGACGACTTGCGAAACTATCCTCAAATGATTCATGTGTTCATCCTCACTCTTGTTGTATATCAACATGTTATAGATAAATACAATTACAAACGAATCAAGATAATTGTGAAATACCATATTCATAAAATCATTGGGGCATTAGTTAAACCAAAAGACATGACTAGGAACTCATAATGACCATATCTTGTGCGGAATGCCGTTTTTAGAATTTTGACATCTCTCACTCTAAGTTGATGATAACCCAACCTCAAGTAACTTTTTGAAAAGTAACTCAACCCTTGGTGTATTTCAAACAAATAAACCATTCTAGGGAATGGATACCTGTTCTTTATAGTGAACTTGTTCAATTGGCGGTAGTTAATATACATCCTAAGAGACCCATATTTCATTTTCACAAATAGAAGAGGAGTGCCACATTGAGATATGCTTGGTTGTATAAAAACCTTGTCGACCAAATCTTTGAGTTGAGCTTTAAGTTCTTTAAACTCGGCCGGAGCCATCTGGTATGGAGGAATTGAAATGGGTCCAGTATCTTGCAACAAATCTATGCCAAAATTTATTTCCCATTCTGGAGGAATTCTGGGCAAGTCATGGGGGAAGACTTCCGAAAACTCCTTCACTACGTGGATTGACTCTAAAGGAGGATACTCGAACCCAAGGTCATTGACACTCACAATTTTATAGATATATCCCTTAAAAATCACCGTACAAGCTTTTATATATGAAATAATTTTACATCAAGGGATTGAGTTTCCTCCAATCCATTCTAATTCATGTTTATTAAGAAACAGGAATTTAACTACCCTTGTTCTACAATCAATTGAAGTAAAACCACCATATAACCAATCCATACCCAATATGACATCAAAATCTAACATGTCATGTTCTATCAAATAAACCAATGTAACTCTATTGGAAAATATTATGGGACAACTCTTATAGACTCTTTTAGTAACAACAAAGTCAAACGTTCATCTAAGGCATAGAGGTGCACATTAAAATTAATAGCCATTAAAGGATTTGTAAAAGATAAAGTGTCAGCGGGATGTAACAATGCACAAACATTAATTGAAAATACTTGCAACATACCGATAACAACATTCGAAGAAGCTTCTTGATCACCCCTAGATTTGAGAGCATAGAAGCAGTTCTTCTTAGAATCATCCGAATTAAGACCACTTACTTGTGCTTTGTTACTTTCCCTTCCTTGAACCTTGGCCATGGGAAAATCCCTCACCATCCGACCACTCTAGCCAAAACCAAAACAATTGTTCGTAACCACTAGACACTTACACATATGCTTCTTGAAACATTTGTCAAAATTTGGTTTCTCACATTCTGAACAACCACCTTTACCCCCTTGAGGATTAGGGTTAGGAACCCTATCCTTGTTAGCCTTTATTAATATAGAAGGAACTTGGTTGGAGAATCTTTTCTTAAACTTAGGTTTGTCTTAGATTTCAAACATACCCTTAGATGTACCTCCATCATAGGGTCTTTCCCTCTTGAGCCCTTTTTGATGAAGCATTCTCATACGACACTCTTCCACAAGATCATCTGATACACACATAACAAAACAACTAACTTCATTCCAGGATTAGACACCAAAGACGAATCATACTTGGATAACTTGAGGAGTTTCATAGAGTATTCTTGAACACTCATACCTTCTTGGTAAAAGTTGATGAACTCTTCCACTTTTGACTTGCTTTTATCCCTTGGAAAAAACCTATAAAGAAATGCCATCCTAAAGACACACTATAAATATCCTATTTTAATTCCATTCAGTGTACCAAGTATGAGCCATATCCTTTAGTTGGTAAGCGGCTAGCTTGGCCTTATCATTTGAAATCACCCTGATAACACACAAGATATTATACACCTCATCTAGAATGTCTTAACAAATTCATCTACCTTAGACTCAAAGAACATTTGAGGGTTCATCCTAGTGAAGTCCCTAATATGTAAAGTGATGGTACTAGCACTTTGATTCACATGGGGTGCAAATTCCTGATTTGCTTGAGCCGTCATAGATTGAACTTGAGTATCTATGGCTTTAGCATTAGTACCCATGACTTGAGTCAAGTTTAGGAAAAGTGTCCTTATTTCTCCATCCCACATGACTGGATCTTGGCCACCTAGCGGAATTTTCTCTTGAGGAGGATCCTCGTTGTCTTAGGGAGGAACTCCCCCATTTGAAATATTCTCTTCAACCCTTCTCGTGGCTTCCCTTATAGTAGTCATAGCCTATATCCTCAAGAAAATGATCAGAATAAGAGAACACATAGAGTTTAGACTCTTGAAGCATGACTTAAGAATATTAAAAAGGGAGAATTTCATAAGCATCACATATTCTCTCATTCATTAGTGTGGTTTTCTTCACAATTATGAACACGATTCTACATAGATATGGTTATAGTAAACATCATTCCTATGATTTATTCAATTTGATGCTCTGATACAAAGTTTGTTACTACCCGAGAGTACCCCCTATATGTACTCGATATCGTCGACCTCAAAGAGGCCTTAGACAAACCCTTAGATTAATAATTGCATCATAGATAGAATAAAAGCAGAAAATTTAAAAAACTTTTGATTGGAAGTTCAACCTAACTTCACATATATGAAAAATAGAACTATCTTGTCTCAGATAGCAATCTAAATATAACAGTATGAGAATCGGGACCGAGCCCTTAAATCATTATAAATCTTATAAAATGAATACAACATACTCCTTGATACAGGAGAAATAGAACAATGTCTATTAACAGAAGACAAACACTAAATCTAGAATCATAGGGTTTTATCCTCGAACTTGAGAACTTACCATCTTTTGAAACAATCCAAGCTTCTTAAGAAAATGGACTTGAATCACCTCAGTGGCCCAAGCCTACATTGGTGTAGAAATAGAAGAGATATTGGTTAGTACAAACCACATGTACTAAAAATGGAAACATTTGCAAGTAAAACATTTGAAAAAAAGCATAAAGGGACATTTTGTTATAAGCTTGCTCAGTTTGATTTAAAAGCCTTTATGCACATTCCATGAACATATACAAGTCCATATCACAAAAACAATAAGACATATTCGTATTCATGTTCTAGAGTAACATCATAATAAAGTTATAATCAACATTTCACATATATAGTCCATTTCATCAATACATCACAAGACCTTACTAATAACCCCAATCCAAGTCCACTATTGCAATGTGTATTTAAAGCCCCATAACTCCACATAAACCAAGTAAACCAACAAGGAGATCCTAAGAATGGTCTTTTACCTCACATCATCATAACAAGTATAGTAAATAACATCCATAACAATTTAGACCAACATCATGTATATCATGTGAAAAAAACATTATACATGTCATATGAGACCACCATCATGTAGATATCTCATGACATATATACATTAAGATCCCATCCTAGAAATCCCCTCAACGTCCACTTGTGAAATGTATATGCAAAGTCTCATACCCTTACCTAGACTAAGTTACCTATTATGTATTCCTAGTCAGTGTTCACCTTCTTAATTTCATTCTTTCATTTTAACTTTCAAAAACTTTGACATAAATGACATAGACCACGTAAGATAACATGGAATGGGGTGTCATCCCCCCACACCGAAAGGAGGGTAAGATACTTTCCAAGGTAAGACATATATAGTCATATATAATCTAGGTGGATCAACTATATAAGGTTCCTATAGGTTCACATAGTAAAGGATTTAGGTGGTTGTTCTTAGAAACCCTCTTTATGCTAATTAGCATTGTCATTTCAATCTCATGAGAGAACATACGTTGAACCTCCCTTCCTTTATTAAGGAACAACTCTTGTTGTGATGTTCACTCGGTGCTAAGGTACATTCCTTTATTGAACCCCTCATATAACATGTCCATAGTTCTTAGGATGAGAAAGTCCTTTCATCATAATCCAACATCATCTGAGAACAATACTTCTTAACACAGTCATAACGTGTAACTAATAATTACATTTAACACTTCATAATAGCAAATATCACTTATAATCATGTCACATCTCATCAGACTCATATCATTATAACATATTCATAACTTCATAACATCATAATACAAGTGGTCAACATTACCAAAGGTAGACTATCCATACTACAATAGCATGTCATAACCTTGAAGATCTTACCAATGGCCTCCAATAAACCCTTCAAAAACTTCAACCCAAATAAATGATCTTTACGCATAAAATCAATCATCATCATCATACGATAGTCATTTATGCAAGAACATACTCAATTACATCACCCCTAATCATTAATAAACATAATTCATGGGTTGATGTTAAGAGAAGAGGGACATTCATGGGTTCCTAAGGAATTAGGTCAAAACCCAAATCATATGTAATATAATTCACTTCATGAATTAATAATACAATTAACACTAATATAACATTTGATATATTCATCATCTTCAACCAACTCACTAAACACGATACTAGATTTGTAAAATTGAGAAAGAACATGGGTCCAAGGGAATTTCAAGTGATCAATAAAAATTACCCATCATTATACACCTAATTAACCCTAAATAATCATAATTCATCATAATTTATTCAGAAACTTTATTTTGGATTTGTAGAGAAAAACCCTAGCTCATGGGAGATCTTGAAAACACCTTTGAAGGGACCCATTTGGCAAAGGAATCCCGAGAGTTAAAGAATACATACCTTAATTAAGACCTAGAAACGAACAGAAAGTTGAAATATTTGATAATTGATCCATTTCTTGGTGATCTAATGTTCTTCAATGGAGTCTTTGTGAAGTGTAAAATCCTACAGTGAAGTATGAGCCTTTTAGGGTTTTGAGATTATGAGGTTGAAAGACATGTTTGATGTGTTAGAAACCTCTAATATACCTCAAATATGTAATTAAAATCATCTCTATATAAATATATAAAAGGGTTGAATTTACTAAACCACCCCTCGCTTGGTTGTGTCCTTGCCCCAGTGTGCACACCAATCTACGCCCATTGTTGACGGTCCGTCAATCCATGAACCGACCATCTGGAACTCTGTCATTTTGTTTAGAGAGAGCTAAAATGGAGCCAATTCTCTATAATTAAGAGTATGGACTCACGACCTCCATTGACGAGGCTTGAGTACATTGCCAAGGCATCCATGCTCTACTGGTTTGCCTACTGCTTTTGACAGCTATTTGGTCCTCCTCAAGGACTCTTAGGGGGTCGTTGGGGAGTCTTACCCAGATGTTTGATCCTAAACATGTACTAATATGTATTCTAATAATATTTAAAAGATTTAGCCCACATACGACTCTTAAAACCCCTTGTAGGATCTAAAGGCACACTATATCATTTTCACTAGTCTACGAATATCATGATCGTTCATTGACATTGAGATTATAATACCTCCTATGAAAGGTAATTACATTAGTTTAGGTCTAGAAGCACCATTTTAACCTTTTAAATGTTATTAGACTCTATCCATAACTCTAGCTTAAGTCATGAGATTTCTGAGGTGTAACAATTGAGTCCTCGTGCAACATGGTTAGGTGATATAATATGTCATGACCGGAATCTAGACCCCAGGCGAGACCGGCGTCATTGGCCTCTCAAAGGTCACAGACAAGCCTACATATGTCATTCTTATTTCATGTAGGTTAATTTTAGCTGAAAATTTGATCTTTTTGTTTTCTTATTTCATGCTAAACATTTTAAACTGAACATCACAGGCGTTTACAAATCAACCATCTAATATAGAGATAATCAAATGAAAGAAACAGTGCATAATTGCATTGAACGTATTCTTGCCAAAAAGGGACCAATAAAAAGTCTTAAATGAAAGTGGAAAGAAGCAGTAGTGGACATGCTCCACTAGCTATGACCTACATCTAAGCTAGATAATAATACTAGACATCCTCGAAAGCATGAGGGCCTACCAAGTACGGTTGAAAGCTCCACATCCGGATAGCTGCAACGTCAACCTGTAAGCTCTAGCGTCCACCTGTGTCTTCACCTAAAATTGTAGAATTGTATGGAATCAGTACACACTTGTACTAAGTATAGGTATATGCAAGCACACACCAAGGACATGCATGAGTAAGAACAGCTCTTTCCTAACAAAATGCTTTATTGAAAGTCAAGACAGTAGACTTGTCCAATTTTTATTAGGAAAGTTATGCTATGAGAGAAAGATGCATCATCATACGTATCATATTGCACACAACACATAACGTCTTACACATAGAACATATCGTCTAGTATATAGCACATAACATCTTACTGATAGCACATACCATTTTGCATATAGCACATAACATCTTTCATATCATTCATTCATATGCCATGGGACCTTGGAATCATGGACTTGACATTAAGACTTCCCAAAATGAGGGCTCAACATATGGGACCTCAACTAGGGAGCCTTCTTTAGTAAACACAGAGTCTGCTTCATTCATTCATACGTATTTCATTTTATTTCATTCATAGGCTAGTGTAAACACCAATTATACCTAGGATGTAGTTTAAAACTTTCATCGGGTTCACTGTGCAATGATCGAATGACCTTGTGCTATCACTTACGTCTAGCTCACCTCTTGATTATCCTATACTAACACCTTTGGTATCATTCATTTCATTATGTGCATCATTTGAGGCTGGCCCCATTCATTATTTGGGGACTTTAACTTTAACAGACATAGATCATGTGAGCATCATGAAATCTAGTGTATCCCCTACACCTAAAAGAGGTGGAATCACTAGCATAAGTTACTCCAAACATGATAGCATATATGGGAATCGAACCCCGCCAGATCCCTATATTGGCAGTATAGGTTCAAAGCCTAAGAGCTATAAGGAGATCGATACCCGGTATGCAGAACGTCTCATCTCGTGAGAGTTACGTGAACCTCCTTCCCGAAAGAAGGCATCACCGCTCATAGCTAGTCTATCGATGCTAAGTATAAAGTTCCATTACATTCAACTCATATATCATAGAAGCTGGCTTCTAGTATAAGGATATCATAGCTCAATAGATGATTTCTCATTTCATCATTAGTATTGAGTGTGTTAATATCAATACTTTCAGTAGTGTTCATAGAGTCTGATCTTTTCATTAACTTTACACTCTCATAGGTGAGTACGTTTTGGTAACATTCATTTATGCTCATTGGAGATTGATCTTATCTTTTACATTAGCCTCATATCATATTGTATCCACAATCATTAGTATTAGCACATTTGCTCTTCATAATTACTCACCCCTTTTTACGTGAATGTTCATAAAATTATATGTCAATGCACTTGGCCATTTTAGTGTGTTTCACACCCTTACTTAACCCTTCTAGGGTTTCCTCATTTCATTGTTCATATCATCATTTGATTACATACATCTTAGGTTCACTTACTTCTAACGTATGCTAGACTTATGGTGTATACATACGAGCCATGAGGCTTCAATCATAATTCGTTTAAGTGATTCATATGTAGGCAGAATTATGTTGAACATTTATTCACGTATGACTTATGTGTCAATACGGAAGTTTGGGCAAGGGAACCCGGTTTCGAATTCCTTGGACATTATTTACATTTTTCGTTTATTTTATTTTGGTCCACATGGTTTTGGGACCTAAGATCGAGCCCCAACAACTTTGTTTCCTTTTAATTTCTTTCCTTTTAAATTTCTCTTCCTTGGTCGAAGGGTTGTGGGATCGAACCCCCACAACCCCTTTTTATTTTAATTTTTTTCCTTGATTTTTTCAAGTTAACCATGAAGGTTTGGGATCGAACCCCCACAACCTTACTTTATTTTCTTTTAATTCACTTTTTTCGCCTACAAGTTGTGGGATCGAACCCCCATAGCCTCACTTTATTTTCTTTTAATTCTCTTTTTTTTGCCTAGAGGTTGTGGGATCGATTCCCACTCCTCTCATTTCTTATTTTCATACATCACTTTCCAGCCATGAGTACCCAAGTTTGAATACCCTTAACCCCATTTCTTTATTTATGTTTTATAGCGTTTTTCACGGGTGAGTTTTCGGGTTCGATCCCTAATGACCTCACCTAATTTACACTAATTTAAAATTTCAGATTTGTTCATCCATGTTTAGCCGAAACCAATCTTACAAGTTTCTGGAATTCTTGTCACTTTTTCAGTTCACTTCCAACAATATTTATACTTAAATTCATAGTGTAATTCGTAGATCATTTAATACTTTCTTAGGTGCATTTTCATGGATTCGTTTAGCTAAGAGATTATCACTCAAATCAGACATATTTCAACTCATATGAACATCACGATTTACATAAACACTTGTACATGAAATACAAAGAACGAACATGCCATTTAAAGTTCTAAACCCTGACCAATAGCCATGGCACAACATCCAACACACGTACTTACAATTTCGGAAAACATTAACATAAGTCACATAATACCCGAACATACATATGAACACATAATAATAAAGAAAACACGTCTCATCCCTAGTTTTCTACCAACAAACATAACCAACCTATGATAACATGGGAGCTAGTGACAGGGACATGCAATGGGGAACAACCCTAGTTTTCGGAATACATTCGCCTTAACCTTAGGGGTCTCTTTGGAAAGGAACCATGCAAAAAGACAACCCATACCTTTTTGACGTTCAAACCTCAAATTTATGCCCAAAGAACTCCTCCATAGACACGTCCAACACCGAAAGTTCAACACCAACTCGACGGACAACCTTCTCTTTGCCTACGTGATTAATTTCATTGTTTGTTTTTATCTTTCATGGTAAGTTATTCTAGTGTGAAGAAC
Organism: Solanum pennellii; assembly: GCF_001406875.1. Lineage (NCBI taxonomy): Eukaryota > Viridiplantae > Streptophyta > Magnoliopsida > Solanales > Solanaceae > Solanum > Solanum pennellii. The sequence continues at coordinate 14,270,687 of NC_028648.1, read as the reverse complement.
TTATTTTGTATTTCTGTTCTTGAATTTATTTTGGTAGAGAGAACGTTAAATAGAAGAGAGAATGATCGTGAATGGTGAGGAGATAAACTTGAGAGAGTGAGAGTTTTATTAGGCTTAGGTTTCTAGTTCAAATAAGGTTTTATTAAATGATAAAAAATCTGATTTCCCCCATTTTTTTAAATCAGCTAATAAATAATAAATATTAATTAATTACATTAATTTACCAACTTAGATTAAAGACAATTTAATTCATTGCTTCCACCTAGGTTCGAAGCCGAGTGGAGCAAGACTTCACTCTAAGAGCCAATTTCTGGCCCTCTCTCCCCAAAATACCTCTCCACCATATTAATTAAATAATTAATTATATATTTAGGGTAATTATGATACTGCCTTTAGCCTATAAAAAGACCATTTTACCCCTAGACCCTCCAAACCTAAGATTTTCCCTTTTTAAGTCTGATAAAGATTATTTCGAGTAATTCTTCGTATTCGAGAGCCCTACATGGCTGGACCAAACCTTTCCTAGATCAATTATTTCCCCATGTTAGTTGGTTGTGTTGTCGTAACGGTTTAGAGGTCTGATTTTACGCGCATCAATCCGTGTGAGCCCGGTCTAATCGTAGGCATTCTAGACACACTAAACATTATTTAGCATAGCAATTTTTTAGGATTGTTATAGCATATGCCTCTAGGCAACTCAAGGTGCATGAGAAGACTATCCAACTCGTGATAGTTATGTAGCGACTATACTTTTTGCATTGAAAATATGGACACACTATCTATATGGAGTGCATGTAGATGTTTTCACCGATCATAAGAGTCTCCAACATGTGTTCACCCAAAAAGAATTGAACCTCCAAGAAAGAAGGTGGTTAGAACTTTTGAAAGATTATGATATGAATATCCTTTACCACACTTGGAAAGCCAATGTGGTTGCAGATGCCTTGGTCACATGTCTATGGGTAGTGTGGCCCATGTTATTGATAGTAAGAAGGAGTTAGTAAGAGATATGCATAGATAGGCTTGATTGGGTGTTTGACTTGAATATTCTCAAAAAGTGGATTTTATGGTTCATCATACCTCCGAGTCTTCTTTAGTGGTTGTGGTTATATCTAAACAACATCTTGATCCTCTATTGATGGACTTGAAGGAATCGATTCTTAGTATATATAATGTGTTCTTCTCTCCGGGGGGGGGGGGGGTTAGGGTAGTAAAGTATCAAGGTATGTTATGCGTACCAAATGTAGATGACTTAAAAAGACAAATAATTTAATAAGCTTATGGTTCCCGATATTCCGTTCATCCAGGTGCCACAAAAATATATTGTGACCTACACGAGATCTATTAATGAATGCTTTGAAGAAGGATATAGTGGAATTTGTGCCCAGATGTCCAAATTTTCAACAAGTCAAGGCCGAACATCAAAGACCGGGAGGATTAACTAAAGATATCTCTATCCCCACTAGGAAGTGTGAATATGTCAAGATGGATTTTTTTGTGGGTTTGCCTTGTACATGAAGGCAAAATGTTTAATTTGGGTTATTGTTGATAGATTGAACAAATCAGCCCATTTTATTTCCGTCAAAGATACCTATTCGGCGGGAGAATATGCTAAATTGTATCTTAAGGAGACCATGAGAATGCATGAAGTTCATTTGTCTATCACTTTGGATAGGTATGCTCAATTTATTTCTAATTTTTGGAAAGCATTGCAAAGTAGGCTTGGTACCAAGTTCAAACTTAGTATTGCATTTCATCCACAAACAAATGGTTTGGCAGAACGAATATGTTGAGGGCATGTGTCATTGACTTCAAGGGAAATAGGGATGACTATCTACCATTGATTGAATTTGTCTATAATAATAGTTATCACTCAAATATAGACATGACACCCTTTGAGGCTCTTTATAGAAGGATATAGATATCCGATTTGGTGTTTTAGGTAGGTGAGTTTACTCTAATAGGTCCCAAAAAAATTTATAAGGTTGTGTTGAAATTACAACTCAGAAGGGATAATTAAAGATGGCCCAAAATCGGCAAAACTCTTATGTCGATAATAGAAATAACGACCTTGAGTTTGTTAGGTGACTTGGTCTATTTGAGGATATCTCACATCAAAAGGGGTAATGAGGTTTGGTAAAAAGGGGAAATTTAGTCCCCAGTATGTGTGGCCATGTGAGATTTTTAAACACATTAGAATTATTGACTATGAGTTTAAATTTCCCATTGAGTTGTCTCCGGTGCATCACTAATCCATGTGCCAATGCTCAAAAAGTGCATAGGTTATCCGGTGTCGATCCTTCCTCTAGAAGTTATAGAAGTTGATGGTAACCTTTCCTACGAAGATGTACTGATTGAGATTTTAGACTGGAAAGTGAAGAAGTTGAGTTTAAGAAAGTATCTTCCGTAAAGCTTCTTTCGAAGAATCATCTTGTGGAATGTGCTACTTGGAGCTCCGAGGCTGATATGATCTCCCGATATCCTCATCTTTTTCCTTCCACTTCTAGTCAAGGTTGTGTTTGGTGAACCCCTCCTAGTTTTGGTTATGAAGGGTCATAAGTGTACTTGAACTTCCATGATTTCCCTTCATTATGCATGTTTTTGTGACAATTAATGTTTCATGTGTGTCTTGAATTTTATGTTCTTCATATTGGATGACACTTGATTATATGGTTGGCATAGTTGAATTCGTGTGATATTCCTTCTTATTACATTTCTAAAGTATGAAGTTATGAAATGATTTATTGGAACCTAATTAAATATTTTGAGCTATATGTGAAGGGGAAAGAGATTCCTCCTTACATAATCTGAAGTGATGCAATGCGTGCATATTTGGTAGTTGTTATAGTTCTATCTCGTGATAATGCATTTTCGTATTTGAATGGAGTGAATGTTTCATCTTTTGTTATTGAATTATGATAATATACCATGTGTTTGTTGGTCTTCTAGTCTTTAGTAGTAAGTTCGAAAAAGATGTTTAAACTGTCATTCGAGGACGAATTTTCTCGGGGGGGGGGGG